>NC_062271.1:30250839-30850839 GCF_916048215.2 Malus sylvestris
CGCTCCAACACTCCCAAGGCTTGGGCTTAGGCACGGCACAAGATGTTCCTTCTCCTTCCTTACTTGCAAGTTGTGGCACTAGAGGTTTTGGACGGTTTTGGGTGGTTTTTATGGTGTAGAATGGATGGGGAATGGTATGGAAAGGTTTAGGATTGATGGGTGGTGTGGCTAGGGGTGGTTTTTGGCTAAATTTGGAGAGAATTTCTGTTATGACTTTGATGAATATGGAAGGTGGTATTTATAGGCTTGAGATAGGACAACTCCATTTCCTTTGCATGTGAGCTTATGTGGGTGTGTGTTGGCATGTTTCCTCTTTACATTTACACACACATGCTTCATCATTTCAACCACAACACACACATTTTCTGCCCTATTTTCCTTTACATTTACACACACATGCTTCATCATTTCAAGCACCAAACACCCACATTTTCAGCCCATGTTTCTCCTTTCCTTTGCATGTGTTGTGCCTTCTCTTCTAGCTGTACATTTCCACTTGCTCCAAAGACAAATGAGTGTAATCATAACCCCATTTGCTGCTGAGTGTTGATGACAAAGCAAAACACAAAACAAGTGCCTTTTATTAGCCAAATCTGCTTAGCCCGTTTCTAAACCTTTCAGTGTTAAAATGCCCATAACTTCTTCTAGAAAAATGATATTAACAATCTGTAACTTGCTCCAGAAAATAGACATCCATAGCTTTCCAAACATATAAGGGTCATTCTCTCATTCATTCGGAGCTGTTCGTAACATGCTTCCAAAGTCAGCTAATCTGCACAGGCAGTTTTGACGAATTTGTTGGTTGTCCATGTTTCTCTTTTGCACATGCCTTTCTTGCTGTTTTCTTCTTTGCATGTGTGTGTTGTCATCTTTGTTTCTCCTTTGCACATGACATGTGCTGTCCATGTTTAGATCCCCTTTGCATTTGCACACACTTGCTTCATCATTTCAACCACAAAACACACCAAATTCCTTCACCTTTGCCATGAGTTTTGTCTTCACTTTGCATGTGGGCTTCTTTGCATGTGTTTTCTCCCTCTCTTGCCTTGAGTTTGCATGTGGGCTTCTTTGCATGTGTTTATCCTTGCAATTACACACACACACTTGCACACACAAAAGCCCAAAACGTCCATCCTCATGTCTCCATGTTTGCACCATCCAATCTTAGCCCAAAAATGCTCCAAAATGCTCCAAAATGCATCTTCTTGCATCCTTGGCCCATAGAACCTACAAACACACAAAAATGGCTTAAACTACCAACATAACTAAGAACTAAGAACATAAATGCACGAAAACAAACATACTAAGTCGCATAAATATGCTCCTATCAAATTCCCCCACACTTAGCTTTTGCTAGTCCTCGAGCAAAACAAAGAAACAAAACATAAGAACAAAACAAAACCTAAACCTTCCAATATTTACCTTAGGGATTTTCAATGCAACATGACATGCAAAAGATCATCATAACCAAATATTTTGGCCTTCTCTACCCTTGAGCACATACTTAATCATAGTCACCACATACTAGTTCACATATAACCAATTAAAACTATGTTTTGAATGTAGTAACATGCCTTAGAGAATCTGCTCAATTCCTTACAAGATACACTCTTATTTTCACTCCGATTTTCTGACTACACACCCTACACTAGGTGTATGTGAGAAGATTTATGTAAACATGAAAACGAACACTCACATATGTTTATAGCAAAGAAAGCAATTTCTGGATTTATTAAGCATGTATAGATATGATCTCATGACTGGAATGCTACTACTTAGATGCGAGAACCAGGGACACCATATGCTCGTATCAATCCCAAACTCTACATATTGAAACGCATAACACTCAAGATTGAAGTTAAGGGTTGTAACGGGGTTAGGGGTGATTGGCTAACAATGAAAGGTAAGGAAACAAACGTTTTTAAAGCATAATAAGCAAAGTAATGAAATTGATGCTTAGAATTCCCTTTGAATGCAGCAACTAACTTTAAACACAATGGGGTTATTCATTCAACTTTTTAGGGCCGATTTCAACTTTTTGGACCCTTTCTACAACAAACAACACTTGTGAGCCTTTCCTCACTTATTTCAAACTCTCTTTTTTTTTTTTTTTTAACCCGTGCCTTATTACTTTCTTTTGGCACACAAAACACAAAAATCTCATTCCCCCACACTTGTTTTCTGCATAAGGACAATCAAAAGGAATTCATTTTAAGTCATGCTTCATTATGCTTTAAAAACAAGGGTATGGATAGTCCTAATCTAGGCTAGGTAAGGGAAATGTGGTTTAACAAAGAAAACAGGCTAAACAAGGCTCAACGGGGTTAAACTTAAACAAATATGCACTGGATAAGCTTTTTGGCTCTAGTTCACTACACAACTTCATCTTGAATATGTGTTATGCAAATCAATGTCATGCTTTGAATGGAACGGGCATAAGTTCTAGTATTTGGAACTAAATGATGAAACGCCTTCTGAGTAGCAACCAAGCAAAGAATGATGAGATCATGCAACGACTTTAGAAAACAAAAATGCACAGATTAATAACTCTCCAAAGAACGTATTAGGCTCAAGTCTCTCAAGGTTGTAGTGTTAGTTTGAGTTCCTTCCTTCAAGCATGTTACAAAAACTGATTTTTTTTCTTTGTGATTACATGTGAATTCGTAAACTATAACTATAACCAAGCATAAATCAAGAGCATATCAAACTTCCATCCATGTTTATAACTTTCTTTAACAGTCATGCAATTAAAAACCAAATCCTCATTATTTGTGTTGAAAGGTACCCTAAGACACAAACAAACACACAAAAACAACTCTTTTTGGCTTTTTCAAAACAATTTTTTTTTCAAACTTTTGTCAAATTTTCGGATTTTTATGTCAAAACATACTAACATGCTTAAAAACACACTAAAAACACTTAAAACAGCAAGAAACAACATTGTAAGTGATAGGTGAATAAAATCCCACGAAAATCATGCAACAGCAACTTGTTTACCCCCCCACACTTAAATCTAACATTGTCCTCAATGTTTCAAACATAAACTCACACAAAAGCAAACAAACAAACAACGAGGAAACATGATAAACATGGCAAAGTAAAAGCAACAGAGAGGAGGGTTGGGTGGCTTTGGCTTCCACCCATTTGGAAACATAATCAACAGCTAGCAAGATAAAAGTGAAAACAAAAGATGGAGGGAAAGGACCCATGAAATCTATACCCCAATGTCAGAAAACACTATAATGCAAATAAAAATAAAATAAATAAATAATAAGAAACAAAATAAAGCAATTGGACTGAAAACTTCCTTAGTTTGCAGTAAAACCAAGCGATGACCCCCCAAGCTAAAATTCTGCAATCAACTTCAAGGGTGGAAATAACCAAAAGTTCCTGCAAAGAAAAAGAAATAATTCAGTTAAGTAACGCAAAATGTAAATTAAGAAATTGCAAACGAAAAATTGAAAATCACGATAAAAGACAATGAAAAGAAATAATAAGTGATCATTGGTCGTGCTTGTTGACTTTCCACAACTTTCCTCTTGAACGGGGTGACACTTAGCTTTTTACTTGCAAGTGATGATTTGATGATATTGTACGGCGAAGCTTTACTCTTTGGTGATGTTGCAGTTCCTTATTTGTTCTCCAAGCAGATGTGGCAGCTTCTCTAGTTCTTCATCTCAGACTCCTTCTGCTGGGATGATTGTGCAAGCTGCATTCTTCTCTGCTTGTTTCTTCTGTACGTTGTCTCCACATGCTGCTGGTATCATTTTCGCTTGCCTTATCTGTTCTTCAGGTAGATGTGGCAGCTTCTTTGGAAGTACATCAGCAGTGGAAGACGAGTACTCGAGAGCAATTTCTCCATGTTCTGCAGGTTAGAACAAAGACAAGGAAAAGGACATGGAGAATGCATGATATGAGATACTCTTGCTTTCAACCTTTATGATATGAAATACTTTTGCTCTGGATGGGTTGTTTGCATGGGTATCCCAGGGAATGAGGAATACAGAGTGACTCGAGAGGGTTCTTTGGGAATGCATTCTCGGAGATGAAGAAGTGCTGAGAGGGTGTGCCTTTGCTGTGGAAGGCGAAGGTAAATACTTATAGGACTTTGCTTCACAACCGGAACTATTCTCTCACTCATTGTCGGCAGCCGGTGGATGGATGAATAGTACAAATTACGCGCTTTCTGACAAAGTTGCCCGTAATTTCCGCAAAGCTGCCAGTTGCATGTGACGAGTGACGACACGTCTGGACAAATTGATCTTTTGAAATCCGGGGTTCGGCTCGTGGTTTCTGAGCAAGCCCATTTTTTGAGAAATGAAACGCCTCTTTTGAGAAAAGAATCCGGCTTTTGAGAAAGGAAACTCCTCTTTTGAGAAAAGAATCAGGCGTTTGAGAAAGGAGCCCCGACTCTTCGATTTGCGAGAGGACGCTTCTCTGAGGAGCGCATCTCCGATTTCTTCTTTTTATAGAGGCGCTAATTGTGTTCCACAACACACTTGAGCTCCCTCATGTAAACACTCCCTTCTTGCAATTTCCAAAATCTTAATCTGTCCAATCTCTTCTTTCTCAACACCTTCAGAAAATGTCTGGCCCTTCCGATCGTCGTTTTGACTTGAACATTGGTGAAGAGGCAGCTCCGCCTTCACCAGACAACATATGGCGCCCATCTTTCATATCCCCTACAGGTCCTCTCACCGTTGGGGATTCGGTGATGAAAAATGACATGACCGCTGCGGTGGTGGCCCGGAACCTTGTCACCCCCAGAGATAACAGACTGCTTCCTAGACGGTCTGATGAATTGGCGGTTAAGGAGTCTCTGGCTCTTAGCGTGCAGTGTGCGGGTTCTGTGTCCAACATGGCCCAACGCCTATTTGCTCGAACCCGTCACGTTGAATCGTTGGTGGCTGAAATACAGAGTCTCAAAGAAGAGATTAGAGGACTCAAGCATGAAAATAAACAATTGCACAAGCTTGCACACAGTTATGCCACAAACATGAAGAGGAAAATTGACCAGCTGCAGGAAACTGATGGTCAGATTTTACTTGATCACCGGAGGTTTGTGGGTTTGTTCCAACCGCATCTGCCTTCGTCTTCTGGGGCGGCACCTCGTAGTGAAGCTCCAACTGATCAACCTCCGATACCTCCTCCTTCCGTGGCCCCGCCGACTGCTGAAGCTCCGCCGACTACTGAAGCACCACCTGACCAATGAATGCTATTAGTTTACACATCATTGTAAAATATTTTTACTTTTATGTTTTTTTTTTTTTTTTTTTTAATATGTAAAATATGTAAATCAATGTAAAAAGACTTTGTTTAACCTTCCCCACACTTAAACTAAATAACACAAACTCACAGAAATCAACCAAATAACACAACTAACTAAACAAAACAAAATGAAAGCAGTAAAGATAAGGGTGTAAGAATGCAAATCTGATTTGGTTAGCGATTCCAAAGTCTCCCTTCGTTGAATGCTTGGGTTGCCTCCCAAGAAGCGCTTGATTTAACGTCCTTAGCCGGACGAATCTTTCCTTTAAACTCCCCTCGGCTCCAAAGCATGGAATTTATCTTTTAATGGGAGGTGATACTTGAAATGATTCGGCAATGGTTTAAATTCAAGAGTGGGTGCCTGAATCATCAAAATCAGAAACATGTTAGTATAAATTAAAATTAAAATTGGAGAAGATGGCTTACTTTCTTTTTCCGACACAAACTCAATGACAAACACCACATCTGTGAACATTTCCGGGACTTTGAACTTGGCCAGGTTTACTATGATGGTTGTGGCTTGTCCCGTGTTATCAAACTCAACTGCTTTGGGCTTGATTGTCTCATGCACAGCCTCTTGGATGTATTCTTGATATGCTTCAACCACTTCATTTTCTTGAATCCCTTTTCTTGGTGTGCAAGGTTCTTTGAACGTTTCAATACCCTCGGGAACTTGTTTTGGTGCACCAAGAATTGGGATATCACTTTGCACCTTTGGAAGAGCTTCCACAATGTCTTTTTCACTCTCTTTGATATTTGGAATAAAAAACCTGCAAGGACAAAGGACATTCGGTGGAATAATGTTAGAATGAAGTGAATTTAGAACTTCCTCACCTGAGTTGGATGACATAGGGATTTGAGGAGCTTGCAGCAAGAATTCTTCTAAACTGCCCAGGTCGTCCTCCTCCTCTTCTGCTTGCAGCAGCAATTCATCCATGTTCGGGCTGTGTTTGGATGGTTCTGGGACAGCTTCATCCTTCATGTCACCTTCCAAGGTGATGGCTTCATCGATTTCACTTTCTGCCTTTGAATTTGCAATGTTTGAGTTGGAAAATTCACTTTGATCTCGAATCTGTGCCATGAATTCCACAATCTGCCTAACTTGCATATCCAATTCGTCCAATCTTTTGACTCGGTCTTGCATCTCCTGGTTTTGATTTTCTACTCCCTGATTCAAAGAGGTGAGTAACTTATTAAGTGTATCATTATCCAAGGACGTACTTGAATTGAATTGGGTTGATTGTTGTGGTGGTTGTGACGGTTCATATGGCCACTGATAGAACTCTTCTGATGGCGGCAATTGTTCTTCTTTTCGTAAACCCTGCGCCACAGAAATTAGTCCTTCAAGAATTTCATTATAATTCATGGGCATACTTTGATTTGATTGGAATTGTTGTGGGGGATGCTGTGGTGGCTGCATAGGTCTTGAATAGAACTCCTCATATGGCTGCCAATATCCATCTTGTTGGAATTGTTGAGGTTCCCCCCACATATAATTTGAATGATCTCTCCAAGCCGAATTGTAAGCGTTGGAAAACATGTTGTTGCTTGGTTGATCATAGCCTTGATAACCCCAAGCATCTTCGTTCACATTGAATTGAGGATGTTGATGAGTTTGATATCCGTGCCCATAGGACATGCCAAATGTAGGGACACTTTGCATTATGGTCCTTCCGGCAATCTATGACAATTGAGAAGTAAGATTCGCCAATTGAGCTTGAATGTTAGCAAAATCCATGTCTTACTTCTCTAGTATCTGAAATCAAAGAAACAAAACTAAATCAAATATCAAGAGTAACACAAAACAAAGAAAACAAAACTAAGTCAGAAACTAAAACAAAAACAAACTAAACAAAAAGAAAAGAACCAAGGGATTAGCAAATTTGCTAATCCCCGGCAACGGCGCCAAAATTTGATGCGAAATATATAAGCACACAAATTAAACCCTATTTGTGACAATTGTAGTAATGATGTAAGTAGGGATCGTTCTAACCGGGGATTAACTAGGGGTGCTAAACACTTGACTCAAATAAATAAAACTAACTTTTAAAACACTAAGACAAACCAAAAGACTCAAAACAAGTTCAAAAGACTCCAAATACTTAAAAGCATAAAATAAGATAGATTTGAACGACTAAGACTTTAACAAAATATGGGGGGGGGGAAATTGAGTTGTTTTTGACGAGATTAAATTAAATGGACAGATTATAATTAAGAGAAAAATGTAAATATGAATGCAATGAAAAATATGGATGATGAAATAGCTTAAGGGGTTCTTCTCCACACATGTCACACTTGCAATACAAGATCGATTCTCAGTTGGTCTTTCGATAAATTATGAAACTCAACACCCTAGGTTAATTAGGTCCGCTTAAATTAACCGTCAAGTTCTCCTTAAGTTAATGAATTGGATGGGTTTGCGCAACGCAATTCACAACATTCTCCAAAAGTCCTTTACGTGAAAAGCACAATAAAGATACAATCAAAGATCATTAAGCATCATGAAAACTATAAGTGTTGACGAGGCATTCGTTACTATGAAAAGCATGAAACTAGTGCCAAGAATTCATTTAACGCGATTGTTTATAAGCAACCTCCACTACTTGTGAATATAAGTTCATAACGATTAGGTGAAACTCACTTATATTCTAGCATCATATTTATGCATGAAGATTAAGCGTGCACTCTCAATAAACATACATAAATAAGTTATCAATCAAACGGTTAAACAAATTGAATCCACAACTTATGAAATTCCAACCAAAGATAATCAATTCATATTGCAAGCATAAACATAGTTTCGAATCACCCCCTAGCTAAAGGGGGGTTTAGTTCCTCATACTTGCAAAACAAAGATACATAAAATTAGACATTGAAATCAAAGATAGAAAACACCTAGAAACGCTCCAACACTCCCAAGGCTTGGGCTTAGGCACGGCACAAGATGTTCCTTCTCCTTCCTTACTTGCAAGCTGTGGCACTAGAGGTTTTGGACGGTTTTGGGTGGTTTTTATGGTGTAGAATGGATGGGGAATGGTATGGAAAGGTTTAGGATTGATGGGTGGTGTGGCTAGGGGTGGTTTTTGGCTAAATTTGGAGAGAATTTCTGTTATGACTTTGATGAATATGGAAGGTGGTATTTATAGGCTTGAGATAGGACCACTCCATTTCCTTTGCATGTGAGCTTATGTGGGTGTGTGTTGGCATGTTTCCTCTTTACATTTACACACACATGCTTCATCATTTCAACCACAACACACACATTTTCTGCCCTATTTTCCTTTACATTTACACACACATGCTTCATCATTTCAAGCACCAAACACCCACATTTTCAGCCCATGTTTCTCCTTTCCTTTGCATGTGTTGTGCCTTCTCTTCTAGCTGTACATTTCCACTTGCTCCAAAGACAAATGAGTGTAATCATAACCCCATTTGCTGCTGAGTGTTGATGACAAAGCAAAACACAAAAAAAGTGCCTTTTATTAGCCAAATCTGCTTAGCCCGTTTCTAAACCTTTCAGTGTTAAAATGCCCATAACTTCTTCTAGAAAAATGATATTAACAATCTGTAACTTGTTCCAGAAAATAGACATCCGTAGCTTTCCAAACATATAAGGGTCATTCTCTCATTCATTCGGAGCTGTTCGTAACATACTTCCAAAGTCAGCTAATCTGCACAGGCAGTTTTGACGAATTTGTTGGTTGTCCATGTTTCTCTTTTGCACATGCCTTTCTTGCTGTTTTCTTCTTTGCATGTGTGTGTTGTCATCTTTGTTTCTCCTTTGCACATGACATGTGCTGTCCATGTTTAGATCCCCTTTGCATTTGCACACACTTGCTTCATCATTTCAACCACAAAACACACCAAATTCCTTCACCTTTGCCATGAGTTTTGTCTTCACTTTGCATGTGGGCTTCTTTGCATGTGTTTTCTCCCTCTCTTGCCTTGAGTTTGCATGTGGGCTTCTTTGCATGTGTTTATCCTTGCAATTACACACACACACTTGCACACACAAAAGCCCAAAACGTCCATCCTCATGTCTCCATGTTTGCACCATCCAATCTTAGCCCAAAAATGCTCCAAAATGCATCTTCTTGCATCCTTGGCCCATAGAACCTACAAACACACAAAAATGGCTTAAACTACCAACATAACTAAGAACTAAGAACATAAATGCACGAAAACAAACATACTAAGTCGCATAAATATGCTCCTATCAACATCCCACAATAATTTCCTTCCGAGTAACCTTTTCACGAATATAATGATAATCATCCTCAACATGTCGCATTCGTGCTTGGTATACAAGGTTCGAAGCAATGGTAAGAGCACTTATATTATCACTGTAAGAATATGAATATGAGATAAGATGATTGGGCATTAGTTGTTTGAGTCCAATAAGAATAAGAAAACCTTATAGAAGATGGAATTCAGTTCTTGGCAGTAGAGGATTCTATTGCAGAGAAAAACTGATTTGAATTAGGAAGACTTAAAGTAGTTTTCCATAAGGATTTTAATAGGGAATCCATATTCTAATGTGATAAGGATATGTGTGTACATATATATATATATATATATATATATATATATATATGGCAATCTCTTCTCTCACAGGTATGCGTTCTTGTTAGAACTAAGTCATATTCTTGGTTAGAGCAATAGTATCCTGACAGAGAGAAGAAGAGTTGCTGCGTTCAGATTAGCAGTGAACACTCATGGCTGCATTCAATGGAAATTCTTCAAGTCAGTATGCTTTATTTTTATAAGGATTAGTGTTCTGTGTTTTGATCTTGGTTGTGGTTTATGTAACTGAATCTGATCGATGTAATGAGTTAACATGTGGTATCAGAGCCTTGGGTTCATGTTCTTAAATTCAATCAATAAAATTGAACAGACTTCGAAGAGAAAAAAAAACATCATTGTTCAGGTTTCGAAATTGGCTTCAGACCTAAAACTGAGCGTAGGAAAAACGGTGCGTTTTAATAAAAAATATGATTGTTTGATTTTCTTCAGTTAGAATTCGAAACCTATCTAGTTTGGGGTTTTTATTGAATCACGACTCTTCGTTCTTCCCCTTCCTTTCTGGATTTCAATTTTAATAATTTGGGTGTTTCATGATGGTTCAAACCTGATCTCGAGTTCTATAATATCTGTGATAAATGCTTCCGCTGTTGGATATTGATGCTTGTTCTCCGGAGTAAGTTCTTTGAAACTAAAATTAAAATTGAAAGTCAAGTTTAGTTGTTTTCCGATTCTACTGGTATTACATGATTTGAACAACATAGGATGATTTTTCTTGTTATTGTTGATTATAGGATCATCTGTGGAAGAAAGCCATTTAGGGTTTTAGTCTTCTTCAGAATTTCTGATTTAAATGCAGAACAAAACCAATGCACTGGGTTGTGTATGCGACAAATTCTATTTTAATGGAATGATTGTCTAAGGTTACATAATTTTCAGTCCTAAGCATTCAGAAGGGAATCTTTTATTCTATATATACTTATCAGCTTTTGTTGTTATGGTTATGTATATGGATAATTGATTTTGATAACATGATGTGCAATAGACTGAGAATAGAAATCAGGAACCTAAAAGTTCGTATTGTGATTTCGTTTGATTCTTCAGTGTCTGCAATATCAATGAAGGCTCTCAATTTGGCCAACATCCCAATCCTCACTGGTGGGGGTAATTACAAGAAGTGGAGAAGGGATATCAGTTTGCTGTTGACTCTGAATGAGTTCGATATAGCAGTTGACAACCCCAAGCCTATCATCAATGATCAGAGCACTAGAGCGGAAAATGTTGATTATGAGAGATGGACAAGAGCCAATAAGGTGGCACTGTCCATTCTAAAGAGTGGCATGACTGATACAATTCGAGGAGGAATTAAGAAACATGATTTAGCTGCTGACTATCTGAATGCCATAGAAAAGAAATTTCAAGAATATGAAAAAGCTGAAGTGAGTCAGTATATGTCTCTATTGACTACTTACAAGATGGAGGGTACTGGCTCTATAAGGGATCATATAATGAAGATGACCGATGCTGCAGAAAGACTCAATGCAATGGATATAAATATTGGTGAAAAGCAGCTGGTATTCATGATTCTTTAGGCATTTCCCAGCAGATATAGCCAATTAAAGATCTCTTACAACACTCAAGACAAAAACTGGGATGTTGACCAGTTGATTGCACAATGTGTGCAAGAAGAAGCTCGTCAAAAACAAGAAAGAGGCAAAGAAACTGAGGATATCAACTTTGTGCAGACTACAAATGAGAAGAAGCTGTTTAACAACAAAGGCTTTTCTGGTTCCGGTAAGAGTTCTAAGCCCTTTAAGAATTCTAATAAGTTCAATAATTCTGCTAAAGTATTTGACTCCCCGAGAAAATCTATCAAGTTTAAGTCTAAACCTAAAGATGTGTCTAAACTAAAATGTTTTTGGTGCAAAACTAAGGGCCATTTAAAAGTTAACTGTGAAATTTTCAAAGAGTATGTAAAGAGTAAAGAAAAGGGACAAGTACTTGTCTGTGTTGAGTCAAATCTTTGTGAAGCACCTGTTGATTCTTGGTGGTTTGATACTGGTTGCTCAATACATATAACTAACTCTTTAAATGGTTTTCAAAATCAAAAGGAAATTGGTAATACTTTTTATAATGTTTATGTAGGGGAAGGGACCAGAGTTGCAGTTCATTCAATTAGGACTGTAAATTTAAAGTTAACTTCTGGTTTTGTTTTAAAATTAAAAGATGTGCTCTTTGTGACAAAGATGAGAAGAAACTTAATTTCTGCCTCTAAAATTGTTAAAGACGGTTTTGCCTTCCTTGCTGATGATGAGTGTTTGAAAATCTTTAAAAAGAACTGTCTAGACTCTGTTTTAGGTACTGCTTTTCTATTAGACAATTTGTGGAGTTTAGAATGTTCAGTAGAGTCAAATAATCACTCAATTTTGAATGTTGGTTACAAAAGGATGCTAGAAACTGACACTTCTTATATTCTCTGGCACAAGAGGCTAGGGCACATCTCTAAAGAAAGAATAATGAAACTTTCAAAGGAGGAATTAATTCCAAAATTAGATTTTACTTCTGAAAATGAGTGTGTTGACTGTTTAAAGGGCAAAATGACTAATGTTAGAAAAATGGATGCTAAGAGGAGTCAAGGGTTATTAGAGATCATACACACTGACATTTGTGGTCCTTTCCCAGTCAAAATAATTTGTGGCAATAAGTATTTTATCAACTTCATTGATGACTTTTCTAGGCTCGGTTATACTTTCCTTATTACAGAAAAATCAGAAGCCCTTAATTGTTTTGTCAATTATAAAACAGAAGTAGAAAAACAGTTAGGGAAGGTCATAAAAGTTGTTAGATCGGATATGGGAGGTGAATACTTTGGCAGGTACATTGAATCCGGGCAGCAAAAGGGACCATTTGCTCTCTATCTAGAGAAGAATGGTATTGTGGCGCAGTACACCACACCTGGAACGCCTCAACAGAATGGTGTTTCTGAAAGAAGAAATAAGACTCTTATTGGTATGGTTAGAAGCATGATGTCCAGATCAAAATTGCCAGGATTCTTGTGGGGAGAAGCTTTGAAAATAGCTAATCATATATTGAATCGAGTTCCAAGCAAGGCAGTATCTACCACACCCTATGAGTTATGGCATGGGAGAGTTCCTAGTTTTACTTATTTCCATGTTTGGGGTTGTAAAGGAGAAGCTAAGTTGTATAATCCTAATGAAAGAAAGCTGGATTCAAGGACTCAATCATGTTACTTTATTGGTTATCCTGAGAAATCAAAAGGATACATGTTCTATATCCTTCAAGGTCACACTCGGATCCAAGAGACACACAATGCAATTTTCCTAGAAGATGAAGATGTCTCTCATTTGTCAAGGGAAAATTTCATATTTGAAGAGATGAATTCAGATGGTGGGGACCATGTGACAATGGATTATAATCAGGTCCCATTGTTTTCCAATCAATCATCAATTACCATTGAAGATATAAGTGAAGATTTAGGAGTTCCTGATGACAACTCTGTAGGAGTTGATTACATAACACAAGCTGCAACAATTTCTTTTGCAGAAGCACGTGCACCAGTTAGTGTTCCACCTCCAGTTGAAATAAGAAGATCCACAAGAGCTCGAAAAACCACTGCAAGCAATGACTATGTGTACTTACAAAAGACTGAGTTCGATATTGGTGACATTGATGACCCTCTTACATATACTCAGGCAATTGAAAGTCTTCAAGCAGTTCTTTGGAACAATGCAATGAATGATAAGTTAGATTCAATGTTCAAAAACCAGGTTTGGACATTGGTGGAATCAAACTCTGAAATTAGGCCAATAGGCTGCAAGTGGGTATATAAAACCAAAAGGGATGCTAATGGAAGAATTGAAAGATATAAAGCAAGGTTGGTTGCTAAGGGGTTTACTCAAAGGGAGGGAATCGACTACAATGATAGTTTCTCTCCAGTTTCCTCCAAAGATTCCATGCGAGTTATAATGTCTTTAGCTGCCTACTTCGATCTTGAATTACATCAAATGGATGTAAAAACCGCTTTTCTTAACGGAGACCTACAAGAGGCTATCTACATGAAACAACCTATTGGATTTGCTAAAAATGGGAAGGAGAATTTGGTATGCAAGCTCAATAAGTCAATATACTGCTTGAAACAAGCATCAAGGCAATGGTACCTAAAGTTTGATCAAATTGTCTCTGCACAAGGTTTTGTAGAAAACAAACTGGATTATTGTATATACATTAAGTTCTCAGGTTCCAAGTTCATTTTCTTAGTGCTTTATGTTGATGACATTCTCCTAGCTAGTTCATGTCCCCAATTGCTTCAAAGCACTAAGAGAATGCTAAGTGATAACTTTGAGATGAAAGATCTTGGAGAAGCACATTATGTACTAGGAATAGAGATTGTTCGAGATAGGAAAATGAGGCTCCTTGGTTTATCTCAAAAGGGGTACATTGACAGAGTGTTGGAGAAATTTCATATGGAAAGTTGCAATTGTGGTCAGGTTCCAGTCAATAAAGGTAACAAGTTTTCGAAGATTCAATGTCCAAGATCTGATTTGGAGGTCAAGAAAATGCAAGCTAAGCCTTATGCCTCATTGATTGGAAGTCTTATGTATGCAACTATCTGTACAAGGCCTAATATTGCCTTCATAGTTGGTATGCTGGGACGATTTCAAGCAAATCTTGGAGAAGCACATTGGGTGGCAGCCAAGAAGGTTTTTCGATACTTGCAGAGAACCAAAAATCACATGTTAGTATATGGCAGAACCAATTCTTTGGAGCTCATGGGGTATACAGACTCGGATTTAGCTGGAGATGTGGATGACAGAAAGTCCACAGGGGGTTATATCTTCATACTCAATGGAGGGGCAGTTTCATGGAAAAGTGCGAAGCAAACTATTATAGCTACATCAACTATGGAAGCTGAGTTTGTAGCCTATTTTGAAGGCATGAAACATGCAGCATGGTTGAAGAATTTTTTGACAGATTTAAAGATTGTGAATTCAGTTTAGAAACCAGTAACGATGTTCTGTGATAACAACTCGGTTGTGTTTTTTGCTAAGAATAACAAAAGGACTTCAGCATCTAGATTGATGGATGTGAAGTTTCTTAAGGT
Source organism: Malus sylvestris (assembly GCF_916048215.2). Lineage (NCBI taxonomy): Eukaryota > Viridiplantae > Streptophyta > Magnoliopsida > Rosales > Rosaceae > Malus > Malus sylvestris. The sequence goes on from NC_062271.1 coordinate 30,265,754, forward strand.
CAGAGAACAAGTCAAGAAAAAAGTTATTGAAGTACAGCACATTAGCACCACTATGATGATTGCTGATCCTTTGACTAAGGCACTGCCAATTGGAGAATTCAAGAAACATGTTTCTTCAATGGGAGTACTAGAAGGTTTTAATCAGTGGGAGTGATCACGTGTGTGTTAAGGGCTTGGGATTGCAGAAGTATATGTGTTTCAAGAACTGTATGTGCAATTCTGACAAGCTGAGCTGAGGATGATTTATGTTTTAACTTGCTTTAGTTAGTTTGTTAAGTTTGTTTGTGTTTTAATAAGTGTCCTTGTCTGCTACTCGATGCTTTGGCTTTCAAGTGTTGAGGTACGGATACTGGACTAAGTTAGAATTTAGTTTCATTAGTAACTTTGGAAGAACAATTTGTCTGTTTTAAAGTTTTTGGTTAATGATCTTATATATAGTCAATTACTATGTTGCTTTTCTGTGAAGATTAATGTGTATTGTGATCTTTTGAAAAATGGGAGCATAATGTTTAACGGTTTATATTAGTCATGAGTCATATTTGCAAATTGGATATATGTGAGCCTTGAATTAATACTGCGATTTGGTTGTGGTCTGAGATTCTTGGTTTCTATATTTTGAGATGTAATGGGACGGTAGTCATGATGGTTAAGTCTTGGATAAGGTTATGTGATCACTTCTTATAATTGGTTTGACATCTATGTTTGATCTTTGTCTCATGTTCAAGTGGGAGAATGTAAGAATATGAATATGAGATAAGATGATTGGGCATTAGTTGTTTGAGTCCAATAAGAATAAGAAAACCTTATAGAAGATGGAATTCAGTTCTTGGCAGTAGAGGATTCTATTGCAAAGAAAAACTGATTTGAATTAGGAAGACTTAAGTAGTTTTCCACAAGGATTTTAATAGGGAATCCATATTCTAATGTGAGAAGGATATGTGTGTACATATATATATATATATATATATATGGCAATCTCTTCTCTCACAGGTATGCGCTCTTGTTAGAACTAAGTCCTATTCTTGGTTAGAGCAATAATATCCTGACAGAGAGAAGAATAGTTGCTGCGTTCAGATTAGCAGTGAACACTCATGGCTGCATTCAATGGAAATTCTTCAGGTCAGTATGCTTTATTTTTATAAGGATTAGTGTTCTGTGTTTTGATCTTGGTTGTGGTTTATGTATTGAATCTGATCGGTGTAATGAGTTAACAATCACACCATAACTGAGGGGGTGTAAGATAAAGATGAAGATCATGAAATAAATTACGAAACCAAGATAAAGCAGCAGTGGTATAAGGGAGTTGACGATACTCAGCTTCAGTGCTTGAGCGAGAAACGCCACGTTGTTTCTTAGAGCTCCATGAAATTAAATTAGATATGAGAAAAATACAATAACCGCCTGTGGAACGACGATCATTAGGATCACCGGCATAGTCCGCATCCGCATAAGCTGTGATGGATAGGGAACTTGGACGATAGAGCAAGCCATGATCATGAGTGCCCTTAAGATAACGCAAAATGCGTTTGACAATAGCCTAGTGTACCGTTGTGGGAGAGTGCATGAACTGGCAAACTTGGTTGACAGAGAAGGCAATGTCGGGACAAGTAAAGAGCAAATACTGAAGGGCACCCGCGACACTATGGTATTCAGTGGCATCAGAAAGAGGATCTCTGTCGTGGAGAAACAAACGATGGCCAGGAAAAGATGGCGTTTGGATGGGCTTGCAGTCTGCCATATGTGTTCATTGAAGAAGGTCCCTAATATATTTGGCCTGGGACAAATGAAATCCAGATGTGGTACGAGTAACCTCCATTCCCAGAAAATAATGTAGGGTCCAAGATCTTTCATAGAAAAAAAGTAAACCAAGCTGAGCAATGAGTCGGGCAATCTGCGAACTACTATTTCCAGTGACCAAAATGTCATCAATGTAAATCAAGAGATAAATAATGGTGGTGCCATCAAAGTAAGTAAATAAGGATGAGTCAGCTTGGGAAGCAACGAACCCGAGTTCATCGAGATGATTGGAGAAGCACTGAAACCACGCCCTTGGGGCTTGTTTGAGTCCGTAAAGAGAACGTTGCAATTTGCAGACATGAGTTGGAAATTGAGGATCAACAAAGTCCTGAGGTTGTCGCATATAGACATCTTCAGAGAGGGAACCATGTAAGAAGGCATTTTGAACGTCCAACTGTCGGATAGACCAATTGTAATGCAGTGCAACAGAAAGAATTAATCGGATGGTGGCATGAGTAACCACATGACTAAACGTTTCGGCGTAGTCAATGCCTTCTTGCTGATGAAAGCCATTAACAACAAGACGAGCTTTAAAGCGTTATATGGAGCCATCGGATTTGCGTTTGATTCTGTAAACCCATTTATTGGGAAGAACATTAAGATGTGGTTGAAACAACACAAAAGTCCAAGTGCCAGTGCCAGTGCGTTGGAGAGCTGTGAACTCCTCAGCCATGGCTTAATGCCACTGTGGAGATTTGTTAGCCTGTGTAAAATTGGAAGGTTCAACCAAAGTATTAGTGGCAGCAATTAATGCATAGCGGGGATTAGGTTTACGAATGCCATCTTTGGCCCGTGTAATCATGGAGTGAGATGGTAGATGAGGTGTCAGTGGCATAGTGCTTGTGGTCCCAATATTCGCAGGTGGAGGTAAGGATGGTGAAGGGTTTGAGGTATAGGAAATAGTAGAGTCTAGAGGATGAGGGGTTGGTATGATAGGGATAGTAGGGTTGGCAAAAGATGGAGTGAGAGTAGATAAAAGTAGAGGTGGGGTAGGATTAGGTGGCAAGGTGAGAGGGTGGACACGGTGGGAAGTGTTGGAAAGTGGGTTTGAATGTGACAGGATAGAATTAGTTGGCAAGGTAATAGGGTTGAGACGGTGAGAGTTATTGGGGTTTGAGATTGTAGGTGGCAGGATGTGGTCAATGTTGATCATGTCAGGGGATGGAGTATGCAGAACCGGAGGAACAACCATATCCTTAAGGGAAAACATTTTTCATCAAACATAACATGGCGAGACATAAAAATTTTGCCCATGGATGGATCAAAACAACGATAACCCTGCTGATTTAAAGAGTATCCAAGAAAAATACACTTTTTAGACTGAAATTGAAGTTTGGTTTGATTATATGGTTGAAGATATGGGAAGCATGCACAACCAAAAACCTTTAAAAATTCATATTGAGGAGGAGTGGAGAATAATTTTTGAAAGGGAGATTCATTATATAAAACTTTGGTGGGCAAGCGATTAATCAAATAATTGGTAATGTGAAAGGCTTCTACCCAAAACGTGACATGTATGGATGCATGAGCGAGAAGAGTAAGGCCAGTTTCAACCAAATGTCAATGTTTACGTTTGGCAAGTCCATTTTGTTCAGAGTGATGAGGACATGTAAAACGATGATGAATGCCATGAAAGGATAAATAGTTTTTAAAAGGATGATTCATATATTCGCCACCACCATCGATTTGCAAAGATTTGATTTGTCTACTAAACATATTTTCAATGAGTTTCTTAAAAGTGACAAAAGTATTAAACATTTCAGATTTAAGTTTTAAAGGATATATCCAAAAGTAGCGCGAATAATCATCAATAAAAATCACATAATATTTACATCCATCAATCGAGTAAGACGGGGAAGTCCATACATCCGAATGAATTAAATCTAAAGGAAATTTGGAAATTGAACTTGAAAGTGGGAAGGGGAGTTTCTGACTTTTGCCTAGAGGACATGTTACAACCACCCCCAAAATAATTGGAAAGTTGTTATTACCACCCCTATTTGCCACGTGTCAATCACCCAACCCTCTTTCTTTTTCCTTTTCTCTGCCCCCCACCCCCGTGACTCTCTTCTTCTTTGTCTCTCTTTCCCGTAGCTCTTTCCTTCTCAACTCTCCCGAAACCCTCTCTCACTCTCCTGTGTATCTCTCTCCCTCAAACTCTCGTATCTCTCTCTCCCCCTGGACTCGCGAGGACGCTAACACCACCAGGAGAGACTCTCTACGAATGAGGGATCCCTGCCCTGCGAGGTAAACGGCACGGAGCAAAGCTCCGACAAGTTTCTTCCTTTTTCGGTAGGGGTAAGTCTCAAATCTCTCACTCTCGTACCTAGCTTGATGTTTGGTTGTGATTTAGAAGCTTGAACCTCCTCTTTGTACGTAGGTTTGACCTTGGAAACATTTTGGGGTGAGCACACCCATTTTTCCGGCGAACCCGTGCACTCCGAAGGCTTTTCCGGTCACCTCCGACCGAGTTACGGTGTTTGGAAGGTATAAATATCTTCCTCTCTCTTTGTTCTTCATGTTCGTACCTAGATCGAAGCTTGAAGCTATAGTTTTCAGGTGACCGGAGCTGTAGCAGCTCCGGCCTTCTTCTTCCTCGGCACCAAGCCATCTGGCCTCTCACTTTTTCCCTCGGGGCTTAGGCCCGTGTTGTCTTAAGCCCAGTACCCTAACCCGTTCAGTTTTTCTTTTTAGTTATTTAGTTTTAAAACCCAAAGGGCTCGGGCCCTAGTTTTGAATGGCCTTGGGCCGGTTTTAAATCAAGGGCTTAAAGCCCTGTTTTCTGTTAGTGAGGCCTTAGGGCCTTGTGCCTGTGTGTGTGTGTTGGGGCATGCACATGCATGCCGTGCATGTGTGTGTGTGTGTTCTTAAATATATGTTTGGGCTTAAGCCCAAACCCCTTTTCCTAACCCTAAACCCTTTTAACCCAAAAAGCCCTAGGTTCCTAGAACCCATTAAAAAATCTAAACCCATCCAAACCCAATTCCCTTATTTTATTAGTTCAACCCAATCTTTTAGAAAATCCTTTTATTTAATTATTACATTCTTGTTCTTAGGTAAAATTGCTAGTGGAGAAATTCTATATCCTTATTCACGCGACTCTTCTGCTAAGGAATATTTGTGAGTGGACCCCTTCTAAAATTACATGATTTGATAATTTAATTGCATAAATGATTAGCATGCCTAAGGATTTATAATTTGATTTATGTGAAGCCTGTTGATTAAATATATTGATTTTCGTCTCGTGTTTTTGTGAGGAATAAATTGTTAGCCTATATTGAGCTATATTTTAATATATATCATATTTTCTATAAAAACCATGAACTGGTAGACTATCTGATAGATGACGATAGGATGCTAGGACATGTTTTTGAACCCCTCTTTATAGTGTAGACGATGATTGGTAACCTATGCTATGAAGTGGTTATTTAAGAGAGACGTAAATATTTGTGCGTACCTAGTAGATACTATGCCGCCTGGGGTGAGGATCTGGTGTTGGCATGTAGGCCGAGAGAAATAATCCCTAGCGAAAGGCTGAGGGACACGGAGACAGGCATTGGGCCGGGAGGGAGTTATCTCTGGCTACGGGCATAGAGACTGAGGTGCAGGCATTGGGCCGGGAGTTATATTTATTCAGTGATCTTTCTAGCAGCGCATCGCGTTTACGAGACGATTTATGATACGTTTATTGTTTTGATTTCTGCGATGATATTCCTCTATATATGATTTTTGAGACATTTGGCATGCTAGGATTTTTATTAAATCCATCACTTATTATGCTAGTAGTTTTCATTTATATAAACTGTGGAGGTTAGTATCTTGATAACTGTTTATTATTATCGTACATATGAACTTGGTCCACTCACCTTTGTTTTGCGCCCCTATTCAGGTCATAGAAACGAGGACTACGACTAGACGTACGAGGCATTCCCCTACCAGTAACACTCTATCTCCCACTTGTGTGATATCTTGTAATATTCTTTCTTCCTTGTAAATCTGGTTTTAGACTGTGTCTTGTTCATTCTAGACACTTCCTTGAATGTTGTTAATTACTCTTAAATTCTGATGTTATTCATGAATATTTTCTTCTAATCATTACTCTTATAATCAATTAATGGCTTTCGTCACCTTGGGTGTCGGCCAACACGTGTCTATCCTGATATTCGAAGAATATCAGGGTCGGGGCGTGTCAGGACAAGAATGACATAGAGCAGAAGTCACATGGCCATGAATTAGCAATTTATTTCTTACAACTAAAAACTTTAAAATATAAGAAGAGGTATGCCCTAATCTAGAGTGCCACACTGCATCAGAGACGCGACCACCATAAAATGCAAAGACGCCATGATTATTGTTTGATGAAAGACTTGAAAAAGGTTAGAAGTCGTTCTTACTCTGGCCTTGCAAAAGGGTCTTCCTTGTTGTTAAGTCCTGAACATGATAAGAATGGGGATATAAGGTTAGGGAGCAGTGGTTATCCATAGTAAAATGATTGATAGAAATAATATTCGTAGAAGCATTGGGACAATATAAGGTCTTGGAAAGATTAAAGGTATGGGAAGGAGTGCGAATATGTGAGTGACCAACTTTAGAGATATGCAAACCTGTGCCTCAAACGACACCATTCACATGGTGATTTCCATTGTACTCTCGGGGATCAGCCACTTGTGTCAAATCATTCGTAATATGAGCATTAGCTCCAGAATCAAAGAGCCAATTTTGAACCGGTGGAGCAGCCATGGGCAGAGGATTATGGGCACAAGCAGCAACGACATAGGCTTGAAGCTTGGGAGTGGGAACTTGGCCTTCGTATGCCACATTCATACGATTATAGCAGTTGATAGCAGAGTGACCTGATTTATGACATATTTGGCATTGAACACGACCGTTGGGATTAAAAGCAAGACCTTGTTGAGGAGCAGCACCGAGCACATCATCATTAGGAGCACTAGGCCCTGGCTGTTGAAACACGCCACGACCACATTGAAAAGAGACACGTCCACCATGACCAGCACCTGCGTGAAAACCACGACTGGGAGCCTGGGCACCGTGACTTGCTCCGGCCTGAAAACCACGACCACCGCGTCCAGCAGCGAGAGCAGAGGGAGCAACGTCAATGTTGAACATATTGTTCATCTTGTGACGACATTCGACACCGTGAAGAAGAGCCTCCAAAGCTGCATAGGAGATCTTGGGCAGACGCGACGGTACCTTCGTACGCAGGACCAACATTGTTGAGAACAATGGCCACCAAATTTGAGTCCGAAACAGGAGACCCCAAGAGAGAGAGTGTGTGTCAGCCAGATAGTTGATACAATCTAAGAAATTAGCAATCGATGAATCACCACGATGAGAGTGTTCATAAGTTCACTCTGAAGTTGCAAGAGACGGCCAGTGGACGGCGAAGCGTAACGTTCATGGAGAGAAGTCCAAGCAAAGTAAGAGCTGGTTTTGCCAATAAGAGTGGCCAAAATGGAGGGGTGAACCGAACTATTGATCCAAGATAGGATCATGGCATCCTGTTACATCCAGACTTCGAAGCTTGGGTTGACAGTAGTAGTGAGATTACCGTCATTGTCCTTGAGAAAAGCTGAGGGACACGGGTTGGTGCCATCAACAAAGGAAACGAGGTTTCTGCTACGAAGCAGAGGGAGAATTTGGGCATGCCAAAGAGGGTAGTTTGTACGATCAAGCTTGATCGTTAAAAAGTTAGAGACATTGGGAACAACAGAAGTGGGTAGGGCAGAAGAAAAGGAGTCGGAGGAGGAGGCCATTTGAAAAAAAAAATTTGATGTTTTGTCGTGAGACTTGTTAGCTTTGAGATACCATGAAAGAGAGTTAAGCACGCATAAGAGTACAAAGGACAAAAGAACTAATGATGCTCAACTCAGTTAAATCTGAGAGAGGTTGTGTTTGTATTTATAGGAATGAATTACATCAAAAAGTTACAAGTCAAATTGATTACAACTAACTAGTCTATATAAATCCCGAAATATAGGAGATAATACAAGAGTATATTCCCAACTCTTAGCAGCAGCATCTGTAGTGGAAGAGTCACGGCAAACAACCAACTTATGGTTTATCAGTGTGAACCGATCACCCCAAATGCTTGGGTGGAAATTTGCAGTAGGACGAGCAATTTCGGGCTCGTTATCAGCTTGGATAGCACATATGGTCTCTATTTTATTTTATTTTTATAGGAAAATTTTACTTTGGGAAGTTGTACAGACAAACTTAGTGAAGGGGAAGGATAGAGCGAAAAGCTAGGGTTGAAGTCTGACATTGATCTTGTTTTTAAAGAGTTCATTACGACTAAGCTCCCAAACCCTTCTAATTTTGATGGCATCTAAATAATGAAAAAGGATATTTTCGAATGCAGAAACTCACGGTGGGGGGCAACAAGGGCTGCATCAACTCAGAGCCGGCCCTGAGGGTGTGCAAGTGGTGTCACCGCACAGGGCCCCCAATTCGGAAGGGCCCCTAATTACGATTTTATTTTACCTATAGATGTATTATAAGTTTTTAAATTTGCAATGGTGTGCCAAAGTCTTCTCAATAGCCCAATTGTCTTCCGCTTCTTATCCATAATCCATGACCATGAAACTTGGTTCGACTCTACCCGGTGCCTATTTTTTTGTGTTTTATTTTAATTTTTTGGGTATTTAAAAGCAATGGTGTTTATTTAATGTTTTATTTTAATTTCTTTTGTGTTTTATTTTAATTGTTTTGGTATTTAAAAGAATGAGTTGTGTTTTAATTTTGTTTAATTTAAAGCATGGTGTTTCAAACCCAAAAACATAGGAGATGTAAATAGGTACCTAACTGCCGCACTAAGATTTTTTTTTCCTTACATCATCTCAATTATATGTGATCATAATTAAATGTAAAAGAAAACATAGCAACAATATGTTAGACCCTCTAAGGGCTTTTTATTGGGTATGTAAAAATAAAGAGTTTTGAACCCAAAAACACAGCACCAAATTTTTTTCTTTTACATTGCAAATAGGTATCTAACCACAGTACGAAATTTTTTACTTTAACTCAATCTATAAATAATCATAAAAATTAAAATGTAAAAGAAAAATATCAACCAAAATTCTATACTTATTAAGGGCCTTCCTTGGAGTCTCGCACAGGGCCCCCAAAATCTCAAGATCGGCCCTGCATCAACTCTTACTTATACTCAGTGTGGAGCCAAAAGTAATCCGAAAAACCTTGGAGCTGACATGTGGACATTTTACCGAAGAAGACAAGAATGCCCAATTAAATGTGTGACCCACATTTAATTCACTGGCAGGTCAGCCTCCTTAAAGACATGAGCGGCTGACAACGACATCATCAAGCTCTCCTGCCTAAGCCAAAAAAAAAAGTCAAAGGCATTAAAGGTAGCATTAATTACTAAATCCTATCTTTAATATTTTCCTATTGAAGATCAACTTAAACAAGTAAGGATTTCCAATCATATCTAATCAAGATATTTCCAAGATAATCCCAACATATTATGTACTAATTAAAATCTTTGGAATTATTCTTTCCTAATCTATCATATGGATGACTCACCTTAGCTGATCGGATGTTGCCACATATGCATATAGGATAAACCCTATGATAGGGATTTTTACCACCTGCAAAAGTAGGGATAAAAACACTTAAAAATACTTGCAAGAGTACAAGGTTATCGTAGTATAGCAGCTCAAACAATGTCGTTTTCCACAAGGATTGAATGAATAATTTATGTTAAACCTAAATCTTAATTAATTATTTGAAAACTAAGTATGGAAAAAGGTGATTTTATGACCTAAAATATTAAAAACGAATTTAATTAAAAATAATTAAATAAAATGGCAAAGTAAAGAAAACAAAAGAAAATAGTTTTGAAAATATATTTAAGCATTAGGGTTCCACCATCACCTTAACAATTCTACGTAGTTCTTCCAATTACTTATGAATTACCCATGCATATTTTGAATGTTAGGTTTTCCTAAAGTATGCCCTACTTGGAACCTTCAACATAGAACATATATCTAACATGCAACTCGTCTGTGACGTCCAGATCGAATGTGAACATGCAAGACTCATTAAGTTTTGTGAAATCCTTTTGAAAAACTATATAACCCTTAAGATGTGTCGTCTATCCTAAGAAGTTACACATATTAACCATAAGAAGCCTTAGTCAATTTTAGGTATAGCCCTCCGCCAAAATTGCGTCAAATTACTTTTCTAAATACCCTAATGATGGTCAATCATCAAGACAATTATATAGTTTCAAACATGGTGATTAATAATTCAAAACTTGCATGCATAATATCATAAGCAAATTGAAAAGAAACTACATATTATTGCTAAGGCTTGTGGCCTCGCCCTAACAAACGAAATTAGTTACGAACAATCATAAAACAAAATATTATTAAGAACATGGATAAAAATACCTTGAAAATAAACTTGAATCGTCAAAAGCTCCAAAGTAGTGTGCTCTCTAAAGTAATGTGTTCTCTCCCCCTAATGGCTAATAAGTCTTATTTATACTACCATAAAATAAAATCATAGCTAGAAAAGGTTTTCTAAAAACTAGGAAACATAATAGAATAAAATAACTAGGAAATACATTCCTATTTAAACTGAAATTCGAACTTTTCAGAAAATCATACTTATAACATACCAAAATCAACTCCGATTTGGTCAAAAATATCTCTTTTTAAAGATTGAGATGTCCCTAACAAATCATCAGAAGGAATCTTCCTCAAAATATGTCATCTTGACCTCCAAAATACTCAAAACATCCAAAAATGTCAATGTGGGAAAGTTGTGCATCGGGCCTTCTTTTCTTCACCATGGTCAAACGGATTGGTAGAAAAATATGAAACTTTGACACAATCATCTTGAAAGAGTCACGAACATCCTCCAATTGAAATCACTCTAAAATCCATCCGTTTGATCACTTTTTGCTCTAAAGGAAGTTAAATGTTCTACATATATATAACAAAGTATCAAAGTTCTATCAAAATAACCAATTAATTATAACTAAGATTATTGTAAAATATAAAGTATAATATCGACTCATCACTCTACCACTATGGCCAGCCATTTCCTATAAATACTCCATCTCCACCAACTTCTGGTAAGCTTGGCTACACATTTAAGCTCTAAACACTCTATTTTTCAGATAAATTGACTTAGGCATCAGAGATCCATTGGCCACCCCCCAACCTCGTGGTAAACCTGTCAATTTCTTACACGATCTATTAACCCGATCTGAAACGACATGAAAATAACGGCTTCGGGTCAACACGTTAACTAATTGGGTCGTTGGGATCACACGTCAAGAACTGTTAATAACATGTTCTTAATAGGTTTACTAACAGGTAACCATGTCAACCCGATAAGAAAAAAAAGTTAGTTTGATAATTCTAAAGTACTAAAAAACCTTACTACAATACCCATGATATTTAATCTCACCTAGTTGAGATTAAATAATTCCAAAGCACATTAAAAGCACCAAAGCAATTTAAAAATACCAAAGCACATTAAAATTTTCATAATAATTAATTTACAAATGCGAAAGATGTGAAAAAAAAATGCAAACGCTCATGATCGCATTCTCTAGGAATGGGTACGTCATCGTTTGAATATTTAAAACCCTATGGGAGTTCAAAATAAATAATATTTAATGTAAAAGTGTGAAAATGTGAAAAGAATATAAAAACGCTCGTGATTGCATCATTTATTCTTAGACAATGGTTACATCTTTGTTTAGATTTTTAAAACCCTCCAAACCCTCATGAATATTATTTATTGTTTGAGGGCAAAATTAATAAAATTTCATAATAATTAATGTAGAAGTGTGAAAAAAAAATTACTAAGTGTGGGTGCACTGGGTAGACGGTGCAGGTCTGTTACTTTGTCACTCTGGTCGAAAAGAATACGAAGACGAAGAGAAGATTTGGGCTTGGAAGACGGAAGAGAAGACTGAAGGTAAAGGCCAAGAGTTGAAGACGCAGGGGGATAGGCGTACTATAGCAAACCTTTTTTAGGATAATACTTAGTACTTATTAGTGAGTCCTTCGTATACTTACTTTCTGATTTAGCCCAATCAAAAATATATACTTGCTCTTTTTTTTCAAAGTCCAAAAAATTAAATAACATGTCTATTATTTTTTAAAACAATAAAATATGTGTTAAAATATCATTGGACAAAACCAAAAGGTGAGTACTTACTAGTAAGTACCCAAGAATCATCCTGTTTTATATACTTAATATGTACTGGAAAAGTCACTTAGTACTACGGTCTAGTGGTATTTCTCTTCACTTGTAAGTGAGAGGTCTTAGGTTCGATTCTCGCCAAATGCGAATTTGAATTACATTATTAGTAGCCCATTGTGAGGCTAAACTCACTCCCTCCATCTTAGTGTAAATAATATTGTTTGTTAAAAATTTTTTGGTGCCCCATCAATTTTGGGCTCTGGTTTAGAGTTTAGGGTTCATTAATACAAAATCTACACCACTTAATTTATATTCTCTTTTTGTTGTGTGTATATTAATGAAATTACATTTATGGTTGATGATGTTTCTCATTCTGTTTGAATAATAAAATATTAATTTATTACCTTAAAAGAATTTTACCACGGTATTGTGTTTATGAGACAAGAAAATTATGTGGAGTGCTTCATACACATGACCTCTATTACATGGTAAAGACTCTTAACTATTTATTTAAATTACAATTCATCCCCATAAATTTGCCTCAGTATGATTAATTAAGGGATTTAAACAATGACTTATGATATTTAAATCCTATATTTATGGGATCTAAAATTCCATATGCTATTCATGAGACAGAAGTTTTTTTTTTCTTTCCAAATGATAGATTTTGTAAATTAAATGTTAGATTAGCCACCGATGAGTTTGAAGCCACGCCGTTATGTAAGGGCTTAACACCTTTCTACAGGGCCACTTGCAATGCAACACGAGGACTTCCCAGGAGAACAAAAAATGAAGGATTGAAGTTGAAGGATTGTCGTTCCGATACCATGTAACGTGTAACAACCCGTCCCGAGATTTACTGTTCAGAAAAGGTATTTTTGTATTTTCATCATGTTGGGAATTTATTTTTTCCTTTTAAAATTTATTTTGGGTCTTAATGGTGAGCCAAGGGGACCCCACCCCTGATTTCTGTCCCTAGCCTCCCATCTCTCTCTTCTCTCTCTGTTCTCTCTTTCCCGTATCTCTCTATTTCTCTGCAACTCCCTCCCTCTCACCCGTGTTCTCCCTCCTTGCACACCCTCATCTCCCTCATCATCAGCTTTCCCTCTCTCTCCGGACACTGCAAGTCACAGCATAAACCCGAGGAAAAAGCTCCGGCGAGTCTCCGTCACACTCGACATGGGTAGGTCTCGAAAAACACTCCAAATACTTCTCTTTTCATCCCTATAGTTCTTTTATGACCCCGTGGTTGTATTTTTGGACGTCAAACCATGAAGAAACACGTCGGGGAGACTTCCCTGGATTTCCGACGAGAAATAGACGCCTTTCGAGGCCATTTCCGGCCAAAAAACGGCGAGTTGGCTGGTGTTGAAGGTATCAATCTCTTCGTCTCGTCGAGTAGTAAAACTTTCCTTTTTGTTTCATGTAATTTCGTTGAGTATTGAAGAAGTTATACTCATTTGAATATTACCCAGTTTCCGGCGACCTCTGAGGCTTTCGAGGCATTTTCCTGCCAAACCACGGCGATTTAGACGTCGTGTAAGGTACCATTCTCTTCGTCTCTTCGAGGGCTACAACTTTCATTTTTTTCTCGCTTGATTTCGTTGAGTAGTGATAAAGTTATGGCCGTTTAAAGTTGGTTAGTTTTCCGGCCGAATTTCCGGCCTTCTTCTTCGGCAAAACCAAGCCTCTCAGGCCGTTTAGAAAACCCCACGCGCCTTAAGCCCGTTTTGCCTCAGCCCAAATCCCCAGCCCGTTTGATTTTTTTATTTTTAGTTATTTGTTTTAAAGACCCAAAAGGCCACGGGCCTTATTTAGAATGGCCTTGGGTCGGTTTTTGGTTAAATGGCTCTAAGCCCAGCCCTTTAATAAGGCCTTAGGGCCGGCCTGTGTGAGTGTGTGTGTTGTGTGGGCTGTGCTGTGTGTGCAGCCCGTGTGTGTGTGTTTAAGGTGTAAGTGTGTGCGTGTGTGTATATGCATGCTATGCATGCATGTGCATGTCGTGCATGTGTGTGTGTGTTTGTGGTGTATATGTGTGTTTGGGCTTAGGCCCAAACCCCATTTCTTCACCCTAAACCCTTTTAACCCAAAAATCTTAGGACTCTAAACCCAAAACCCAATAGATCCTGATCCTATTTAACCTAAACCCTAATCCGGATTCAAGCCCAAAACCCGTTAGACCTAATTTGACCATTGATCCCCGGTCAACGTTGACTTTAGGGTTGACTTTTCGGGTTTTCGTCTAGGACCCTTCTTAAGGTAATTCGACGTTCTAAATCCGTTTTCAATTTCCGTTTTTCCAAATTCAATTGCTATGATATAGTTTTATTAATTGTACCATTTAATGTCCTTAGGGGAAATTATTGTGACTTTTCCGTCTTCGCTAGTGACGTAGCTTTTGGCAACTAAGTACTGTGAGTGGACCTCTTCTAAAATTACATGATTTTATAGTTTAATTGCATAAATGATTAGCATGCCTACGAGTTTATGATTTGATTTATGTGAAGCATGTTTATTAAATATAATGATTTTCGTCTCGTGTTTTTTGTGAGGAATTAATTGTTAGCCTATTTTGAGCTATATTTTAATATATAGTATTTTCTATAAAAACCATGAATTGGTAGACTATTTGATGGGTGACGATAGGATGCTAGAACATGTTTTTAGAAACCCCTCTTTATAGTATAGACGATGGATGACTTTATACTATGAAGTGATTATTTATGAGAGGCTTAACTATTTGTGCGTACCTAGTAGACACTATGCCGCCTAAGGCGAGGAACTGGTGTTGGCATTTAGGCCGAGAGAAATAATCCCTAGCTACGAGCTGAGGGACATGGAGCAGGTATTGGGCCGGGAGTTGGTAATCTCTGGCTACGGGCGCAGAGACCACGGAGCAGGCATTGGGCCAGGAGTTATATTTATTCAGTGATCTTACTAGCAGCACACCGTACTTACGAGACGATTTATAAGACGTTTACTGTTTTGATTTCTGCGATGATATTCCGCTATATGGCTTTTGAGATATTTTTGGCATGCTAGGATTTTTATTAAATTCATCATTTATTATGTTAGTAGTTTTCATTATATAAACTGTGGGGGTTAGTATCTTGATAACTGTTTTATTATTATTGTATATATGAACTTGGTCCACTCACCTTTGTTTTGCGCCCCCATTCAAGACTTAGAACCGAGGTATACAATCTCGGCATCAAGACACTTCCACAGCAGCATCTTCGAATCCTCTCAATGTAGGACCCACTCCTTTATTCATTAAATTTTATCTTAATTCTTTTTAGTGATTAGGTTTAGTTGTATGCTCTGAGCACGTTCCTAAAATTTTTAACTCATTGTATTTTAAATTCATAACCCTTATTTATTTCTTATTCTTAGCTTTTGAATCAATTAATGGCTTTCGTCACCCTCGGGTGTCGGCCAGCACGTGTCTATCCTGGTATTCGGGGAATATCAGGGTAGGGGTGTGTCATAACGAAATAAAATTGTGGAGTTCATTATGATGAGTTCCTTAGCTTCTTTGAATGGAGAATTAGAGCACACAACTATTTACCCTGATTAACTCTCACTGTCACATAATCAAAAAAGCAAGATATCTAGGACCACTATCTGTAACCTAATGTATAAATATTTGCTGGTTTTTTATTTTTTATTTTACTTCTTGCCAACTGATAGAAACATATGAGTACAGAATCAGAAAAACAAGATATCGAGGACCCCCGATCTATAGCATTAATCCCATACATTAATTAGGTAGTACTGTACTACTACCTAATAAGTGTTAGAATCTGTAGAATTTAGTGATGTATTTGCAGCAAATTTACACAGAGAAGAAAAGATTTAAGAAGAGGAAGGAAAATGTGAAAAGATAGAGAGTGCACAAAATCTCTGAGAGTTGGAATGCTCTTCTGCGTGAGCTCATTTCATCATACCAACTAATACATAACCGTTAAAGCGGGAGAGAATCTAGGAGAGCCTATAAGCTTATCCAACCCTTCAGTACAAAACCTTATGAGATCTTTACACATGCTCACATCTAAGCTTAGTACAAATTGGCCTAATCTCAGCCCTTGATCTCTAGCAGCTCATTATTTAAAAAACTAACAGCTTGACTAAAATAAAGGAAATTATAGTTTAGACCTTAATCAGCCAACACTCCCTTCTAAGGTCTTAACTGAAATTACTCCAAGCTTGTCCCTCAAAGCACAGAACCTGTCTTTAGCAAGAGCTTTGGTGAAGATGTCTGCTAGCTGCTCCTCACTTTTGCAATATTGCAGATCAATTGTTCCTTCCTAGATTGCATCCTTGATGAAATGAAACTTCCTCTTGATATGTTTAGACCTCTGATGAAATACAGGGTTCTTTGACATTGCAATTGCAGATGTGTTATCACACATCAAATGGGTTGGTTCAATTAGTTCTTCACCAAAATCATGCAGCACAAATCTCAGCCATGTGGCTTGAGTAGTAGCTTTAGAGGTACTCAATACTCGGCTTCTGCAGTTGAGAGTGCAACACTTTGTTGCTTCACAGAAGCCCAACAGAATGCACCACTGCCAAAGCTAAAAGCATAGCCTAATGTGGATTTCGTGTCATCTTCATCTCCACTCATATCACTGTCACATAAACCTATAAGCAAAGCTGCATTTCCTTTCTTATATTTGATCCCATAGTCCACAGTTCCTTGCACATATCTTAGGATCCTCTTGGCAGTGCCAATATGCTTGGTGGAGGGACAGTGCATGTATCTGGCAAGTACACAGGCTGAGTACATGATATCAGGCCTTGTTGCAGTCAAATACAGAATGCTGCCAACAATTCTTCTATACAATTCCTCATCTGCAGCCTCACTCCTATCATATTTCCTTAGCTTATCAGTGGGAGATAGAGGAATTGAGACAGATTTGCAATTCTTCAATCCAAACTTGTTTAGTAGGCTCAATGCATACTTCTTTTGATGAATAAAAATGCTCCATTCTTGTTGAATGACACCAATTCCAAGGAAGTGATGTAACAAGCCTAAGTCTGTCATCTCATACTTGCTCATCATATCACATTTGAATTCTTCAATCATTTGTGAACAGCTTCCAGTGTAAACAATGTCATCCACATATATGGAGACAATTAGTGTTTCTTGTCCTTCCTTATGCTTCACATATAGTGTAGCCTCACTTGGACTCTTTTCAAATCCACATTGCAGCAAGTGAGTATCAATATTGATGTACCAAGCTCTGGGAGTTTGTTTTAAACCATACAAGGCCTTTTTCAACTTATACACATTGTGTTCTTCTCCCTTGACAACATACCCATCAGGTTGATCTATATACACCTCTTTCTCAAGGATCTCATTCAGAAAAGCAGACTTCACATCTAACTGGAATAGTTTCCACCCTTTCTGTGCTGCCAAAGCAATAAGAGTCCTTATAGTGTCCAATCTAGCCACATGTGCAAAAGTCTCATTAAAATCAATCCCGAGCTTTTGAGTGTACCCTTTGGCAACTAATCTTGCCTTGTGTTTCTGTATAGTACCATCCAGATTCAACTTGGTTTTGAAAATCCATTTTACTCCAACAATTGGTTTGTCACTTGGTCTATCAACCAATTTCCAAGTACCATTCTTCTCAATCATAGTGATCTTATCATTCATTGCTTTCTTCCAAACCTCATCTTGAGAGGCTTCATTACAGTTCTCATGATCAATGACACTGAGTCTACACTAGGCAAACACCTCATTCAAGTTTCTCCACTTCTTTGGTGTATTGTCATAAGTTTCTGTGAGTTGGATTTCACTCTTCACATTCACAGCATAATAGCATTAGAGTCATCACAGTGTACACCAGGAACAAACTTATCACTTGTGTTTGGTGATTCAGAATGACCAATGTTAGCTTCCTCACTCATACCATTTTCTATCTCAGTTATGCTTACACCCTCATTAGCTTCTGAGTAAGGCAGAGAGATGTGCACTGTCTCCATATTCTCCCAATTAAGCATTGCATCTTCATCAAATGTGACACTTCTGGAAACAATGATCTTGCTGTTCTTCAGATCATACACTCTATAACCCTTCTCTCTTGTCCCATATCCAACAAATACACATTTATGTCCAGTTTCTACCTTAACTGGGTTGGCACATGTGTGTAGCACACTGAACCAAAGATTCTCAAGTGCTTTACACCTGGTTTTCTTCCATAGAATTCTTCAAAATGAGTCTTGTTTTCCAGTGCCTTAGTAGGATACCTATTAAACAAGTAGACAACAGTGTGTACTGCTTCACCCCATAACTTGAGTGGTAGTTTCTTTTCATAGACATGGTTCTTGCCATCTCTACAATGGTACGGTTCTTCCTCTTAGTAATGCCATTTTGCTGGGGAGAATAAGCAACAGTGAGTTGCTTTTCAATACCAACATCTTCACAAAACTTCTCAAATTCCAGGGATGTATACTCTCTTCCCCTGTCACTTATGAGCTTCTTCAACTTGTGACCAGTTTGCAGTTCAACCATAGCCTTGAACATTTTAAAAATTCTAAATACTTCAGACTTATACTTCAAGAAATAGACCCAGCACATCCTTAACTTGTCATCAATGAAGGTAAGAAAGTATCTGCTGCCACCAAGTGTCTCACTCATGGGTCCACACACATCAGTGTGTACAAGTTTTAGTGGAAGTGATGTCTTCCATCTTTGTTCTTTATTGAAGGTCTCTCTGTGAGCCTTTCCAGTGGCACACCCTTCACACACCTGATTGTGCTCTTGTAAGTGAGGCAGACCAAACACCATACACATTTCTTGTAGCATTCTCAAACTGTCATAGTTCAAATGCCCAAATCTTCTATGCCATTTCCATGTATTGCCTTCAGTGGTTGCTCTATTTGCAACAATGTGATCCACTGATTCAAACATTAAGGGAAAACATTAATTTCTCTTCATTTGCACAGTAGCAATATGATCTTGCAGTTCCCTATCACCAAATATGCAAGTCAAGAAGTCCCCAAATACTAACCATACCCATGTTCCACCATTTGGCCTACATTGAGAAGATTCTCATCTAAACTAGGTACAATCATGACTTCTGGTATGCACCTAGTTCCTCTCTTAGTCTCCACTACTAGAGTACATTTCCTAATTGAATCAACCAAGTCCCCTGTGCCCATTTTCACCTTACACCTTATACTTTTGTCAATGTTGATAAGCAATGATTCAGTACTAGTCATGTGGTTACTGCAACCACTGTCCAAATACCAAACACCACTATTTTATTGCACAGAGGCCTTGTGGCAAGCATAAAACATCATTGCATTGTCCTGAACATGGTTCAAATAGTTAGCAGCATGAGTTTTCTTTGGCTGATGGCAATCCTTCACTACATGTCCAAATCTGTTGCAGTTATGGCATTTAGGGTTTCCCTTAAATCAACACTCTCTATAGTGAGCCTTATCATAGATTTTGCACTTTTGTTTAGCATTTTTAGTAATCTCACCATGTCTCTTAGGCTGGTAATATTGTTTTCCCACTTCTTAGGCTTAGACTTCCAATTCTTCTTTCCCTTACTGTGATTTCCCTATGTAAATGGCCTATTCTGTGTTTTAGATACAAGACCCATACTAAAGAAAGCATGTTCTGTGTTTACAGTCTCATTCCCATGTCTACTCAACCTGAGTTCATAGCTCTTAAGAGATCCTACTACCTCTTACACAGTCACAGTGTTCAAATCAGAAGTTCTTTCAATCACAACACAGATTGGATCATATTTACTAGACAAACTAATCAAAACCTTTTGAACTTCTCTTTGGTGAGTGAGGATCTCACCATAAGATTTCAATTGATTAATTAATTCAAATAGTCTAGTAAGATAGGCATATATAGATTCATTTTCTTTCATTCTCATATATTCGAATTCACGACCCAAACTTTGAAGTTTGACAGATCTTGCATGCTCATCGCCACGAAAATCCTCCTGGAGTAAATCCCAGACGCCCTTTGTGGTCTATTGATTCACGACCTGAGGAAAGATCTCATTTGAAACAACACTCTGAATAACACCCAATATTTTAGCATTTTTCATGAGATGTTCCTCCATGTGCGCACTGAGCTCATCATCGCCTCCTTCACTGCCGTCTGACTCGGATGAATCTCCCTTGTCATCCTCATTCTTTGTTTTTTTTCTTTCTTCCCTTCTTCTTCGATTCTGGAATAGAAGCCCCCTTGTCTACCAGTTTCCAAATCCCATACGATTTGAAAATGGTGACCATTCTCACTTTCCAAAATTCGAACTCCGTTCCATAAAAAACGGGAGCTCGTAAATCGTTGCTTCCAGACCCAGCCATTTCAGCTTGAATCGGAATGAGATTGAGAGTTTTCTCGTTGGATTCTCTCTCACAATTTCACATAAATCAACTCCCAGACCGAAATCGAACCTAGGCTTTTGATACCATGTTAGAATCTGTAGAATTTAGTGATGTATTTGCAGCAAATTTACACATAAAAGAAAAGATTTAAGAAGATGAAGGAATAATGTGAAAGGATAAAGAGTGCACAAAATCTCTGAGAGCTGGAATGCTCTTCTGCGTGAGCTCATTTCATCATACCAGCTAATACATAACCATTAGAGCATGAGTGTATCTAGGAGAGCCTATGAGCTCATCCAACCCTTCATTACAAAACCTTATGAGATCTTTACACTTGCTCACATATGAGCCTAGTACAAATTGGCCTAATCTCAGCCCTTGATCTCTAATAGCTCATTATTTAGAAAACTAACAGCTTGACTAAAATAAAGGAAATTACAGTTTAGACTTTAATCAGCCAACAATAAGTACGAATCCACACCCCACTCACACAAAACTTATGATATTATTTGATGTGTTCGTTTTTATTTGGAACTTGAATGGATTATAGACCCCCGCATTCTCCGGCATCATCTTCCATCAAAATGGAAACTAGTACTACTTGACTAACAGAAAGAAACCAACTCAAAGTGGCACTGGGTCAATAAAAAGCGAAGCAACAATATCTTTCATAAGTTTCCCAACATGTGTGAAACCGTCTCCACTTTTGTAAAGCAGATCCACAACCCTTGTCAAATTAAGAACACGCACGAGGACAAACTCTGGCACACCAGTTGGTCTAAGTAACTCCTCGTTTATATCCTTCCACATATCCACTATTTGTTTTTTAAACACAGCAAGTGTCTCTTGCTCCGACACCCCATATTGCTTCATGTAGCAATCAATACTAGAAGCTACATGCCCTCTCTCCTTCTCAAACTGCAAAAATTGACTCCCAAAGAGAATTTGAGCTACTCTTGTGTATGTAGCACCCAATATTCACTTTAATATAGTTCAATTTTTGAGCTTTAATAAAAAGGGCTTCGCCAAACTTTTTCTTAACAAAAAAAACTATCTAATAACTTTCTTTAATGAAAAATCTTAAAAATTTATGAAATGTACTCCAAATTTAATGAAAATGATAAAAACTTTAATATAGTATAGAAAATAAAATAAAAAAGACAAAAAGACAACAAAAAAAAATTCATACACGCAGGTCCAATGCGTCCCACCACACTCTCTCTCTTCCCCTCTCACACCCGTCCATATCAAACACACACACACACACTCTCTCTTCCCCTCTTACATTGTAATTTTTCAGACATGAGGTATGAGATTGTAATTCGACCCATAGTTGAGGTTGTTTTGTGTAATTTACTCATGTTTTAAAGATGTGCAGGTATGATGTTGCAATTGCACCCAAATCTCAAAGGGTAATGTAGTTTACTCAAAAAAATTTGGAATGAGCTAAATAATTTTAAGAGTTATGTTCGCTTTGTTGATTTTACAAGGAAGGTTGGCAAAGTTAAATCTCCATTCCAACTGTTACTATTATTAATAGGATGCTACCATATGAGCAACTCAACAACTGTTACTATTATTAATAGGATGCTACCATATGAGCAACTCAATTTGCTGTCCGAGCAACCCAATTCCAATGTACATATGAGAAACAAGAGGCAAAGCGGCGTATTGCTGCAATAATTTGGAGAATGCGCCAGTTACAACGCAAGAAAACGCAATCTGGTTTCTTGATGTTGTCAATAACAGTAGTGGAATCACTTTCGATGATGATACGATTGTAGCGGTTAGCTTTTGCAACTTTCAATCCCCTTAGCACTGCTTCAGCTTCGGCAGCATCAGAAGAAGAACTATAGGAGAAGGAGGCTCCACATAAAAAAGCCCTTCTACAATCACGGGCAACAACCCCAGAACAAAACTCAAAAGTATAGTGATTCCAAGCATCTATTTCCCTTCATATGCACAATAGCAACATGATCTTGCAGTTCCTTGTCACCAAATATGCTAGCCATGAAGTACCCAAATACTAACCAATACCCATGTTCCACCATTTGGTCTACACTGAGAAGATTCTCATCTAAACCAGGTACAATCATGACTTCTGGTATGCACCTAGTTCCTCTCTTAGTCTCCACTACTAGAGTACATTTCCCAATTGAATCAACCAAGTCCCCTGTGCCCATTTTCACCTTACACCTTATACTCTTGTCAATCTTAATAAGCAGTGATTCGGTACTAGTCATGTGGTTACCGCAACCACTGTCCAAATACCAAACACCACTATTTTCTTGCACAGAGGCCCTGTGGCAAGCATAGAACATCATTGCATAGTCCTGAACATGGTTCAAATAGTTAGCAGCATGAGTTTTCTTTGGCTGATGGCAATCCTTCACTACATGTCCAAATCTGTTGCAGTTATGGCATTTAGGTTTTCCCTTAAACCAATACTTTCCATAGTGAGCCTTATCACAGATTTTTCATTTTTGTTTAGCACTCTCAGTAATCTCACCATGTCTCTCAGACTGGTAAGTATTGTTTTCCCACTTATTAGGCTTAGACTTCCAATTCTTCTTTCCCTTACTATGATTTCCCTATGTAAATGGCCTATTCTGTGTTTTAGATACAAGACCCATACTAGAGAAAGCATGTTATATGCTTGCAGTCTCATCCCCATGTTTACTCAACCTGAGTTCATAGCTCTTAAGAGATTCTACTACCTCTTGCACAGTCACAGTGTTCAAATCAGAAGTTCTTTCAATCACAACACAGATTGGATCATATTTACTAGACAAACTAATCAAAACCTTTTGAACTTCTCTTTGGTGAGTGAGGATCTCACCATAAGATTTCATTTGATTAATTAATTCAAACAGTCTAGTAAGTTAGGCAGATAGAGATTCATTTTCTTTCATTCTCATATATTCGAATTCATGACGCAAACTTAGAAATTTGACAGATCTTGCCCGTTCATCGTCGCGAAACTCCTCATGGAGTATATCCCAGGCGCCTTTTGAGGTCTCTTGATTCACAATCCGAGGAAAGATCTCCTTCGAAACAGCACTCTAAATAATACCCAGTGCTTTAGCATCTTTCATGAGTTGTTCCTCTATGTGCGCACTGAGCTCATCATCACCTCTTTCACTGCCGTTTGACTCGGATGAATCCTCCTTGTCATCCTCCTTCTTTGTTTTTTTCTTTCTTCCCTTCTTCTTCGATTCTGGAATAGAAGTCCCATTGTCTACCAGGAGCTCGTAAATCGTTGCTTCCAGACCCAGCCATTTCAGCTTGAATCGGAATGAGATTGGGAGTTTTCTCGTTGGATTCTCTCTCACAATTTCACAGAAATCAACGCCCAGTCCGAAATCGAACCTAGGCTCTTGATATCATGTTAGAATCCGTAGAATTTAGTGATGTATTTGCAGCAAATTTACACAGAGAAGAAAAGATTTAAGAAGAGGAAGGAAGAATGTGAAAGGATAGAGAGTGCACAAAATCTCTGAGAGCTGAAATGTTCTTCTGCGTGAGATCATTTCATCATACCAGCTAATACATAACCGTTAGAGAGGGAGAGAATCTGGGAGAGCCTATGAGCTCATCCAACCCTTCATTACAAAACCTTATGAGATCTTTACACTTGCTCACATCTGAGCCTAGTACAAATTTGCCTAATCTCAGCCCTTGATCTCTAACAACTCATTATTTAGAAAACTAACAGCTTGACTAAAATAAAGGAAATTACAGTTTAGACCAACAATAAGTACGAATCCACACCCCACTCACACAAAACTTATGATATTATTTGATGTGTTCGTTTTTATTTGGAACTTGAATGGATTATAGACCCCCACATTCTCCGGCATCATCTTCCATCAAAGTGAAAACTAGTACTACTTGACTAACAGAAAGAAACCAACTCAAAGTGGCACTGGGTCAATAAAAAGCGAAGCAACGATATCTTTCATAAGTTTCCCAACATGTGTGAAGCCGTCTCCTCTTTTGTAAAGTAGATCCACAGCCCTTGTCAAATTAAGAACACGCACGAGGACAAACTCTGGCACAGCAGTTGGTCTAAGTAACTCCTCGTTTATATCCTTCCACATATCCACTATTTGTTTGTTAAACACAGCAAGTGTCTCTTGCTCCGACACCCCATATTGCTTCATGTAGCAATCAATACTAGAAGCTACATGCCCTCTCTCTTTCTCAAACTGCAAAAATTGACTCCCAAAGAGAATTTGAGTTACTTTTGTGTATGTAGCACCCAATATTCAATTTAATATAGTTCAAATTTTGAGCTTTAATAAAAAGGGCTTCACCAAACTTTTTCTTAACAAAAAAACTATCTAATAACTTTCTTTAATGAAACATCTTAAAATTTTATGAAATGTACTTCAAATTTAATGAAAATGATAAAAACTTTAATATAGTAAATAAAAAAAAGACAAAAAGACAAAAACAAAAAACAAACAAAAAAAATCATACACGCAGGTCCAATGCGTCCCACCACTCTCTCTCTTTCCCTCTCACACCCATCCATATCAAACACACACACACTCTCTCATGTCACTCTACACTTACTCCCTAACCAATATATATATATATATATATATATTATTTGACCATTGTTCCATTAATTTTTTTTTCAAGCAAATTAAATAATAATAATATAATATTACAATTCCAAAAATGAAGAAAAATTTTAGTTTCAGTTTTGTAAACAATATTTATTTTAAATCCGAAATAGTTATTTTAACATTAGTTTGGACAAATTTTTTGAGTTTATATCATGTAATATGAATTAAAAATATAATCATACATGAAAGAAAGAGAGTGGAGGTGAAAGGGATGAGGAGAGACAGGGGAAAACTAATTTGTGTTTTTTTAAATATTTTATTAGGTGAACTACCGATTTAATCCCTGAATAATCAACTTAGGGAATTATGTCCCTGAATTATTTTTCGGCAAAATAAGTTTCTAAATTCATTAAAAACTGCTAATTTCATCCCGAATATTATATTCAAACCTATTTTATTTTCATCAACTTAAATCACTTGACACATTTTATAATGTAATACCGTCATTTTCTCGCGTATAAGCCCTTAACATTTCATATAGGTTACAATCTAAAGTCTAATTAACTCCATACACTATTTCTCTATGAAAAATTGTCAATCTACCCAATGTGAATCACATGCAAGTAACGTGACTTAAACTGACGAAATTTTTTATAGAGTAACTTCGAATCCAATATTAGGGATGTAATTGGAAGAATTTTACAACTCAAGAACTGATTTTTCTAAAAATAGTTTAGATGACCTGATTTACTTAGGTGAAAATTCATGAATTAAATTGGCAGTTCATCTTATTTTATTATATTTTTATTGTCTTAACTATTAAATAAAATTATTAAATAGCTATTGGCTAAGATTTAAAGTTTTGAAACCCTTTTTATTAGTTTTTTTTTGGTCAAATACTTTAATATCATTTATATATTATTCAATGCACTGAGAATAATATCCTGTACCTTGTGGCCAGCAATGTCATCCATGAGCCTAAAAATGGTATTGGAAGCTCTGAGAATTTTAGGGTTATTGGACAACCACTGGAATACGTCATTCGTTACATTATCTCCCATGCCAACTAAACATATAGTTGAAAGTACGCTGTTACCAACAGAAGCCGTTGCAACATGCATATACTCCTCCATGCTTGGGATGCGTCGTTCCCGTAACCATCTGGCCTCATCCAAGTGAGCTTGGGCATAAACTTTCGACTGTATGTGACAATGACATGTTTAGTGTGAAAACTTAACCTTCTATAGTTAAACTACTCTGGAAAAAAAAAAACAACGAAGGAATCCTCAATAGTTTGAGTAGAAAAAAGAAAAAAAAAAGGTCTCGTTTGATACCCATAAATTGAAAACTAAATTTTGAAAACTCAACAAATAGCTTTCAATTTTTCTTTTGTTTACTGAAAACTAAACTCTAAACCTAAACCTAAACTAAACAATTTTTTATCAATTTTTTTTTTAAAAGGTGATAAGTAAAAACGAAATGATTATAAAGCTTAAGCTACTAAAAAGTAAAAGTTAATCAAGCTAGCTAAGCATGCGTGTGTTACATACAGCTTCTTTTGCGTGGTGAACCCGGTATGATTTTCCTTCTGTTGCCATCTCTTCTTCAATTTCATTGAAAAAATTCACAAGTGTAACATAATATGTCTGCATACAGTCCGGAAGTTCATCAATGAAATTAACATCCCACCTGAAATTTGCATAAACATTAGATCATCCTAAGCATATAAATTTTTGGCTTTTGGAAAAACGTAATCTTTATATAAAGCAACACTTTGTTTAAATCAAACCTTCTAATTGCTTCTGTAAAGATTTCGAGTTCTTCGAATGTACCAAATGCGTCGTAGATATCGTCCATTACTACCCCAAAAGCAAAGACTTTGGCCGTAATTTTTCTGGCGGTAGAGTAATGGGGTTCAAAAAATACTCCCGTTGTCCAAAAGTACAATTCAACCATCCTGTCTCTTGCAAACGGCAACTTTTTTTCAAACTCGAGTTCTTTCCACCATCTAATGAAAACATTTACAAATTGGATTATAACTCATAACTATAGAAATATTTTTCTTACAAACTGGATCTCTTTTGCTCAAATTAAAAATAAAAATGGACTTATTACCTAGTAATTTCCGTGAGCTCCTTTTTGTGCAAAGATTGAACAAGATTGAAATCCAACTTTGCAAGTTGTAATAAAGCTTCACTGTGTGAAGCTTCTTCTTGATAGATTGACATGTAATTCCTGACACCTAACCGTACTAGACCCTTTAGCAAAGGTCTCTCCAAGGCTTGAGTTATTTGAGCTGCCATTGAACAGCTTAAACTGGTTGCAGTGGACTCGAGGTGAGTGGTGGTGAAAACAAGAGCCTCTTCTAGTATGTCTTCTCCATGCACCCTTAGATGTGTTGCTTCATAAAGGTTTAGCATACCCGGCACATCGGCAATTAAGCTTTCCTTGAAGCTACCATCTTCACCTTTGAACTTTTGCAATATATCTGCTTGATTGCCAGAAAATGAAGACATATAAAAAAGAAAATAGAATAAAGCATCCAAAAATCTCTCGTGCACATGACGTTCCTACAAATAAATTATTTAATTAATATATATATGCATATATGTCCAAGTGGTGGATTGCCATAATAGATACCGTCTTCCTATCCAAAACCCACATTTCCCTTTAGTGTAACTTACTAGTGCTTGTAATAAAGAAAACTATAAATCTACAAAATACGTACCACATGAAACATTAAATCCTTGTTGCCTTAGTAGCCGAAAACGAAGAGCAACATTGGATAGATCACCACTATTATTAACGCCATTGTCGTTATATGTAGCAATATGTATGCGTTCCAAAGCTTCTTTAATCTCTTTTTCAAAATGGTATGACACGCCAAGACGTTGGATTGCATCAATTAACTTGAGTTGTCGTGAAAAGTCACCAGCTCCAGTTGTTAATACTTCGTTACTCACTACTACTTTCAGTTCCCCAAGTTCCCGTTGCATTTGGCCATTGTTTGTCTACATCAACAATTTGTTAATTAAATGAACTAAAATATTGGAAAAAGAAGAAACTTTGCGAGAGAGCAAAAGGCATGAGATTACAATGTCTTGTGAATTGTCGTAGACTCTGAACCGATCTCCCCAAATGCTTGGGTGAAAATTTGCAGTAGGACGAGCAATTTCGGGCTTATTATCAGCTTGGGTAGCAGATACGGTCTTTATTCTTTTTTTTTCGTAGAAAAAATTTAGGTTGGGAAGTCGTACAGGCAAACCTAGACAAGGGGACGAATAGGGCGAAAAGCTAGAGTTGAAGTTTGACATTGATCTTGTTTTTAAAGAGTCCATTACGACTAAGCTCACAAACCCTTCTAATTTTGATGACATATGAATAATGAAAAAGGATATTTTGGAATGCAGAAACTCTCGGGCTGCATCAACTCTTACTTATACTCGGGGATCTTTTCCATTTTTTTTTTTTTTTGGAAAGCCTCAACGGTAGAAGAGAAAATTTATTTATAACGACAAAAAAAGTTACATTTAGTCAGGGGAAACATAAAGACGAAAACAAGAATGATTAAAGAAAAAAGAGGAGGGAGGGTCATGAAACATAACCTCTCTAAAACCAAACCTAAAGGTCTAAACTTACGAAACAAGTCGAACAAAACCACCAAGTTAAGGAAAAAAAAGTGAGACAAACATGGATGCCGAGATGCACATTAATTTGAGACGCGGTAGTCAGGCAAGCCAACACCGTCCAAAAACAAAGCAGCACGAGCTACGGGCGGAGGATAATCATTCCGTGTTAAAGTTCGAGAAGATAAACCCATGTTAGCAAAATTGGCCGCAACAAAATTTCCTTCGCAATATATATGTGGGATGTGTAGAAAGTCATTTTTCAAATGCGTTACAAACAAAATAGACCATTGCATACGAAGAAGCCAAAAAGGATCAAAATTAGACGATTGAAAAGCAGAAATAATACTAGAACTGTCACTTTCCAACCAAAGACAATGCCAACCTGGCATACAAACTCGAACCGATAATACCTGATAATTTTGCAAAAAAAAAAAAAAAAAAAAAAGTTGCAATGACCAATTCATTGACAGAAACCACCAAACAATGACCATGACAATTCTTGAAAACTCCTCCATTAGCAGCAAGATCGGAAATTTCCAAGGAGGAGACCAAAGGATAGAAGGGATAGTAAGCGCCTTGTGTGGGATAGGTTGGATCTTAAGAGAAGAAATGATCGAGTGTCAAAGCCCTGAGAGTAACCAAGAACAAACTTCCCACCATGAACAATCGCATAATTGATAGACATGCAAAGACGATAAAAATAGATTGGTCGACCCTAAAAATTCACAGTAATTAATACACAAGTGAGAAAATGTGAAAAAGAAATATACAAAAGCTCGTGATTGCATCCAACTACACTTAGACAATGGTTACATCGTCGTTTAGATTTTTAAAACCCTCCAACTCTCATGATTAGTGTTTTTTTTTTATTACAAAACTAATAATAATTAATATAGAAGTGTGAAAAATGTAAATACACACACACACACACACACACACACACAAAATTGCTCATAATGACATGATTTGCAACTTTCGTTAAGGGATCAACTCCAAAATTCGACACCACAGTCCATAAACTCTAGATTTACGTTTAATCGGTCGATTGTCGTTTACGCTATATTCTTCTCACCAAATTTTGTGCAAATTTTTTTTTCCTTCTGAAAACATGATTTTTTTAGCGGATGCAGAAAATGAATGGTTCGGATCGTTGATATCACATTCTGTTGTTTACAATTAATCGAAATGAGGCAATGGTATATAGTTTCTAGAAACTTTATAAACTTCAAGCAGTATTTTTACAAACCGTAAAAATCTGAATGTTATATCAACGATCCGAACCATTAATATTTCTGTATCTGCTAAAGCATGTTAAAAAAAAAATCTGAAAAAAAAAACAAAATTTGGTGAGAATAATGGAGTGTAAGCGTAAACGTAACAACAATCAACGGTTAAATTTAAATTTATGGCTCATTAGGCTCTTATTTTGAGGTATGTAATATTTGAAAGACAAATGTGTTTTTATATTTTGAAGTAATATTTATGTGACATTGTGATATGTAGATACTAATTTAGTATTACGTTATCAATTTGATTATGTATTGAAATAAAATATATTTTCATTAACGGCTAACTTACAGGTCAAGTTCGGTCCAGGTCATATTACCCGTTTATTTTAACAAGTGTTACACGACACGACATTTTAAAATATCGATATGCTACAAAAATGACACGAACATAAAAAACACGATACAAAAACCGTATCTAGTCGGAAGCGGCCAAATACAGCGTAAGAAAAGAACGGGGCAAAACGAAAGATTATGCACATAAAACAAAAGGACATGGAACGCCCAGTACATGAGAAAAGAAACGGTCCCAAACAACAGATATGAGCATGACACACACGTATGGACGTGAAACGCCCAGTACAGGAGAAAAGAAAGGAAGTGAAACGCGGAGAAAAGAAAGGAAGTGAAACGCGGAGAAAAGAAACGGTCCCAATCAACAGAGAGAGAGAGAGAGCAGCTGTCAAGCTGGGCCCTGGCGGTGCAGGTGCTGAGTGTTGAATGGTTTGACTTTGATGCCAAACACAGCTGTCCGTTTCGTTTTCTGCTTCGAAAGGGGAGCAGCGGCTGCTCCTTGCTGCTGTGATTGGAGGATGAAAAGGAAATAAGGGGAAAACGACACCACACAGAGAGAGAGAGGAAGAGATTGAATGAATGGGGACACGCGGTCCCCCCATATAATTTTTTTTGTTTTTTACTTCCAACTTATCAAAACGGCCCGTTTCTTTTTTTCTTTTAAGTCAGCTGGTTTCATGTGGCAACTTATCAAAACGGCCCGTTTCATCTGGCCTGGTTGTTTTAAAAAAAAAAAAAAATTAAGTCAGCTCTGCGCTGCGCGCAGAACCAGCAAACCACCGGAGCAGCAGCAGCAGAACCCAGTGGGTTTTCCGGCCGCCACTTCTCACCCTCACGTGGCTTCGTCATATCATATGAGCATGACACACACGTATGGACGTGAAACGCCCAGTACAGGAGAAAAGAAACGACCCCAAACAATGCACATAAAACATAGGGACGTGAAACGCCCAGTACAGAAGAAAAGAAACGGTCATTGACACACACGTATGGACGTGAAACGCCCAGTACACCCAGTACAGAAGAAAAGAAACGGTCATTGACACACACGTATGGACGTGAAACGCCCAGTACAGGCAGTACAGGAGAAAAGAAACGACCCCAAACAATGCACCTAAAACATAGGCACGTGAAACGCCCAGTACAGGAGAAAAGAAACGGTCCCGATACAATGATGAGTTAGGATGACAGAGTCTTGAAAGCTTGGAGCTGAATTTTCGTGTGTTCATGGCCTCCATATTTGTTCAACCAAAAGTTTACCGAGAGATAGAAGGGAAGGAATTGAGGAAGAAGAAGGGTAAGGGTGTTGGTAGGGAGTGCATCCCACTTTTTTAATAAAATATTTAATTAATTTTTATCTTCAATTTGTTAGTTTGTTTTTAATATTTTTATATGTGAAGGGAGTAGGCCCTGTCTCAAGCCATGTCATCATAATAGAGAAATTGACAAACAAACCGATGGAAGTCTGGCATTATAACAAATTTGTAAGATAAGGTATGACATTGTATTTTTAAAATATGAGGTATGAGATTATGATTCGACCCATGGTTGAAGTAGTTTTGTGTAATTTACCCTTAAAACATTTATATCTCATACATTTAGTTATTTTTTTTATTTTCAATTTCATACAACCGTTAGAAAATCTGTTAAGTTAGCCGTTAAGTGATGACATGGAAAAAATACATTTGTGCTATCAACTAAAACATATTTGGGTAAATCACATTTTGCACCCTCAAATTTGCGTTTAATTGCAACATCATGCAACATCTTAAAACATTTCAATCTCATGCATTTACTTATTATTTTATTTCAATGTCATACATCCGTCTCAATTTCTATAATTTTCTTCATCATCTACCTATGAGAACGTTGGCAAAAACAATTTGGCTAGGCCCTTGCCCGTTGCACGCACCTAGTGCCTTTTAGAACCTTGACAAAAAAAAAATGAGTGGTGATATTTCCACCCCGGTGTCTTATTTCCCCACCCATCATTTAATGAAAATGTTAATAACACATTTATCCTTTTAAAAGAAGACTCATAAACCCCTATTTCATTCAATACTAAAATTTTGAAAAGACAAAAAATAATTTAAAATAATAAATAAATAATGGTGGGTGGGGTGTGATATCTTTGGGGGAAAGAGGTTTGGAAAGGGTTAGAATCGACGGAAAGGTTGGTGGAATGAATGAGCGTGTACTGGACGAAGGCTATAAACTTCAATGGAGAAAAAAGATAATTGAGTGTGAGATCTGCGGTTTTGACAAAAAATGAGGAAGAAGAGTGGTTTGGGGGTCCGGGGTCTCTGTAGGGCGGCGATAGGTGTGAATGATATGATAAATGTCTAGGTCTTAGGTCTTGCATTTTCTTTCATTTTTTCTATTTTTATTTATTTAATTATAATATTATTTAAAGATATATTAGAGTTATTTAAAAAAAAAATATTATGGTTATTTTGGGAATAATGGTGGCTGGGGAAATAACATTTTACTTTTTTAATTTTTTATGGTGAGTGAGATTATCATGTGGATGGGAAAATAGGACACTGGGGTGGGTCTAGTAGCACTCAAAAAAATAATTACTTTTTAAACCAATTGGCTTTATGAAAAATTGCAGGGTGTCACAGTTGTATGCCCGTTGGGCTTGGACAACACAAATCAGGTGACCTACAGAACGTGTGGCCTTTAAGCTTCACACATGGGATAATTTGCTCTAATACCATAAAGAAAATTGAAGTTTTTACGATCACAGTTGTATGCCCGTTGGGCTTGGGCAACACAAATCAGGTGACCTAGAGAACATGTAGCATTTAGACTTCACACATGAGATAATTTGCTCTATTACCATAAAGAAAATTGAAGTTATAATGTTAAAATCAATTAACATTATAGAGAATAGTAAATACATGCAAAATCATTTTTTTCCTGAATGTGTGATTAATACTATCAACAAATAGAAACTCCAACTATAGAGCTAACACATGCCAACCACATCTTAGGAAACCAGCTTGGGATTAGAAATTAACCTCTACTCTCTCAAAAGATAATTTACCTTCAACATAGATTTATTCATAAAAATTGTGTCGGCAGATGAAACGTTTGATTATAAAAGACCCAATATAAACAAATGAAATTACACGAGGAGGCCAATCAGCGCTCCACTTGTGAGCAAGGTCAAGTTGTGAACTTGATGTCAGGTAAAAAACAAAAGTTGTGAACTTGATGACCAGTTTGGACATTTCCTTTCATTTTTTGTTTTTCCCAGTGACGGCGTGTACTGGGCTCTGGCTGGTTCTCCGTCCGCATGTAACTTGTTCATATCATTTGCTTGGTTCCCGTCCCTTTCTCTTGTACTGGGCGCTTCACATCCATTGGTGTCATGCTCATGTATGTTGTTTGGGGGCCGTTTCTTTTCTCCTGTACTGGGCGTTTCACGTCCATACGTGAGCATATCTGTTGTTTGGAATTTGTATGCTTCCTCTACCTACCTCACCGCTCAACCCCTCCAAACCCCTAAAAACCCTAACCACTTCACTCCCTCCTCCAATGGCACTTTCTCCCCAAATCCTTTCAAATCTTCATTTAACCCCACCACCATTACCGAACACTCCATAAAATCATCAAATTCAAAATCCTGAATTAAAAAAAATAAAAATAAAAAACGAATCTTGGTACCCCAAGTCAAAAACCAAACGAAAAAGGGAAAATGAGGACAAATTAGTAAAAAAACCATAACTAAAAAAATCTGTATTAAAAAAAAATATATCTAAATAAGATGTAAATGCGTGCTGCAAATGACTGTTTTTGTAGACCAATTAAAAAAAATGAAAACTAATAAAAAGGATTTGGAAACTTTGAGTTTTAACGATAAGGACAAAATAAAGGGTAAAGTGAATAGTACCATGATTGACTTTTTAGTGTAAAAATATGGTTTTTCGTTAAAATGAATAGTACCATAAGCTTTTCGTTAAAATTCCCATTAAAAAAGGATAATAAAAAAATGGAAAAAAAAACAAAAAAAAACAAGAGAAAAAAGGTTACCTGTTGAACCTTCAAAGACTACGATGAAAAAGCACGAACCGGTTAGGAGTTTGCTCCGAAGGAATCCCACGATCTCATCTCAGTTTAGTGGGAGGTTCAACTGCATGTCTGTAACTACCCACATGCCAAATTTGGTTTTTAGAAATGAATAATAGGAAGGAAACCAATTTTCGTTTTCAGTTTACTGTGTGGTTTATATTCATTCCAAACAAAAAGGGATCGGCAAAATCAGTGACATATCCTGTTTTTGGTTTTTGGCGTTTTGGGTTTTGTGCTCTGCGTGCAATATGTATTAATTTTGTTTGTGGCATTTACCTCAATGGAACTTTTTTAATTTATTTTTTCTTTGCCCAGTATGACGAATTCAAGTTATGCTTTAGTTTGCAGTTTTTTTTTGCCGTCTTCAGTGCATGCACCAGTTTTCGTTCTTAGCAGTTTAGTATGCGGTTTCCATTCATTCCAAAGAGAAAGGGATCGACAAAATAAGTGACATATCCCCGTTTTTGATGCGTGCAAGGGGGGCTTTTCAACATCAGGTATAGCAATTTTGATAGCAATTTTGATTTCAATGGAATTTTGGTTTTTTTTTTTTTTTTTGGTGTTGTTTGAAAAGTCTTTGAATGTAGTATCGGAAGTCTTTGAATGTGGGGTGGGAATGATACAGCAGAGCCATGGACGCACCAAGAAGTATCACGAAGAGATCAAACTAGTGAAAGCTTAATGTTGAACCCCAACACTATGTGAAAGCTTAACCTATCCATGCTAGCATACAAACCTGATTGTTTTTTATTCAATTTATACCGTTACGTTTCTAAATGAACATAATTTTCCATTTTGACATGTTTCCTTCTGCTAAGCTGCAGTAATGTAGTAATGTTATAATAAATGGTCCGGATCAGTCCTTATTAAGAGTTTCTCATCTTTTCCTTATTAAGAGTTTCTCATCTTTTAGGTCATGTGGATATTACTTGGCATGTATGCTCTCTCTATATTTCTCACTTCTTTTTTTCAATTTTGTAATGGAGTGGTGTGTTGTGTGCCTTCTTAGTTCAACAATTAGGATTTCATAAGCTAAACAAAATTTGACCCCCAAAACACACTTTACAGCTGCTAACATGTGAATCAATGATAAGATTGATAATAATCCTTAAACACAGTCGAAACCGATGCTCAAAAGTTGCCCAGTATCTAACTCTATCCCATATTTCATCTATTCCCACTCCCTCATAATCCTAAAAAAAATCATCTATTACGCTCCAACCAAATGCTTAATTTTTTAATATTTGACAATTATAAATGTCCATGGCTGCCATACCATTCCCACCCCACATTCAAAGACTTCCGATGCTACATTCAAAGACTTTCCAAACAACACCAACAAAAAAATAAAAACAAAAAATTCCATTGATATACCTGATGTTGAAAAGCCCCCCTTTGCATGCACCAAAAAGGGGATATGTCACTGATTTTGTCGATCTCTTTCTCTTTGGATTGAATGGAAACCGCATACTAAACTGCTGAGAACTAAAATTGGTACATGCACTGAAGAAGGGAAAAAAAGAATGCAAACTAAAGCATAGCCTTGAATTCGTCACATTAAGCGAACTCCACAGGAAACATTTCTCATTGGTACAAAAGGATTTACACTTTGTGCATAATGCTAAATTTGCAACCAACAAGTAAAACATAGCTTACATGACTAAAATGAAGGGAAAAGTAAAATTCCAATAATGTAAACATATCTCACTTGAGCTAGATGGGTCTGGACATAAATTGTCTACAATTAAAATATTTATTATCTCAAAAAAATAAAATAATAGTAATGGATATTCATATCCAGTTTTATCCCTTTAATTTTTATCACCTAAATGTTCTATGATATCTATTTATATTCACCATAGCATGCACAAAGATTGCATCTTTAATCATTACACTAGCCTCTCCGAACATTATAGATCTTTTTTAATCACGTCTGTTATGTGCCCCTAAATCTATTGCGTTAGTTGTATTTTTACCTTTATTTTTAAGGAACTTTAACGAAAAACTTCTGGTACTGTTCACTTTAATGAAAAACCATATTTTTACATTAAAAAGCCAATCATGGTACTATTCACTTTACTCTTTATTTTGTCCCTATCATTAAAACTCAAAACTTTCAAGTCATTTTCATTAGTTTTACTTTATTTTTAACTAACCTCTTCGAATGTACTTTTGTAATTGTATGTTTCATTCTCTTTTATTTATAACTGTATGTTGTATTTTATTTTTAGGTCGTCGTATGAGAAATAAAACAGCTAACACAACACGTGGCTCTTTAGTATCATAGTTAATTGTTCTATGTTTTCTATTACTGAAGTCATGGTAATGAATAGCTGCAATTGGTAAGGTGCTTATGATCTTTTGCAGGAAACATGACAATAACACACTGATTTACTTCAAATTTACGAACTCCCTAGACCATTAAAATGAGATAGTGAATGTATACTTTGTGTATCTGAATAATGTAAATATTGTTATGTTGCCCTTATGTTTTGACATTTAAGTTGTTTTGTGTTTGGTTGCCAATACTTAATGTTTTTATCTACTCTTTTTTTATTATTTACATTTACATACTATTGTTCATAGACTTTAGCTAGGAACTTGCATCTCAAATCCCATGTTGGTTGACGATTGCATAAATAACATATAACTCATTACTTATGCAAAGTAAAAAAAAATAATATGACAAATTTTTAGGACGTGCATGATAAAGAAAACCTGAAAGTGGGTCTTTATCGCACCAGAGAAATTACCCCACTGTCTGTTTTAAAACTGTGCGGCGCATAGCACCTGTGATTAGAGAAAAAATAAGGTTTGACTATGTGTGTTAATTATAAAGCATGGTTATAATAATCGTTGTAACACAACTGTAGAGAAAAAAAAATGATAAGGAAATTATTGAAAAAAAATGATAAGAAATTGTTGTGATGTACGCAAACAAACAATTTACAAAATAATCACTTAAGAATATCTAAAGCAACACATCTTTAAGGCGCGTAGCGCCCGTGATGCAAAAATGCCTCTCGCATGTGCGTGAGTGCGTGGGGAGAAGGTAGTATGTAATTAATATTTTTATCCAGTTGGACGAGAGAGTGGGCTCCGCCTGAAGCCACGTCATTATTTAACAGAGAAATTGACAGACAAACTGACGGAGGTTTGACATTGCAACAAATTTGTAAAATAAGGTATTACATTGTAATTTTTCAGATATGAGGTATGAGATTGTAATTCGACCCATAGTTGAGGTTGTTTTGTGTAATTTACTCATGTTTTAAAGATGTGCAGGTATGATGTTGCAATTGCACCCAAATCTCAAAGGGTAATGTAGTTTACTCAAAAAAATTTGGAATTAGCTAAATAATTTTAAGAGTTATGTTCGCTTTGTTGATTTTACAAGGAAGGTTGGCATAGTTAAATCTCTATTCCAACTGTTACTATTATTAATATGATGCTGCCATATGAGCAACTCAATTTGTTGTCCGAGCAATCAAATCCTCATAATCCTAAAAAAAAATCATCTATTACGCTCCAACCAAATGCTTAATTTTTTAATATTTGACAATTATAAATGTCCATGGCTGCCATACCATTCCCACCCCACATTCAAAGACTTCCGATGCTACATTCAAAGACTTTCCAAACAACACCAACAAAAAAATAAAAACCAAAAATTCCATTGATATACCTGATGTTGAAAAGCCCCCCTTTGCATGCACCAAAAAGGGGATATGTCACTGATTTTGTCGATCCCTTTCTCTTTGGATTGAATGGAAACCGCATACTAAACTGCTGAGAACTAAAATTGGTACATGCACTGAAGAAGGGAAAAAAAGAATGCAAACTAAAGCATAGCCTTGAATTCGTCACATTAAGCGAACTCCACAGGAAACATTTCTCATTGGTACAAAAGGATTTACACTTTGGGCATAATGCTAAATTTGCAACCAACAAGTAAAACATAGCTTACATGACTAAAATGAAGGGAAAAGTAAAATTCCAATAATGTAAACATATCTCACTTGAGCTAGATGGGTCTGGACATAAATTGTATACAATTAAAATATTTATTGTCTAAAAAAAATAAAATAATAGTAATGTATATTCATATCCAGTTTTATCCATTTAATTTTTATCACCTAAATGTTCTATGATATCTATTTATATTTACCATAGCATGCACAAAGATTGCATCTTTAATCATTACACTAGCCTCTCCCAACATTATAGATCTTTTTTAATCACGTCTGTTATGTGCCTCTAAATCTCTTGCGTTAGTTGTATTTTTACCTTTATTTTTAGGAAACTTTAACGAAAAGCTCCCGGTAATATTCACTTTAATGAAAAATCACATTTTTACATTAAAAAGTCAATCATGGTACTATTCACTTTACTATTTATTTTGTCCTTATCATTAAAACTCAAAATTTTTAAGCTATTTTCATTAGTTTTCCTTTATTTTTAACTAACCTTTTTTAATGTACTTTTGTAACTGTATGTTTCATTCTCTTTTATTTATAACTGTATGTTGTATTTTATTTTTAGGTCGTCGTATGAGAAATAAAACAGCTAACACAACACGTGGCTCTTTACTATCATAGTTAATTGTTCTATGTTTTCTATAACTGAAGTCATGGTAATGAATATCTGCAATTGGTAAGGTGCTTATGATCTTTTGCAGGAAACATGACAATAACATACTGATTTACTTCAAATTTATGAACTCCCTAGACCATTAAAATGAGATAGTGAATGTATACTTTGTGTATTCTGAATAATGTGAATGTTGTTATGTTGCCTTTATGTTTTGACATTTAAGTTGTTTTGTGTTTGGTTGCCAATACTTAATGTTTTTATCTACTCTTTTTTTATTATTTACATTTACATACTTTGTTCATGAGCGGTAGGTCTCGGGTTCGAGACTTGGGAGCAGCCTCTCCATAAATGGGGGTAAGGCTAGCCGACATTCACCTCTCCCAGACCCTGCGTAAAGCGGGAGCCTTGTGCACTGGGTACGACCTACGACGACATTTACATACTATTGTTCATGGACTTTATAGCTAGGATTGACGATTGCATAAATAACATATAAATAATTACTTATGCAAAGTAAAAAAAAAAAATATGACAAATTTTTAGGACGTGCATGATAAAGAAAACCTGAAAGTGGGTTTTTATCCCACCAAAGAAATTACCCCACTATTTGTTTTAAAACTATGCGGCGCATAGCACCTGTGATTAGAGAAAAAAAATAAGGTTTGACTATGTGCGTTAATTATATAAAGCATGATTATAATAATCGTTGTAACACAACTGTAGAGAAAAAAAATGATAAGGAAATTATTGAAAAAAAATGATAAGCAATTGTTGTGATGTACGCAAACATACAATTTACAAAATAATCACTTAAGAATATCTAAAGCAACACATCTTTAAGGCGCGTAGCGCCCGTGATGCAAAAATGCTTCTCGCATGCGCGTGAGTGCGTGCAGAGAGGCTAGTATTTAATTAATATTTTTATCCAGTTGGACGAGAGAGTGGGCTCTACCTCAAGCCATGTTATCATTTAACAGAGAAATTGACAGACAAACTGACGGAGGTTTGATATTGCAACAAATTTGTAAAATAAGGTATTACATTGTAATTTTTCAAACACGAGGTATAAGATTGTAATTCGACCCATAGTTAAGGTTGTTTTGTGTAATTTACCCATGTTTTAAAGATGTGCAGGTATGATGTTGCAATTGCACCCAAATCTCAAAGGGTAATGTAGTTTACTAAAAAAAATTTGGAATTAGCTAAATAATTTTAAGAGTTATGTTCGCTTTGTTGATTTTACAAGGAAGGTTGGCATAGTTAAATCTCCATTCCAACTGTTACTATTATTAATAGGATGCTACCATATGAGCAACTCAATTTGCTGTCCGAGCAACCCAATTCCAATGTACATACGAGAAACAAGAGGCAAAGCGGCGTATTTCTGCAATAATTTGGAGAATGCGCCAGTTACAACGCAAATGTGGTTTCTTGATGCTGTCAATAACAGTAGTGGAATCGCTTTCGATGATGATACGATTGTAGCGGTTAGATTTTGCAACTTTCAATCCCCTTAGCACTGCTTCAGCTTCGGCAGCATCAGAAGAAGCACTATAGGAGAAGGAGGCTCCACATAAAGAAGCCCTTCTACAATCACGGCCAACAACCCCAGAACAAGACTCAAAAGTATAGTGATTCCAAGCACCGTCAACGTTCATTTTTATGAAAGGGGACTGTGGGGCTAACCATGATACTGGCCTTCGAGCAGCATGCCCTGAGAGGGAAGCAGTGGAAGATTGATTCTACTCACCTCGGCAACAAGGAACTGGATTCGATGTAGGACAGCCATGGGATCGAGGGATTTGTTATTGAAAAGAGCAAAGCATCTTTCCTTCCATATTTCCCAACAAACAAGCCACCCCTAGGTACGAGAGCAGAAAATTCCGATGGTTTACGTTTGTAGTAAGTGATTAGCAAAAATGCCCGCGCTACAAACTCACCAGCATCGTTGATGGATCTGAGCCTCCACTGCCTCGATTTCTTACTGATCATTCTGGAAATCTCACTTTGATTCTGAATCCGGAGTTTGAGATCTGGTACGAAAATGATCAAAACATCATTATCTGGATCAATTCCACTCTTTTTGAAGATTTGATTCCATTCACAGTCAGTGTTCAATCTGCGCATGATCTTTGGCTAAATCTTGAAAAATGCTTTGGCGATGTCTTTGGCTCTCACATCCATCAACAGTGCACGAACTTACAATCTGTAACCAAAGGTTCATCCTCCATCTCTAAGTACTTGCAGCGCATCAAGGAGATCACTAATGCTCTTGCTGCAGCTGGCACTCTCGTTGATGATCATGATCTGCTTCTCATTATTCTCAATGGCCTCCCTGATGAATATGATTCTTTTGTGGACTCGGTTCAGTTTCGATTGGCTAATACTTCAGTTGATGACCTTCATGGATTCTTGCTTAGCAAGGAAATGGCACTTGCTCGCAAGAAACAAGCTCATAGATCTTCCAATGTTGAGTCTTATCAAGCTCTTAATTCCATTCCAGCACCTTTAACTCTCCCTCATTTGCGCCATAACAACTCCTACAATCGTGGAGGTAATCGCTATAGATCCAACCGTTACAATAATAATTCTTACAATCGAGGAGGAAATCATGGTGGTTTTCGCTACTCCAACAATACTTTCAAAACCTATCCTTGCCAAATTTGTGAAGATCCTGGTCATCTTGCTATTGACTGCTCAAATCGGATGAATCCTAAACTTTCAAGGCCGAGTTCCACCAGCTAAACTTGCACTGCATGCAAACACAAACACCTATTCTCCTCCTCCATGGCTGCTTGACTCCAGTGCAAGTTCTCACATGACCAACAATCTTAGCAACATTCAAAATCCACAGCCATACAATGGTCCTAACAAAGTATATAATGGAGATGGCCAAGGTTTGCAAATTCTCCATTCTGGTTCTACT
Organism: Malus sylvestris; assembly: GCF_916048215.2. NCBI lineage: Eukaryota > Viridiplantae > Streptophyta > Magnoliopsida > Rosales > Rosaceae > Malus > Malus sylvestris. The sequence goes on from NC_062271.1 coordinate 30,307,494, forward strand.
TCACTTCATACACCTATTGCAACTTTTCGTTTAAACAATGTGTTGCATGTTCCACAATTAAAGCATGATCTACTGTTTGCTAATATGTTTCTTCGGACAATTGGTGTTCATTGACTCTAAATCCTTTTGACTTCAATGTCAAGGATCTTACTACGGAGAAGATACTTTTTAGAGCTCATGTTCGACGTGGTCTCTATCCATTCCATGCATCTTCTTATACTTCAGCACCATATTGTGCAAATACTGCAATTAAAGTTTCTCCTACCACTTGACATCAACATTTGGGGCATCCAACGTTCAAGACTTTGTAATCTGTGCTTTCAAAGTCCGCCTTGCCTATTTCTAGTTATATTCAATAGTTTTTCTATTCAAATTGTGTTTTAGGCAAATGTGTCAAGTTACAATTTCAGAATTCTATCTGTAATACATTTAAACCTTTAGAGTTGGTCCATGCAGATGTTTGGGGACCAGCTCCATTGCTCTCTGTAAGTGGTTATCGGTTATATGTCATCTTTGTTGATGATTTTACCAAGTACACTTGGTTGTATCCCCTTAAGTACAAATCTGATGTATTTCAGACTTTCATTGAATTTCAAGCACTTGTTAAAAATTTATCTGGTTATAAAATTGGAACCTTGAGATCCGATTCAAGAGGTGAGTTTCTCAGTTCTGATTTCAAGAACCATCTTTTTGTTCATGGCATTCAACATCAATTGAGTTGTCCATATACACCCCAGCAAAATGGTTGTGCAGAACAAAAAAAACACATGCATGTTGTTGAAACTGTAAGGACTTTTCTCATTGCTTCTAAGGCTCCACATCAATTCCGGGTACAAGCCTTTCTCACAGCAGTCTACTTGATCAATAGACTACCTCTAGTGTCCAAACATTCACCATGGGAACAATTCTTCAAAAAGTGTCTAGATTTTTCCTAACTTCAAATTTTTGGTTGCAGTTGTTTCCCTTGGCTTAAACCTTATACAAAGTCCAAACTAGACCCTAAAAGCAAGCCATGTGTCTTCATTGGCTACAGCCTCTCCTATAAAGGTTATATATGTTTGGATCCCTCTACTAATCGGGTTTATGTCTCTCGACATGTCTATTTTGATGAAACAACATTCCATTTTCACAATCCCACCCTTACTCTTCACCAACAACCTTCATGTTCATCCTCCTCTCATTCTTTCCCATTTTCTCTCACTTTTCCAAATCTCTACTTTCCATCTCAGACTTTTCCCATTTCCCAACCTACCCCAATCTCTCCATCTCTTGCACCTACACCAAGTTCTCCATCACCTCAACTTTCCAATCATGCACCCATAACCCTACCTGGTGCACCCATTACAAACCCTACACCAAGTCCTCATATTCTAACTGAACCTGGAACCACAATTCCACCAACTTCCTTATCCACAGTCTCCATTCACCCTATGCAAACTAGATCCAAACCAGGGATCTTTAAACCTAAAGCTGTTACAACAACCAAATATCCACTCCCTCCTCATCTTGACACTGAGTTTGTTCCCTCTACATATCTCCAAACATCCAAGTATTCACATTGGAGAGTTGCCATGCAGGATGAATTTAATGCCTTATAAAACACTGGAACTTGGAAACTTATGCCTCTTGATTCTACATACAATATTATTGGCTGTAAGTGAATTTTTAGAATCAAAAGAAACCATGATGGTTCTGTGGACATGTACAAAGCTCGACTCGTTGCAAAAGGGTACAATTAACAAAAGAATATTGACTACAGTGACACTTTTAGCTAGTGGCTAAACCAATGCCTATTAGAATACTTCTCACTCTTGCAGTTCAATCCAACTGGTTTATGCATCACTGGATGTAAACAATGCATTTTTGCATGGCTTCTTGAAGGAAAATGTCTATATGTCCCAACTACCTGGCTTCATTGATCAATCCCACTAATGTCTATCACTTGCAAAAGTCTATCTATAGTCTAAAGCAAACCCCTTAGGCATGGTTTGAGAAGCTTCAATCTGCCTTATTCTCTATGGGATTTTAGGCTTCTCAATCTGATCACAGCCTATTTTTTCTACAACAACCTACATTGGTTCTAGTTTTAGTCTATGTCGATGATATTATAATCACAAGACTCTCCTCCACTGCATGTGCTAATGTAATCACTCATCTCAGTGCTCAGTTTCCAGTTAAGGACTTTGGGGATTTGCATTATTTCCTTGGCTTGGAAGTTGCTCGATCTTCTTCAGGCATCTTTCTTCATCAGTCCAAATATATTTTGGATCTTCTCAAAAGAACTAAAATGGATGGAGCAAAACCTTGTCTTACACCACTTGGTTCTGCTAAATTGGATCTCACTGGTTCTCCTTTAACCAATCCTTAAGAATATCGATCAATAGTTGGGGCACTCCAATATCTCACATGGACTCATCCGACCTTTCTTTTGTAGTAAACTTAGTGTGCCAGTTTATGTACTCTCCTAAAGAGCCACATTTTCAGGTCGTTAAACGTACCATTTGTTATCTTAAAGGCACTCTTGGACATGGCTTATGGTTTCCCAAAACAAGTTCCCCTCTAATACTTAAAGCATTATCTGATGCTGATTGGGCAGGTTGCTCTTGGGATAAACGTTCTACTAGAGGTTTCTGCATATTCCTTGGTTCATCCATCATTAGTTGGAGTGCCAAGAAGCAACACACTGTTACTTGTTCATCCACCAAGATTGAGTATAGATCCCTTGCGCACACTGCTGTAGAATTGACATGGATATGCAAACTGTTCACATATATTGGTTTTCAGTTGCCTTTTCTACCTCATATTTGGTACGACAACATTTCAGCCATTGCATTGGCATCTAATCCAGTGTTCCATGCTCATACTAAACACGTCGAGATCTACTATCATTACATACGAAAACTGGTTCTTGCTAAACTCCTCACAATTCAGTTTGTGTGCAGCCATGACCAAATTGTTGATATTCACATGAAATCTCTTCCACAACAGCGATTTCTTCATCTTCGCAACAAGCTTTCACTTCGACCTCTCCGTTTAGCTTAAGAGGGTGTGAAGAGAAAGTTACTGAAGTAACTAATAGTAATTCCAGTTGTCAGTAGTTAGTTAGGGTTATTACCTTTGTAATTACCCTTTTCTGTTAGTTTGCTATTTTTAGCCTCCTTATAAATACTCTTGTAACTTAATCATTAAGTAATGAATGAAATCATTTTCTCAATAATAATGTGCAAACAATGTAAACTCCAAGCAAGAGATTAACTTCGATGCATTTTTGTTAAAAATGAGTATAAAACTCATGTAATCACAACAACAATTCATATTACAGATCAGAGATAAACACTGACTAAAACGCGTACATTCATGCATGCAAAAAGAAAGCACATAAACAACTTGCAGTAAAACAAAATCGACAGCCAATAAAAATAAGCATATAGTAGCAGCATATATTTTAAGAAAGGTCATCCAACGTTTCCTGTATGGGACATTACTCATTTGATAATATAGTAACATGCAAAATTTCAAGATACAAAACTTTGACAGTAGAAAGGACATGGTGAATGACGATAAACACATTATATTGTAAGAGAAAACTACCTCAACAGGACATCCATCCACCACAAATACATCTAAACAGTAGTCATCGGTCGTCGAGAAGACATGTGCTTCACAAATGTGAAGTCCTAAATCCGAAAGCAAGGAAGAAAGCTACAGGAAAATGACATAAGTTAGAAAGATGTGACCATACTATGGTTTCTCTTCTGCAGTAATCTTGGATTTAACAACATAAACAATGCATATCACTACTACCACTCTTAAATTCATTTTCCACTTATTTCAGAATTTGAAGGCTATAGATTTATAGCTTTATATTAAACGAAGAAATTATAATGACAATGAACTCCTCCAATACGACGTTTTCTCACAATTATATTTAATACCAAAGTCTGTATTGAGGTGCCATCGTGTTTAGAGTCTAGACTCTAGAATTGACACAAAAACATCTGATGAAGAACCATAAAACATGAATGAGAGTTCGAACCTGAATGAACTTCCTGCTTCATGGAATGCTGCATTACAATTTGTCATCAATGAAGGTAAGAGAGTATCTGCTGCCACCAAGTGTCTCACTCATGGGTCCACACACATCAGTGTGTACAAGTTTTAGTGGAAGTGATGTCTTCCATCTTTGTTCTTTATTGAAGGTCTCTCTGTGAGCCTTTCCAGTGGCACACCCTTCACACACCTGATTGTGCTCTTGTAAGTGAGGCAGACCAAACACCATACACATTTCTTGTAGCATTCTCAAACTGTCATAGTTCAAATGCCCAAATCTTCTATGCCATTTCCATGTATTGCCTTCAGTGGTTGCTCTATTTGCAACAATGTGATCCACTGATTCAAACATTAAGGGAAAACATTAATTTCTCTTCATTTGCACAGTAGCAATATGATCTTGCAGTTCCCTATCACCAAATATGCAAGTCAAGAAGTCCCCAAATACTAACCATACCCATGTTCCACCATTTGGCCTACATTGAGAAGATTCTCATCTAAACTAGGTACAATCATGACTTCTGGTATGCACCTAGTTCCTCTCTTAGTCTCCACTACTAGAGTACATTTCCTAATTGAATCAACCAAGTCCCCTGTGCCCATTTTCACCTTACACCTTATACTTTTGTCAATGTTGATAAGCAATGATTCAGTACTAGTCATGTGGTTACTGCAACCACTGTCCAAATACCAAACACCACTATTTTATTGCACAGAGGCCTTGTGGCAAGCATAAAACATCATTGCATTGTCCTGAACATGGTTCAAATAGTTAGCAGCATGAGTTTTCTTTGGCTGATGGCAATCCTTCACTACATGTCCAAATCTGTTGCAGTTATGGCATTTAGGGTTTCCCTTAAATCAACACTCTCTATAGTGAGCCTTATCATAGATTTTGCACTTTTGTTTAGCATTTTTAGTAATCTCACCATGTCTCTTTGGCTGGTAATATTGTTTTCCCACTTCTTAGGCTTAGACTTCCAATTCTTCTTTCCCTTACTGTGATTTCCCTATGTAAATGGCCTATTCTGTGTTTTAGATACAAGACCCATACTAAAGAAAGCATGTTCTGTGTTTACAGTCTCATTCCCATGTCTACTCAACCTGAGTTCATAGCTCTTAAGAGATCCTACTACCTCTTACACAGTCACAGTGTTCAAATCAGAAGTTCTTTCAATCACAACACAGATTGGATCATATTTACTAGACAAACTAATCAAAACCTTTTGAACTTCTCTTTGGTGAGTGAGGATCTCACCATAAGATTTCAATTGATTAATTAATTCAAATAGTCTAGTAAGATAGGCATATATAGATTCATTTTCTTTCATTCTCATATATTCGAATTCACGACCCAAACTTTGAAGTTTGACAGATCTTGCATGCTCATCGCCACGAAAATCCTCCTGGAGTAAATCCCAGACGCCCTTTGTGGTCTATTGATTCACGACCTGAGGAAAGATCTCATTTGAAACAACACTCTGAATAACACCCAATATTTTAGCATTTTTCATGAGATGTTCCTCCATGTGCGCACTGAGCTCATCATCGCCTCCTTCACTGCCGTCTGACTCGGATGAATCTCCCTTGTCATCCTCATTCTTTGTTTTTTTTCTTTCTTCCCTTCTTCTTCGATTCTGGAATAGAAGCCCCCTTGTCTACCAGTTTCCAAATCCCATACGATTTGAAAATGGTGACCATTCTCACTTTCCAAAATTCGAACTCCGTTCCATAAAAAACGGGAGCTCGTAAATCGTTGCTTCCAGACCCAGCCATTTCAGCTTGAATCGGAATGAGATTGAGAGTTTTCTCGTTGGATTCTCTCTCACAATTTCACATAAATCAACTCCCAGACCGAAATCGAACCTAGGCTTTTGATACCATGTTAGAATCTGTAGAATTTAGTGATGTATTTGCAGCAAATTTACACATAAAAGAAAAGATTTAAGAAGAGGAAGGAATAATGTGAAAGGATAAAGAGTGCACAAAATCTCTGAGAGCTGGAATGCTCTTCTGCGTGAGCTCATTTCATCATACCAGCTAATACATAACCATTAGAGCATGAGTGTATCTAGGAGAGCCTATGAGCTCATCCAACCCTTCATTACAAAACCTTATGAGATCTTTACACTTGCTCACATATGAGCCTAGTACAAATTGGCCTAATCTCAGCCCTTGATCTCTAATAGCTCATTATTTAGAAAACTAACAGCTTGACTAAAATAAAGGAAATTACAGTTTAGACTTTAATCAGCCAACAATAAGTACGAATCCACACCCCACTCACACAAAACTTATGATATTATTTGATGTGTTCGTTTTTATTTGGAACTTGAATGGATTATAGACCCCCACATTCTCCGGCATCATCTTCCATCAAAATGGAAACTAGTACTACTTGACTAACAGAAAGAAACCAACTCAAAGTGGCACTGGGTCAATAAAAAGCGAAGCAACAATATCTTTCATAAGTTTCCCAACATGTGTGAAACCGTCTCCACTTTTGTAAAGCAGATCCACAACCCTTGTCAAATTAAGAACACGCACGAGGACAAACTCTGGCACACCAGTTGGTCTAAGTAACTCCTCGTTTATATCCTTCCACATATCCACTATTTGTTTTTTAAACACAGCAAGTGTCTCTTGCTCCGACACCCCATATTGCTTCATGTAGCAATCAATACTAGAAGCTACATGCCCTCTCTCCTTCTCAAACTGCAAAAATTGACTCCCAAAGAGAATTTGAGTTACTCTTGTGTATGTAGCACCCAATATTCACTTTAATATAGTTCAATTTTTGAGCTTTAATAAAAAGGGCTTCACCAAACTTTTTCTTAACAAAAAAAACTATCTAATAACTTTCTTTAATGAAAAATCTTAAAAATTTATGAAATGTACTCCAAATTTAATGAAAATGATAAAAACTTTAATATAGTATAGAAAATAAAATAAAAAAGACAAAAAGACAACAAAAAAAAATTCATACACGCAGGTCCAATGCGTCCCACCACACTCTCTCTCTTCCCCTCTCACACCCGTCCATATCAAACACACACACACACACTCTCTCTTCCCCTCTTACATTGTAATTTTTCAGACATGAGGTATGAGATTGTAATTCGACCCATAGTTGAGGTTGTTTTGTGTAATTTACTCATGTTTTAAAGATGTGCAGGTATGATGTTGCAATTGCACCCAAATCTCAAAGGGTAATGTAGTTTACTCAAAAAAATTTGGAATGAGCTAAATAATTTTAAGAGTTATGTTCGCTTTGTTGATTTTACAAGGAAGGTTGGCAAAGTTAAATCTCCATTCCAACTGTTACTATTATTAATAGGATGCTACCATATGAGCAACTCAACAACTGTTACTATTATTAATAGGATGCTACCATATGAGCAACTCAATTTGCTGTCCGAGCAACCCAATTCCAATGTACATATGAGAAACAAGAGGCAAAGCGGCGTATTGCTGCAATAATTTGGAGAATGCGCCAGTTACAACGCAAGAAAACGCAATCTGGTTTCTTGATGTTGTCAATAACAGTAGTGGAATCACTTTCGATGATGATACGATTGTAGCGGTTAGCTTTTGCAACTTTCAATCCCCTTAGCACTGCTTCAGCTTCGGCAGCATCAGAAGAAGAACTATAGGAGAAGGAGGCTCCACATAAAAAAGCCCTTCTACAATCACGGGCAACAACCCCAGAACAAAACTCAAAAGTATAGTGATTCCAAGCATCTATTTCCCTTCATATGCACAATAGCAACATGATCTTGCAGTTCCTTGTCACCAAATATGATAGCCATGAAGTACCCAAATACTAACCAATACCCATGTTCCACCATTTGGTCTACACTGAGAAGATTCTCATCTAAACCAGGTACAATCATGACTTCTGGTATGCACCTAGTTCCTCTCTTAGTCTCCACTACTAGAGTACATTTCCCAATTGAATCAACCAAGTCCCCTGTGCCCATTTTCACCTTACACCTTATACTCTTGTCAATCTTAATAAGCAGTGATTCGGTACTAGTCATGTGGTTACTGCAACCACTGTCCAAATACCAAACACCACTATTTTCTTGCACAGAGGCCCTGTGGCAAGCATAGAACATCATTGCATAGTCCTGAACATGGTTCAAATAGTTAGCAGCATGAGTTTTCTTTGGCTGATGGCAATCCTTCACTACATGTCCAAATCTGTTGCAGTTATGGCATTTAGGTTTTCCCTTAAACCAATACTTTCCATAGTGAGCCTTATCACAGATTTTTCATTTTTGTTTAGCACTCTCAGTAATCTCACCATGTCTCTCAGACTGGTAAGTATTGTTTTCCCACTTATTAGGCTTAGACTTCCAATTCTTCTTTCCCTTACTATGATTTCCCTATGTAAATGGCCTATTCTGTGTTTTAGATACAAGACCCATACTAGAGAAAGCATGTTATATGCTTGCAGTCTCATCCCCATGTTTACTCAACCTGAGTTCATAGCTCTTAAGAGATTCTACTACCTCTTGCACAGTCACAGTGTTCAAATCAGAAGTTCTTTCAATCACAACACAGATTGGATCATATTTACTAGACAAACTAATCAAAACCTTTTGAACTTCTCTTTGGTGAGTGAGGATCTCACCATAAGATTTCATTTGATTAATTAATTCAAACAGTCTAGTAAGTTAGGCAGATAGAGATTCATTTTCTTTCATTCTCATATATTCGAATTCATGACGCAAACTTAGAAATTTGACAGATCTTGCCCGTTCATCGTCGCGAAACTCCTCATGGAGTAGATCCCAGGCGCCTTTTGAGGTCTCTTGATTCACAATCCGAGGAAAGATCTCCTTCGAAACAGCACTCTAAATAATACCCAGTGCTTTAGCATCTTTCATGAGTTGTTCCTCTATGTGCGCACTGAGCTCATCATCACCTCTTTCACTGCCGTTTGACTCGGATGAATCCTCCTTGTCATCCTCCTTCTTTGTTTTTTTCTTTCTTCCCTTCTTCTTCGATTCTGGAATAGAAGTCCCATTGTCTACCAGGAGCTCGTAAATCGTTGCTTCCAGACCCAGCCATTTCAGCTTGAATCGGAATGAGATTGGGAGTTTTCTCGTTGGATTCTCTCTCACAATTTCACAGAAATCAACGCCCAGTCCGAAATCGAACCTAGGCTCTTGATATCATGTTAGAATCCGTAGAATTTAGTGATGTATTTGCAGCAAATTTACACAGAGAAGAAAAGATTTAAGAAGAGGAAGGAAGAATGTGAAAGGATAGAGAGTGCACAAAATCTCTGAGAGCTGAAATGTTCTTCTGCGTGAGATCATTTCATCATACCAGCTAATACATAACCGTTAGAGAGGGAGAGAATCTGGGAGAGCCTATGAGCTCATCCAACCCTTCATTACAAAACCTTATGAGATCTTTACACTTGCTCACATCTGAGCCTAGTACAAATTTGCCTAATCTCAGCCCTTGATCTCTAACAACTCATTATTTAGAAAACTAACAGCTTGACTAAAATAAAGGAAATTACAGTTTAGACCAACAATAAGTACGAATCCACACCCCACTCACACAAAACTTATGATATTATTTGATGTGTTCGTTTTTATTTGGAACTTGAATGGATTATAGACCCCCACATTCTCCGGCATCATCTTCCATCAAAGTGAAAACTAGTACTACTTGACTAACAGAAAGAAACCAACTCAAAGTGGCACTGGGTCAATAAAAAGCGAAGCAACGATATCTTTCATAAGTTTCCCAACATGTGTGAAGCCGTCTCCTCTTTTGTAAAGTAGATCCACAGCCCTTGTCAAATTAAGAACACGCACGAGGACAAACTCTGGCACAGCAGTTGGTCTAAGTAACTCCTCGTTTATATCCTTCCACATATCCACTATTTGTTTGTTAAACACAGCAAGTGTCTCTTGCTCCGACACCCCATATTGCTTCATGTAGCAATCAATACTAGAAGCTACATGCCCTCTCTCTTTCTCAAACTGCAAAAATTGACTCCCAAAGAGAATTTGAGTTACTTTTGTGTATGTAGCACCCAATATTCAATTTAATATAGTTCAAATTTTGAGCTTTAATAAAAAGGGCTTCACCAAACTTTTTCTTAACAAAAAAACTATCTAATAACTTTCTTTAATGAAACATCTTAAAATTTTATGAAATGTACTTCAAATTTAATGAAAATGATAAAAACTTTAATATAGTAAATAAAAAAAAGACAAAAAGACAAAAACAAAAAACAAACAAAAAAAATCATACACGCAGGTCCAATGCGTCCCACCACTCTCTCTCTTTCCCTCTCACACCCATCCATATCAAACACACACACACTCTCTCATGTCACTCTACACTTACTCCCTAACCAATATATATATATATATATATATTATTTGACCATTGTTCCATTAATTTTTTTTTCAAGCAAATTAAATAATAATAATATAATATTACAATTCCAAAAATGAAGAAAAATTTTAGTTTCAGTTTTGTAAACAATATTTATTTTAAATCCGAAATAGTTATTTTAACATTAGTTTGGACAAATTTTTTGAGTTTATATCATGTAATATGAATTAAAAATATAATCATACATGAAAGAAAGAGAGTGGAGGTGAAAGGGATGAGGAGAGACAGGGGAAAACTAATTTGTGTTTTTTTAAATATTTTATTAGGTGAACTACCGATTTAATCCCTGAATAATCAACTTAGGGAATTATGTCCCTGAATTATTTTTCGGCAAAATAAGTTTCTAAATTCATTAAAAACTGCTAATTTCATCCCGAATATTATATTCAAACCTATTTTATTTTCATCAACTTAAATCACTTGACACATTTTATAATGTAATACCGTCATTTTCTCGCGTATAAGCCCTTAACATTTCATATAGGTTACAATCTAAAGTCTAATTAACTCCATACACTATTTCTCTATGAAAAATTGTCAATCTACCCAATGTGAATCACATGCAAGTAACGTGACTTAAACTGACGAAATTTTTTATAGAGTAACTTCGAATCCAATATTAGGGATGTAATTGGAAGAATTTTACAACTCAAGAACTGATTTTTCTAAAAATAGTTTAGATGACCTGATTTACTTAGGTGAAAATTCATGAATTAAATTGGCAGTTCATCTTATTTTATTATATTTTTATTGTCTTAACTATTAAATAAAATTATTAAATAGCTATTGGCTAAGATTTAAAGTTTTGAAACCCTTTTTATTAGTTTTTTTTTGGTCAAATACTTTAATATCATTTATATATTATTCAATGCACTGAGAATAATATCCTGTACCTTGTGGCCAGCAATGTCATCCATGAGCCTAAAAATGGTATTGGAAGCTCTGAGAATTTTAGGGTTATTGGACAACCACTGGAATACGTCATTCGTTACATTATCTCCCATGCCAACTAAACATATAGTTGAAAGTACGCTGTTACCAACAGAAGCCGTTGCAACATGCATATACTCCTCCATGCTTGGGATGCGTCGTTCCCGTAACCATCTGGCCTCATCCAAGTGAGCTTGGGCATAAACTTTCGACTGTATGTGACAATGACATGTTTAGTGTGAAAACTTAACCTTCTATAGTTAAACTACTCTGGAAAAAAAAAAACAACGAAGGAATCCTCAATAGTTTGAGTAGAAAAAAGAAAAAAAAAAGGTCTCGTTTGATACCCATAAATTGAAAACTAAATTTTGAAAACTCAACAAATAGCTTTCAATTTTTCTTTTGTTTACTGAAAACTAAACTCTAAACCTAAACCTAAACTAAACAATTTTTTATCAATTTTTTTTTTAAAAGGTGATAAGTAAAAACGAAATGATTATAAAGCTTAAGCTACTAAAAAGTAAAAGTTAATCAAGCTAGCTAAGCATGCGTGTGTTACATACAGCTTCTTTTGCGTGGTGAACCCGGTATGATTTTCCTTCTGTTGCCATCTCTTCTTCAATTTCATTGAAAAAATTCACAAGTGTAACATAATATGTCTGCATACAGTCCGGAAGTTCATCAATGAAATTAACATCCCACCTGAAATTTGCATAAACATTAGATCATCCTAAGCATATAAATTTTTGGCTTTTGGAAAAACGTAATCTTTATATAAAGCAACACTTTGTTTAAATCAAACCTTCTAATTGCTTCTGTAAAGATTTCGAGTTCTTCGAATGTACCAAATGCGTCGTAGATATCGTCCATTACTACCCCAAAAGCAAAGACTTTGGCCGTAATTTTTCTGGCGGTAGAGTAATGGGGTTCAAAAAATACTCCCGTTGTCCAAAAGTACAATTCAACCATCCTGTCTCTTGCAAACGGCAACTTTTTTTCAAACTCGAGTTCTTTCCACCATCTAATGAAAACATTTACAAATTGGATTATAACTCATAACTATAGAAATATTTTTCTTACAAACTGGATCTCTTTTGCTCAAATTAAAAATAAAAATGGACTTATTACCTAGTAATTTCCGTGAGCTCCTTTTTGTGCAAAGATTGAACAAGATTGAAATCCAACTTTGCAAGTTGTAATAAAGCTTCACTGTGTGAAGCTTCTTCTTGATAGATTGACATGTAATTCCTGACACCTAACCGTACTAGACCCTTTAGCAAAGGTCTCTCCAAGGCTTGAGTTATTTGAGCTGCCATTGAACAGCTTAAACTGGTTGCAGTGGACTCGAGGTGAGTGGTGGTGAAAACAAGAGCCTCTTCTAGTATGTCTTCTCCATGCACCCTTAGATGTGTTGCTTCATAAAGGTTTAGCATACCCGGCACATCGGCAATTAAGCTTTCCTTGAAGCTACCATCTTCACCTTTGAACTTTTGCAATATATCTGCTTGATTGCCAGAAAATGAAGACATATAAAAAAGAAAATAGAATAAAGCATCCAAAAATCTCTCGTGCACATGACGTTCCTACAAATAAATTATTTAATTAATATATATATGCATATATGTCCAAGTGGTGGATTGCCATAATAGATACCGTCTTCCTATCCAAAACCCACATTTCCCTTTAGTGTAACTTACTAGTGCTTGTAATAAAGAAAACTATAAATCTACAAAATACGTACCACATGAAACATTAAATCCTTGTTGCCTTAGTAGCCGAAAACGAAGAGCAACATTGGATAGATCACCACTATTATTAACGCCATTGTCGTTATATGTAGCAATATGTATGCGTTCCAAAGCTTCTTTAATCTCTTTTTCAAAATGGTATGACACGCCAAGACGTTGGATTGCATCAATTAACTTGAGTTGTCGTGAAAAGTCACCAGCTCCAGTTGTTAATACTTCGTTACTCACTACTACTTTCAGTTCCCCAAGTTCCCGTTGCATTTGGCCATTGTTTGTCTACATCAACAATTTGTTAATTAAATGAACTAAAATATTGGAAAAAGAAGAAACTTTGCGAGAGAGCAAAAGGCATGAGATTACAATGTCTTGTGAATTGTCGTAGACTCTGAACCGATCTCCCCAAATGCTTGGGTGAAAATTTGCAGTAGGACGAGCAATTTCGGGCTTATTATCAGCTTGGGTAGCAGATACGGTCTTTATTCTTTTTTTTTCGTAGAAAAAATTTAGGTTGGGAAGTCGTACAGGCAAACCTAGACAAGGGGACGAATAGGGCGAAAAGCTAGAGTTGAAGTTTGACATTGATCTTGTTTTTAAAGAGTCCATTACGACTAAGCTCACAAACCCTTCTAATTTTGATGACATATGAATAATGAAAAAGGATATTTTGGAATGCAGAAACTCTCGGGCTGCATCAACTCTTACTTATACTCGGGGATCTTTTCCATTTTTTTTTTTTTTTGGAAAGCCTCAACGGTAGAAGAGAAAATTTATTTATAACGACAAAAAAAGTTACATTTAGTCAGGGGAAACATAAAGACGAAAACAAGAATGATTAAAGAAAAAAGAGGAGGGAGGGTCATGAAACATAACCTCTCTAAAACCAAACCTAAAGGTCTAAACTTACGAAACAAGTCGAACAAAACCACCAAGTTAAGGAAAAAAAAGTGAGACAAACATGGATGCCGAGATGCACATTAATTTGAGACGCGGTAGTCAGGCAAGCCAACACCGTCCAAAAACAAAGCAGCACGAGCTACGGGCGGAGGATAATCATTCCGTGTTAAAGTTCGAGAAGATAAACCCATGTTAGCAAAATTGGCCGCAACAAAATTTCCTTCGCAATATATATGTGGGATGTGTAGAAAGTCATTTTTCAAATGCGTTACAAACAAAATAGACCATTGCATACGAAGAAGCCAAAAAGGATCAAAATTAGACGATTGAAAAGCAGAAATAATACTAGAACTGTCACTTTCCAACCAAAGACAATGCCAACCTGGCATACAAACTCGAACCGATAATACCTGATAATTTTGCAAAAAAAAAAAAAAAAAAAAAAGTTGCAATGACCAATTCATTGACAGAAACCACCAAACAATGACCATGACAATTCTTGAAAACTCCTCCATTAGCAGCAAGATCGGAAATTTCCAAGGAGGAGACCAAAGGATAGAAGGGATAGTAAGCGCCTTGTGTGGGATAGGTTGGATCTTAAGAGAAGAAATGATCGAGTGTCAAAGCCCTGAGAGTAACCAAGAACAAACTTCCCACCATGAACAATCGCATAATTGATAGACATGCAAAGACGATAAAAATAGATTGGTCGACCCTAAAAATTCACAGTAATTAATACACAAGTGAGAAAATGTGAAAAAGAAATATACAAAAGCTCGTGATTGCATCCAACTACACTTAGACAATGGTTACATCGTCGTTTAGATTTTTAAAACCCTCCAACTCTCATGATTAGTGTTTTTTTTTTATTACAAAACTAATAATAATTAATATAGAAGTGTGAAAAATGTAAATACACACACACACACACACACACACACACACAAAATTGCTCATAATGACATGATTTGCAACTTTCGTTAAGGGATCAACTCCAAAATTCGACACCACAGTCCATAAACTCTAGATTTACGTTTAATCGGTCGATTGTCGTTTACGCTATATTCTTCTCACCAAATTTTGTGCAAATTTTTTTTTCCTTCTGAAAACATGATTTTTTTAGCGGATGCAGAAAATGAATGGTTCGGATCGTTGATATCACATTCTGTTGTTTACAATTAATCGAAATGAGGCAATGGTATATAGTTTCTAGAAACTTTATAAACTTCAAGCAGTATTTTTACAAACCGTAAAAATCTGAATGTTATATCAACGATCCGAACCATTAATATTTCTGTATCTGCTAAAGCATGTTAAAAAAAAAATCTGAAAAAAAAAACAAAATTTGGTGAGAATAATGGAGTGTAAGCGTAAACGTAACAACAATCAACGGTTAAATTTAAATTTATGGCTCATTAGGCTCTTATTTTGAGGTATGTAATATTTGAAAGACAAATGTGTTTTTATATTTTGAAGTAATATTTATGTGACATTGTGATATGTAGATACTAATTTAGTATTACGTTATCAATTTGATTATGTATTGAAATAAAATATATTTTCATTAACGGCTAACTTACAGGTCAAGTTCGGTCCAGGTCATATTACCCGTTTATTTTAACAAGTGTTACACGACACGACATTTTAAAATATCGATATGCTACAAAAATGACACGAACATAAAAAACACGATACAAAAACCGTATCTAGTCGGAAGCGGCCAAATACAGCGTAAGAAAAGAACGGGGCAAAACGAAAGATTATGCACATAAAACAAAAGGACATGGAACGCCCAGTACATGAGAAAAGAAACGGTCCCAAACAACAGATATGAGCATGACACACACGTATGGACGTGAAACGCCCAGTACAGGAGAAAAGAAAGGAAGTGAAACGCGGAGAAAAGAAAGGAAGTGAAACGCGGAGAAAAGAAACGGTCCCAATCAACAGAGAGAGAGAGAGAGCAGCTGTCAAGCTGGGCCCTGGCGGTGCAGGTGCTGAGTGTTGAATGGTTTGACTTTGATGCCAAACACAGCTGTCCGTTTCGTTTTCTGCTTCGAAAGGGGAGCAGCGGCTGCTCCTTGCTGCTGTGATTGGAGGATGAAAAGGAAATAAGGGGAAAACGACACCACACAGAGAGAGAGAGGAAGAGATTGAATGAATGGGGACACGCGGTCCCCCCATATAATTTTTTTTGTTTTTTACTTCCAACTTATCAAAACGGCCCGTTTCTTTTTTTCTTTTAAGTCAGCTGGTTTCATGTGGCAACTTATCAAAACGGCCCGTTTCATCTGGCCTGGTTGTTTTAAAAAAAAAAAAAAATTAAGTCAGCTCTGCGCTGCGCGCAGAACCAGCAAACCACCGGAGCAGCAGCAGCAGAACCCAGTGGGTTTTCCGGCCGCCACTTCTCACCCTCACGTGGCTTCGTCATATCATATGAGCATGACACACACGTATGGACGTGAAACGCCCAGTACAGGAGAAAAGAAACGACCCCAAACAATGCACATAAAACATAGGGACGTGAAACGCCCAGTACAGAAGAAAAGAAACGGTCATTGACACACACGTATGGACGTGAAACGCCCAGTACACCCAGTACAGAAGAAAAGAAACGGTCATTGACACACACGTATGGACGTGAAACGCCCAGTACAGGCAGTACAGGAGAAAAGAAACGACCCCAAACAATGCACCTAAAACATAGGCACGTGAAACGCCCAGTACAGGAGAAAAGAAACGGTCCCGATACAATGATGAGTTAGGATGACAGAGTCTTGAAAGCTTGGAGCTGAATTTTCGTGTGTTCATGGCCTCCATATTTGTTCAACCAAAAGTTTACCGAGAGATAGAAGGGAAGGAATTGAGGAAGAAGAAGGGTAAGGGTGTTGGTAGGGAGTGCATCCCACTTTTTTAATAAAATATTTAATTAATTTTTATCTTCAATTTGTTAGTTTGTTTTTAATATTTTTATATGTGAAGGGAGTAGGCCCTGTCTCAAGCCATGTCATCATAATAGAGAAATTGACAAACAAACCGATGGAAGTCTGGCATTATAACAAATTTGTAAGATAAGGTATGACATTGTATTTTTAAAATATGAGGTATGAGATTATGATTCGACCCATGGTTGAAGTAGTTTTGTGTAATTTACCCTTAAAACATTTATATCTCATACATTTAGTTATTTTTTTTATTTTCAATTTCATACAACCGTTAGAAAATCTGTTAAGTTAGCCGTTAAGTGATGACATGGAAAAAATACATTTGTGCTATCAACTAAAACATATTTGGGTAAATCACATTTTGCACCCTCAAATTTGCGTTTAATTGCAACATCATGCAACATCTTAAAACATTTCAATCTCATGCATTTACTTATTATTTTATTTCAATGTCATACATCCGTCTCAATTTCTATAATTTTCTTCATCATCTACCTATGAGAACGTTGGCAAAAACAATTTGGCTAGGCCCTTGCCCGTTGCACGCACCTAGTGCCTTTTAGAACCTTGACAAAAAAAAAATGAGTGGTGATATTTCCACCCCGGTGTCTTATTTCCCCACCCATCATTTAATGAAAATGTTAATAACACATTTATCCTTTTAAAAGAAGACTCATAAACCCCTATTTCATTCAATACTAAAATTTTGAAAAGACAAAAAATAATTTAAAATAATAAATAAATAATGGTGGGTGGGGTGTGATATCTTTGGGGGAAAGAGGTTTGGAAAGGGTTAGAATCGACGGAAAGGTTGGTGGAATGAATGAGCGTGTACTGGACGAAGGCTATAAACTTCAATGGAGAAAAAAGATAATTGAGTGTGAGATCTGCGGTTTTGACAAAAAATGAGGAAGAAGAGTGGTTTGGGGGTCCGGGGTCTCTGTAGGGCGGCGATAGGTGTGAATGATATGATAAATGTCTAGGTCTTAGGTCTTGCATTTTCTTTCATTTTTTCTATTTTTATTTATTTAATTATAATATTATTTAAAGATATATTAGAGTTATTTAAAAAAAAAATATTATGGTTATTTTGGGAATAATGGTGGCTGGGGAAATAACATTTTACTTTTTTAATTTTTTATGGTGAGTGAGATTATCATGTGGATGGGAAAATAGGACACTGGGGTGGGTCTAGTAGCACTCAAAAAAATAATTACTTTTTAAACCAATTGGCTTTATGAAAAATTGCAGGGTGTCACAGTTGTATGCCCGTTGGGCTTGGACAACACAAATCAGGTGACCTACAGAACGTGTGGCCTTTAAGCTTCACACATGGGATAATTTGCTCTAATACCATAAAGAAAATTGAAGTTTTTACGATCACAGTTGTATGCCCGTTGGGCTTGGGCAACACAAATCAGGTGACCTAGAGAACATGTAGCATTTAGACTTCACACATGAGATAATTTGCTCTATTACCATAAAGAAAATTGAAGTTATAATGTTAAAATCAATTAACATTATAGAGAATAGTAAATACATGCAAAATCATTTTTTTCCTGAATGTGTGATTAATACTATCAACAAATAGAAACTCCAACTATAGAGCTAACACATGCCAACCACATCTTAGGAAACCAGCTTGGGATTAGAAATTAACCTCTACTCTCTCAAAAGATAATTTACCTTCAACATAGATTTATTCATAAAAATTGTGTCGGCAGATGAAACGTTTGATTATAAAAGACCCAATATAAACAAATGAAATTACACGAGGAGGCCAATCAGCGCTCCACTTGTGAGCAAGGTCAAGTTGTGAACTTGATGTCAGGTAAAAAACAAAAGTTGTGAACTTGATGACCAGTTTGGACATTTCCTTTCATTTTTTGTTTTTCCCAGTGACGGCGTGTACTGGGCTCTGGCTGGTTCTCCGTCCGCATGTAACTTGTTCATATCATTTGCTTGGTTCCCGTCCCTTTCTCTTGTACTGGGCGCTTCACATCCATTGGTGTCATGCTCATGTATGTTGTTTGGGGGCCGTTTCTTTTCTCCTGTACTGGGCGTTTCACGTCCATACGTGAGCATATCTGTTGTTTGGAATTTGTATGCTTCCTCTACCTACCTCACCGCTCAACCCCTCCAAACCCCTAAAAACCCTAACCACTTCACTCCCTCCTCCAATGGCACTTTCTCCCCAAATCCTTTCAAATCTTCATTTAACCCCACCACCATTACCGAACACTCCATAAAATCATCAAATTCAAAATCCTGAATTAAAAAAAATAAAAATAAAAAACGAATCTTGGTACCCCAAGTCAAAAACCAAACAAAAAAGGGAAAATGAGGACAAATTAGTAAAAAAACCATAACTAAAAAAATCTGTATTAAAAAAAAATATATCTAAATAAGATGTAAATGCGTGCTGCAAATGACTGTTTTTGTAGACCAATTAAAAAAAATGAAAACTAATAAAAAGGATTTGGAAACTTTGAGTTTTAACGATAAGGACAAAATAAAGGGTAAAGTGAATAGTACCATGATTGACTTTTTAGTGTAAAAATATGGTTTTTCGTTAAAATGAATAGTACCATAAGCTTTTCGTTAAAATTCCCATTAAAAAAGGATAATAAAAAAATGGAAAAAAAAACAAAAAAAAACAAGAGAAAAAAGGTTACCTGTTGAACCTTCAAAGACTACGATGAAAAAGCACGAACCGGTTAGGAGTTTGCTCCGAAGGAATCCCACGATCTCATCTCAGTTTAGTGGGAGGTTCAACTGCATGTCTGTAACTACCCACATGCCAAATTTGGTTTTTAGAAATGAATAATAGGAAGGAAACCAATTTTCGTTTTCAGTTTACTGTGTGGTTTATATTCATTCCAAACAAAAAGGGATCGGCAAAATCAGTGACATATCCTGTTTTTGGTTTTTGGCGTTTTGGGTTTTGTGCTCTGCGTGCAATATGTATTAATTTTGTTTGTGGCATTTACCTCAATGGAACTTTTTTAATTTATTTTTTCTTTGCCCAGTATGACGAATTCAAGTTATGCTTTAGTTTGCAGTTTTTTTTTGCCGTCTTCAGTGCATGCACCAGTTTTCGTTCTTAGCAGTTTAGTATGCGGTTTCCATTCATTCCAAAGAGAAAGGGATCGACAAAATAAGTGACATATCCCCGTTTTTGATGCGTGCAAGGGGGGCTTTTCAACATCAGGTATAGCAATTTTGATAGCAATTTTGATTTCAATGGAATTTTGGTTTTTTTTTTTTTTTTTGGTGTTGTTTGAAAAGTCTTTGAATGTAGTATCGGAAGTCTTTGAATGTGGGGTGGGAATGATACAGCAGAGCCATGGACGCACCAAGAAGTATCACGAAGAGATCAAACTAGTGAAAGCTTAATGTTGAACCCCAACACTATGTGAAAGCTTAACCTATCCATGCTAGCATACAAACCTGATTGTTTTTTATTCAATTTATACCGTTACGTTTCTAAATGAACATAATTTTCCATTTTGACATGTTTCCTTCTGCTAAGCTGCAGTAATGTAGTAATGTTATAATAAATGGTCCGGATCAGTCCTTATTAAGAGTTTCTCATCTTTTCCTTATTAAGAGTTTCTCATCTTTTAGGTCATGTGGATATTACTTGGCATGTATGCTCTCTCTATATTTCTCACTTCTTTTTTTCAATTTTGTAATGGAGTGGTGTGTTGTGTGCCTTCTTAGTTCAACAATTAGGATTTCATAAGCTAAACAAAATTTGACCCCCAAAACACACTTTACAGCTGCTAACATGTGAATCAATGATAAGATTGATAATAATCCTTAAACACAGTCGAAACCGATGCTCAAAAGTTGCCCAGTATCTAACTCTATCCCATATTTCATCTATTCCCACTCCCTCATAATCCTAAAAAAAATCATCTATTACGCTCCAACCAAATGCTTAATTTTTTAATATTTGACAATTATAAATGTCCATGGCTGCCATACCATTCCCACCCCACATTCAAAGACTTCCGATGCTACATTCAAAGACTTTCCAAACAACACCAACAAAAAAATAAAAACAAAAAATTCCATTGATATACCTGATGTTGAAAAGCCCCCCTTTGCATGCACCAAAAAGGGGATATGTCACTGATTTTGTCGATCTCTTTCTCTTTGGATTGAATGGAAACCGCATACTAAACTGCTGAGAACTAAAATTGGTACATGCACTGAAGAAGGGAAAAAAAGAATGCAAACTAAAGCATAGCCTTGAATTCGTCACATTAAGCGAACTCCACAGGAAACATTTCTCATTGGTACAAAAGGATTTACACTTTGTGCATAATGCTAAATTTGCAACCAACAAGTAAAACATAGCTTACATGACTAAAATGAAGGGAAAAGTAAAATTCCAATAATGTAAACATATCTCACTTGAGCTAGATGGGTCTGGACATAAATTGTCTACAATTAAAATATTTATTATCTCAAAAAAATAAAATAATAGTAATGGATATTCATATCCAGTTTTATCCCTTTAATTTTTATCACCTAAATGTTCTATGATATCTATTTATATTCACCATAGCATGCACAAAGATTGCATCTTTAATCATTACACTAGCCTCTCCGAACATTATAGATCTTTTTTAATCACGTCTGTTATGTGCCCCTAAATCTATTGCGTTAGTTGTATTTTTACCTTTATTTTTAAGGAACTTTAACGAAAAACTTCTGGTACTGTTCACTTTAATGAAAAACCATATTTTTACATTAAAAAGCCAATCATGGTACTATTCACTTTACTCTTTATTTTGTCCCTATCATTAAAACTCAAAACTTTCAAGTCATTTTCATTAGTTTTACTTTATTTTTAACTAACCTCTTCGAATGTACTTTTGTAATTGTATGTTTCATTCTCTTTTATTTATAACTGTATGTTGTATTTTATTTTTAGGTCGTCGTATGAGAAATAAAACAGCTAACACAACACGTGGCTCTTTAGTATCATAGTTAATTGTTCTATGTTTTCTATTACTGAAGTCATGGTAATGAATAGCTGCAATTGGTAAGGTGCTTATGATCTTTTGCAGGAAACATGACAATAACACACTGATTTACTTCAAATTTACGAACTCCCTAGACCATTAAAATGAGATAGTGAATGTATACTTTGTGTATCTGAATAATGTAAATATTGTTATGTTGCCCTTATGTTTTGACATTTAAGTTGTTTTGTGTTTGGTTGCCAATACTTAATGTTTTTATCTACTCTTTTTTTATTATTTACATTTACATACTATTGTTCATAGACTTTAGCTAGGAACTTGCATCTCAAATCCCATGTTGGTTGACGATTGCATAAATAACATATAACTCATTACTTATGCAAAGTAAAAAAAAATAATATGACAAATTTTTAGGACGTGCATGATAAAGAAAACCTGAAAGTGGGTCTTTATCGCACCAGAGAAATTACCCCACTGTCTGTTTTAAAACTGTGCGGCGCATAGCACCTGTGATTAGAGAAAAAATAAGGTTTGACTATGTGTGTTAATTATAAAGCATGGTTATAATAATCGTTGTAACACAACTGTAGAGAAAAAAAAATGATAAGGAAATTATTGAAAAAAAATGATAAGAAATTGTTGTGATGTACGCAAACAAACAATTTACAAAATAATCACTTAAGAATATCTAAAGCAACACATCTTTAAGGCGCGTAGCGCCCGTGATGCAAAAATGCCTCTCGCATGTGCGTGAGTGCGTGGGGAGAAGGTAGTATGTAATTAATATTTTTATCCAGTTGGACGAGAGAGTGGGCTCCGCCTGAAGCCACGTCATTATTTAACAGAGAAATTGACAGACAAACTGACGGAGGTTTGACATTGCAACAAATTTGTAAAATAAGGTATTACATTGTAATTTTTCAGATATGAGGTATGAGATTGTAATTCGACCCATAGTTGAGGTTGTTTTGTGTAATTTACTCATGTTTTAAAGATGTGCAGGTATGATGTTGCAATTGCACCCAAATCTCAAAGGGTAATGTAGTTTACTCAAAAAAATTTGGAATTAGCTAAATAATTTTAAGAGTTATGTTCGCTTTGTTGATTTTACAAGGAAGGTTGGCATAGTTAAATCTCTATTCCAACTGTTACTATTATTAATATGATGCTGCCATATGAGCAACTCAATTTGTTGTCCGAGCAATCAAATCCTCATAATCCTAAAAAAAAATCATCTATTACGCTCCAACCAAATGCTTAATTTTTTAATATTTGACAATTATAAATGTCCATGGCTGCCATACCATTCCCACCCCACATTCAAAGACTTCCGATGCTACATTCAAAGACTTTCCAAACAACACCAACAAAAAAATAAAAACCAAAAATTCCATTGATATACCTGATGTTGAAAAGCCCCCCTTTGCATGCACCAAAAAGGGGATATGTCACTGATTTTGTCGATCCCTTTCTCTTTGGATTGAATGGAAACCGCATACTAAACTGCTGAGAACTAAAATTGGTACATGCACTGAAGAAGGGAAAAAAAGAATGCAAACTAAAGCATAGCCTTGAATTCGTCACATTAAGCGAACTCCACAGGAAACATTTCTCATTGGTACAAAAGGATTTACACTTTGGGCATAATGCTAAATTTGCAACCAACAAGTAAAACATAGCTTACATGACTAAAATGAAGGGAAAAGTAAAATTCCAATAATGTAAACATATCTCACTTGAGCTAGATGGGTCTGGACATAAATTGTATACAATTAAAATATTTATTGTCTAAAAAAAATAAAATAATAGTAATGTATATTCATATCCAGTTTTATCCATTTAATTTTTATCACCTAAATGTTCTATGATATCTATTTATATTTACCATAGCATGCACAAAGATTGCATCTTTAATCATTACACTAGCCTCTCCCAACATTATAGATCTTTTTTAATCACGTCTGTTATGTGCCTCTAAATCTCTTGCGTTAGTTGTATTTTTACCTTTATTTTTAGGAAACTTTAACGAAAAGCTCCCGGTAATATTCACTTTAATGAAAAATCACATTTTTACATTAAAAAGTCAATCATGGTACTATTCACTTTACTATTTATTTTGTCCTTATCATTAAAACTCAAAATTTTTAAGCTATTTTCATTAGTTTTCCTTTATTTTTAACTAACCTTTTTTAATGTACTTTTGTAACTGTATGTTTCATTCTCTTTTATTTATAACTGTATGTTGTATTTTATTTTTAGGTCGTCGTATGAGAAATAAAACAGCTAACACAACACGTGGCTCTTTACTATCATAGTTAATTGTTCTATGTTTTCTATAACTGAAGTCATGGTAATGAATATCTGCAATTGGTAAGGTGCTTATGATCTTTTGCAGGAAACATGACAATAACATACTGATTTACTTCAAATTTATGAACTCCCTAGACCATTAAAATGAGATAGTGAATGTATACTTTGTGTATTCTGAATAATGTGAATGTTGTTATGTTGCCTTTATGTTTTGACATTTAAGTTGTTTTGTGTTTGGTTGCCAATACTTAATGTTTTTATCTACTCTTTTTTTATTATTTACATTTACATACTTTGTTCATGAGCGGTAGGTCTCGGGTTCGAGACTTGGGAGCAGCCTCTCCATAAATGGGGGTAAGGCTAGCCGACATTCACCTCTCCCAGACCCTGCGTAAAGCGGGAGCCTTGTGCACTGGGTACGACCTACGACGACATTTACATACTATTGTTCATGGACTTTATAGCTAGGATTGACGATTGCATAAATAACATATAAATAATTACTTATGCAAAGTAAAAAAAAAAAATATGACAAATTTTTAGGACGTGCATGATAAAGAAAACCTGAAAGTGGGTTTTTATCCCACCAAAGAAATTACCCCACTATTTGTTTTAAAACTATGCGGCGCATAGCACCTGTGATTAGAGAAAAAAAATAAGGTTTGACTATGTGCGTTAATTATATAAAGCATGATTATAATAATCGTTGTAACACAACTGTAGAGAAAAAAAATGATAAGGAAATTATTGAAAAAAAATGATAAGCAATTGTTGTGATGTACGCAAACATACAATTTACAAAATAATCACTTAAGAATATCTAAAGCAACACATCTTTAAGGCGCGTAGCGCCCGTGATGCAAAAATGCTTCTCGCATGCGCGTGAGTGCGTGCAGAGAGGCTAGTATTTAATTAATATTTTTATCCAGTTGGACGAGAGAGTGGGCTCTACCTCAAGCCATGTTATCATTTAACAGAGAAATTGACAGACAAACTGACGGAGGTTTGATATTGCAACAAATTTGTAAAATAAGGTATTACATTGTAATTTTTCAAACACGAGGTATAAGATTGTAATTCGACCCATAGTTAAGGTTGTTTTGTGTAATTTACCCATGTTTTAAAGATGTGCAGGTATGATGTTGCAATTGCACCCAAATCTCAAAGGGTAATGTAGTTTACTAAAAAAAATTTGGAATTAGCTAAATAATTTTAAGAGTTATGTTCGCTTTGTTGATTTTACAAGGAAGGTTGGCATAGTTAAATCTCCATTCCAACTGTTACTATTATTAATAGGATGCTACCATATGAGCAACTCAATTTGCTGTCCGAGCAACCCAATTCCAATGTACATACGAGAAACAAGAGGCAAAGCGGCGTATTTCTGCAATAATTTGGAGAATGCGCCAGTTACAACGCAAATGTGGTTTCTTGATGCTGTCAATAACAGTAGTGGAATCGCTTTCGATGATGATACGATTGTAGCGGTTAGATTTTGCAACTTTCAATCCCCTTAGCACTGCTTCAGCTTCGGCAGCATCAGAAGAAGCACTATAGGAGAAGGAGGCTCCACATAAAGAAGCCCTTCTACAATCACGGCCAACAACCCCAGAACAAGACTCAAAAGTATAGTGATTCCAAGCACCGTCAACGTTCATTTTTATGAAAGGGGACTGTGGGGCTAACCATGATACTGGCCTTCGAGCAGCATGCCCTGAGAGGGAAGCAGTGGAAGATTGATTCTACTCACCTCGGCAACAAGGAACTGGATTCGATGTAGGACAGCCATGGGATCGAGGGATTTGTTATTGAAAAGAGCAAAGCATCTTTCCTTCCATATTTCCCAACAAACAAGCCACCCCTAGGTACGAGAGCAGAAAATTCCGATGGTTTACGTTTGTAGTAAGTGATTAGCAAAAATGCCCGCGCTACAAACTCACCAGCATCGTTGATGGATCTGAGCCTCCACTGCCTCGATTTCTTACTGATCATTCTGGAAATCTCACTTTGATTCTGAATCCGGAGTTTGAGATCTGGTACGAAAATGATCAAAACATCATTATCTGGATCAATTCCACTCTTTTTGAAGATTTGATTCCATTCACAGTCAGTGTTCAATCTGCGCATGATCTTTGGCTAAATCTTGAAAAATGCTTTGGCGATGTCTTTGGCTCTCACATCCATCAACAGTGCACGAACTTACAATCTGTAACCAAAGGTTCATCCTCCATCTCTAAGTACTTGCAGCGCATCAAGGAGATCACTAATGCTCTTGCTGCAGCTGGCACTCTCGTTGATGATCATGATCTGCTTCTCATTATTCTCAATGGCCTCCCTGATGAATATGATTCTTTTGTGGACTCGGTTCAGTTTCGATTGGCTAATACTTCAGTTGATGACCTTCATGGATTCTTGCTTAGCAAGGAAATGGCACTTGCTCGCAAGAAACAAGCTCATAGATCTTCCAATGTTGAGTCTTATCAAGCTCTTAATTCCATTCCAGCACCTTTAACTCTCCCTCATTTGCGCCATAACAACTCCTACAATCGTGGAGGTAATCGCTATAGATCCAACCGTTACAATAATAATTCTTACAATCGAGGAGGAAATCATGGTGGTTTTCGCTACTCCAACAATACTTTCAAAACCTATCCTTGCCAAATTTGTGAAGATCCTGGTCATCTTGCTATTGACTGCTCAAATCGGATGAATCCTAAACTTTCAAGGCCGAGTTCCACCAGCTAAACTTGCACTGCATGCAAACACAAACACCTATTCTCCTCCTCCATGGCTGCTTGACTCCAGTGCAAGTTCTCACATGACCAACAATCTTAGCAACATTCAAAATCCACAGCCATACAATGG
This sequence comes from Malus sylvestris, assembly GCF_916048215.2. NCBI lineage: Eukaryota > Viridiplantae > Streptophyta > Magnoliopsida > Rosales > Rosaceae > Malus > Malus sylvestris. The sequence continues at coordinate 30,334,659 of NC_062271.1, forward strand.
TCCTAACAAAGTATATAATGGAGATGGCCAAGGTTTGCAAATTCTCCATTCTGGTTCTACTTCACTTCATACACCTATTGCAACTTTTCGTTTAAACAATGTGTTGCATGTTCCACAATTAAAGCATGATCTACTGTTTGCTAATATGTTTCTTCGGACAATTGGTGTTCATTGACTCTAAATCCTTTTGACTTCAATGTCAAGGATCTTACTACGGAGAAGATACTTTTTAGAGCTCATGTTCGACGTGGTCTCTATCCATTCCATGCATCTTCTTATACTTCAGCACCATATTGTGCAAATACTGCAATTAAAGTTTCTCCTACCACTTGACATCAACATTTGGGGCATCCAACGTTCAAGACTTTGTAATCTGTGCTTTCAAAGTCCGCCTTGCCTATTTCTAGTTATATTCAATAGTTTTTCTATTCAAATTGTGTTTTAGGCAAATGTGTCAAGTTACAATTTCAGAATTCTATCTGTAATACATTTAAACCTTTAGAGTTGGTCCATGCAGATGTTTGGGGACCAGCTCCATTGCTCTCTGTAAGTGGTTATCGGTTATATGTCATCTTTGTTGATGATTTTACCAAGTACACTTGGTTGTATCCCCTTAAGTACAAATCTGATGTATTTCAGACTTTCATTGAATTTCAAGCACTTGTTAAAAATTTATCTGGTTATAAAATTGGAACCTTGAGATCCGATTCAAGAGGTGAGTTTCTCAGTTCTGATTTCAAGAACCATCTTTTTGTTCATGGCATTCAACATCAATTGAGTTGTCCATATACACCCCAGCAAAATGGTTGTGCAGAACAAAAAAAACACATGCATGTTGTTGAAACTGTAAGGACTTTTCTCATTGCTTCTAAGGCTCCACATCAATTCCGGGTACAAGCCTTTCTCACAGCAGTCTACTTGATCAATAGACTACCTCTAGTGTCCAAACATTCACCATGGGAACAATTCTTCAAAAAGTGTCTAGATTTTTCCTAACTTCAAATTTTTGGTTGCAGTTGTTTCCCTTGGCTTAAACCTTATACAAAGTCCAAACTAGACCCTAAAAGCAAGCCATGTGTCTTCATTGGCTACAGCCTCTCCTATAAAGGTTATATATGTTTGGATCCCTCTACTAATCGGGTTTATGTCTCTCGACATGTCTATTTTGATGAAACAACATTCCATTTTCACAATCCCACCCTTACTCTTCACCAACAACCTTCATGTTCATCCTCCTCTCATTCTTTCCCATTTTCTCTCACTTTTCCAAATCTCTACTTTCCATCTCAGACTTTTCCCATTTCCCAACCTACCCCAATCTCTCCATCTCTTGCACCTACACCAAGTTCTCCATCACCTCAACTTTCCAATCATGCACCCATAACCCTACCTGGTGCACCCATTACAAACCCTACACCAAGTCCTCATATTCTAACTGAACCTGGAACCACAATTCCACCAACTTCCTTATCCACAGTCTCCATTCACCCTATGCAAACTAGATCCAAACCAGGGATCTTTAAACCTAAAGCTGTTACAACAACCAAATATCCACTCCCTCCTCATCTTGACACTGAGTTTGTTCCCTCTACATATCTCCAAACATCCAAGTATTCACATTGGAGAGTTGCCATGCAGGATGAATTTAATGCCTTATAAAACACTGGAACTTGGAAACTTATGCCTCTTGATTCTACATACAATATTATTGGCTGTAAGTGAATTTTTAGAATCAAAAGAAACCATGATGGTTCTGTGGACATGTACAAAGCTCGACTCGTTGCAAAAGGGTACAATTAACAAAAGAATATTGACTACAGTGACACTTTTAGCTAGTGGCTAAACCAATGCCTATTAGAATACTTCTCACTCTTGCAGTTCAATCCAACTGGTTTATGCATCACTGGATGTAAACAATGCATTTTTGCATGGCTTCTTGAAGGAAAATGTCTATATGTCCCAACTACCTGGCTTCATTGATCAATCCCACTAATGTCTATCACTTGCAAAAGTCTATCTATAGTCTAAAGCAAACCCCTTAGGCATGGTTTGAGAAGCTTCAATCTGCCTTATTCTCTATGGGATTTTAGGCTTCTCAATCTGATCACAGCCTATTTTTTCTACAACAACCTACATTGGTTCTAGTTTTAGTCTATGTCGATGATATTATAATCACAAGACTCTCCTCCACTGCATGTGCTAATGTAATCACTCATCTCAGTGCTCAGTTTCCAGTTAAGGACTTTGGGGATTTGCATTATTTCCTTGGCTTGGAAGTTGCTCGATCTTCTTCAGGCATCTTTCTTCATCAGTCCAAATATATTTTGGATCTTCTCAAAAGAACTAAAATGGATGGAGCAAAACCTTGTCTTACACCACTTGGTTCTGCTAAATTGGATCTCACTGGTTCTCCTTTAACCAATCCTTAAGAATATCGATCAATAGTTGGGGCACTCCAATATCTCACATGGACTCATCCGACCTTTCTTTTGTAGTAAACTTAGTGTGCCAGTTTATGTACTCTCCTAAAGAGCCACATTTTCAGGTCGTTAAACGTACCATTTGTTATCTTAAAGGCACTCTTGGACATGGCTTATGGTTTCCCAAAACAAGTTCCCCTCTAATACTTAAAGCATTATCTGATGCTGATTGGGCAGGTTGCTCTTGGGATAAACGTTCTACTAGAGGTTTCTGCATATTCCTTGGTTCATCCATCATTAGTTGGAGTGCCAAGAAGCAACACACTGTTACTTGTTCATCCACCAAGATTGAGTATAGATCCCTTGCGCACACTGCTGTAGAATTGACATGGATATGCAAACTGTTCACATATATTGGTTTTCAGTTGCCTTTTCTACCTCATATTTGGTACGACAACATTTCAGCCATTGCATTGGCATCTAATCCAGTGTTCCATGCTCATACTAAACACGTCGAGATCTACTATCATTACATACGAAAACTGGTTCTTGCTAAACTCCTCACAATTCAGTTTGTGTGCAGCCATGACCAAATTGTTGATATTCACATGAAATCTCTTCCACAACAGCGATTTCTTCATCTTCGCAACAAGCTTTCACTTCGACCTCTCCGTTTAGCTTAAGAGGGTGTGAAGAGAAAGTTACTGAAGTAACTAATAGTAATTCCAGTTGTCAGTAGTTAGTTAGGGTTATTACCTTTGTAATTACCCTTTTCTGTTAGTTTGCTATTTTTAGCCTCCTTATAAATACTCTTGTAACTTAATCATTAAGTAATGAATGAAATCATTTTCTCAATAATAATGTGCAAACAATGTAAACTCCAAGCAAGAGATTAACTTCGATGCATTTTTGTTAAAAATGAGTATAAAACTCATGTAATCACAACAACAATTCATATTACAGATCAGAGATAAACACTGACTAAAACGCGTACATTCATGCATGCAAAAAGAAAGCACATAAACAACTTGCAGTAAAACAAAATCGACAGCCAATAAAAATAAGCATATAGTAGCAGCATATATTTTAAGAAAGGTCATCCAACGTTTCCTGTATGGGACATTACTCATTTGATAATATAGTAACATGCAAAATTTCAAGATACAAAACTTTGACAGTAGAAAGGACATGGTGAATGACGATAAACACATTATATTGTAAGAGAAAACTACCTCAACAGGACATCCATCCACCACAAATACATCTAAACAGTAGTCATCGGTCGTCGAGAAGACATGTGCTTCACAAATGTGAAGTCCTAAATCCGAAAGCAAGGAAGAAAGCTACAGGAAAATGACATAAGTTAGAAAGATGTGACCATACTATGGTTTCTCTTCTGCAGTAATCTTGGATTTAACAACATAAACAATGCATATCACTACTACCACTCTTAAATTCATTTTCCACTTATTTCAGAATTTGAAGGCTATAGATTTATAGCTTTATATTAAACGAAGAAATTATAATGACAATGAACTCCTCCAATACGACGTTTTCTCACAATTATATTTAATACCAAAGTCTGTATTGAGGTGCCATCGTGTTTAGAGTCTAGACTCTAGAATTGACACAAAAACATCTGATGAAGAACCATAAAACATGAATGAGAGTTCGAACCTGAATGAACTTCCTGCTTCATGGAATGCTGCATTACAATTTGTCATCAATGAAGGTAAGAGAGTATCTGCTGCCACCAAGTGTCTCACTCATGGGTCCACACACATCAGTGTGTACAAGTTTTAGTGGAAGTGATGTCTTCCATCTTTGTTCTTTATTGAAGGTCTCTCTGTGAGCCTTTCCAGTGGCACACCCTTCACACACCTGATTGTGCTCTTGTAAGTGAGGCAGACCAAACACCATACACATTTCTTGTAGCATTCTCAAACTGTCATAGTTCAAATGCCCAAATCTTCTATGCCATTTCCATGTATTGCCTTCAGTGGTTGCTCTATTTGCAACAATGTGATCCACTGATTCAAACATTAAGGGAAAACATTAATTTCTCTTCATTTGCACAGTAGCAATATGATCTTGCAGTTCCCTATCACCAAATATGCAAGTCAAGAAGTCCCCAAATACTAACCATACCCATGTTCCACCATTTGGCCTACATTGAGAAGATTCTCATCTAAACTAGGTACAATCATGACTTCTGGTATGCACCTAGTTCCTCTCTTAGTCTCCACTACTAGAGTACATTTCCTAATTGAATCAACCAAGTCCCCTGTGCCCATTTTCACCTTACACCTTATACTTTTGTCAATGTTGATAAGCAATGATTCAGTACTAGTCATGTGGTTACTGCAACCACTGTCCAAATACCAAACACCACTATTTTATTGCACAGAGGCCTTGTGGCAAGCATAAAACATCATTGCATTGTCCTGAACATGGTTCAAATAGTTAGCAGCATGAGTTTTCTTTGGCTGATGGCAATCCTTCACTACATGTCCAAATCTGTTGCAGTTATGGCATTTAGGGTTTCCCTTAAATCAACACTCTCTATAGTGAGCCTTATCATAGATTTTGCACTTTTGTTTAGCATTTTTAGTAATCTCACCATGTCTCTTTGGCTGGTAATATTGTTTTCCCACTTCTTAGGCTTAGACTTCCAATTCTTCTTTCCCTTACTGTGATTTCCCTATGTAAATGGCCTATTCTGTGTTTTAGATACAAGACCCATACTAAAGAAAGCATGTTCTGTGTTTACAGTCTCATTCCCATGTCTACTCAACCTGAGTTCATAGCTCTTAAGAGATCCTACTACCTCTTACACAGTCACAGTGTTCAAATCAGAAGTTCTTTCAATCACAACACAGATTGGATCATATTTACTAGACAAACTAATCAAAACCTTTTGAACTTCTCTTTGGTGAGTGAGGATCTCACCATAAGATTTCAATTGATTAATTAATTCAAATAGTCTAGTAAGATAGGCATATATAGATTCATTTTCTTTCATTCTCATATATTCGAATTCACGACCCAAACTTTGAAGTTTGACAGATCTTGCATGCTCATCGCCACGAAAATCCTCCTGGAGTAAATCCCAGACGCCCTTTGTGGTCTATTGATTCACGACCTGAGGAAAGATCTCATTTGAAACAACACTCTGAATAACACCCAATATTTTAGCATTTTTCATGAGATGTTCCTCCATGTGCGCACTGAGCTCATCATCGCCTCCTTCACTGCCGTCTGACTCGGATGAATCTCCCTTGTCATCCTCATTCTTTGTTTTTTTTCTTTCTTCCCTTCTTCTTCGATTCTGGAATAGAAGCCCCCTTGTCTACCAGTTTCCAAATCCCATACGATTTGAAAATGGTGACCATTCTCACTTTCCAAAATTCGAACTCCGTTCCATAAAAAACGGGAGCTCGTAAATCGTTGCTTCCAGACCCAGCCATTTCAGCTTGAATCGGAATGAGATTGAGAGTTTTCTCGTTGGATTCTCTCTCACAATTTCACATAAATCAACTCCCAGACCGAAATCGAACCTAGGCTTTTGATACCATGTTAGAATCTGTAGAATTTAGTGATGTATTTGCAGCAAATTTACACATAAAAGAAAAGATTTAAGAAGAGGAAGGAATAATGTGAAAGGATAAAGAGTGCACAAAATCTCTGAGAGCTGGAATGCTCTTCTGCGTGAGCTCATTTCATCATACCAGCTAATACATAACCATTAGAGCATGAGTGTATCTAGGAGAGCCTATGAGCTCATCCAACCCTTCATTACAAAACCTTATGAGATCTTTACACTTGCTCACATATGAGCCTAGTACAAATTGGCCTAATCTCAGCCCTTGATCTCTAATAGCTCATTATTTAGAAAACTAACAGCTTGACTAAAATAAAGGAAATTACAGTTTAGACTTTAATCAGCCAACAATAAGTACGAATCCACACCCCACTCACACAAAACTTATGATATTATTTGATGTGTTCGTTTTTATTTGGAACTTGAATGGATTATAGACCCCCACATTCTCCGGCATCATCTTCCATCAAAATGGAAACTAGTACTACTTGACTAACAGAAAGAAACCAACTCAAAGTGGCACTGGGTCAATAAAAAGCGAAGCAACAATATCTTTCATAAGTTTCCCAACATGTGTGAAACCGTCTCCACTTTTGTAAAGCAGATCCACAACCCTTGTCAAATTAAGAACACGCACGAGGACAAACTCTGGCACACCAGTTGGTCTAAGTAACTCCTCGTTTATATCCTTCCACATATCCACTATTTGTTTTTTAAACACAGCAAGTGTCTCTTGCTCCGACACCCCATATTGCTTCATGTAGCAATCAATACTAGAAGCTACATGCCCTCTCTCCTTCTCAAACTGCAAAAATTGACTCCCAAAGAGAATTTGAGTTACTCTTGTGTATGTAGCACCCAATATTCACTTTAATATAGTTCAATTTTTGAGCTTTAATAAAAAGGGCTTCACCAAACTTTTTCTTAACAAAAAAAACTATCTAATAACTTTCTTTAATGAAAAATCTTAAAAATTTATGAAATGTACTCCAAATTTAATGAAAATGATAAAAACTTTAATATAGTATAGAAAATAAAATAAAAAAGACAAAAAGACAACAAAAAAAAATTCATACACGCAGGTCCAATGCGTCCCACCACACTCTCTCTCTTCCCCTCTCACACCCGTCCATATCAAACACACACACACACACTCTCTCTTCCCCTCTTACATTGTAATTTTTCAGACATGAGGTATGAGATTGTAATTCGACCCATAGTTGAGGTTGTTTTGTGTAATTTACTCATGTTTTAAAGATGTGCAGGTATGATGTTGCAATTGCACCCAAATCTCAAAGGGTAATGTAGTTTACTCAAAAAAATTTGGAATGAGCTAAATAATTTTAAGAGTTATGTTCGCTTTGTTGATTTTACAAGGAAGGTTGGCAAAGTTAAATCTCCATTCCAACTGTTACTATTATTAATAGGATGCTACCATATGAGCAACTCAACAACTGTTACTATTATTAATAGGATGCTACCATATGAGCAACTCAATTTGCTGTCCGAGCAACCCAATTCCAATGTACATATGAGAAACAAGAGGCAAAGCGGCGTATTGCTGCAATAATTTGGAGAATGCGCCAGTTACAACGCAAGAAAACGCAATCTGGTTTCTTGATGTTGTCAATAACAGTAGTGGAATCACTTTCGATGATGATACGATTGTAGCGGTTAGCTTTTGCAACTTTCAATCCCCTTAGCACTGCTTCAGCTTCGGCAGCATCAGAAGAAGAACTATAGGAGAAGGAGGCTCCACATAAAAAAGCCCTTCTACAATCACGGGCAACAACCCCAGAACAAAACTCAAAAGTATAGTGATTCCAAGCATCTATTTCCCTTCATATGCACAATAGCAACATGATCTTGCAGTTCCTTGTCACCAAATATGATAGCCATGAAGTACCCAAATACTAACCAATACCCATGTTCCACCATTTGGTCTACACTGAGAAGATTCTCATCTAAACCAGGTACAATCATGACTTCTGGTATGCACCTAGTTCCTCTCTTAGTCTCCACTACTAGAGTACATTTCCCAATTGAATCAACCAAGTCCCCTGTGCCCATTTTCACCTTACACCTTATACTCTTGTCAATCTTAATAAGCAGTGATTCGGTACTAGTCATGTGGTTACTGCAACCACTGTCCAAATACCAAACACCACTATTTTCTTGCACAGAGGCCCTGTGGCAAGCATAGAACATCATTGCATAGTCCTGAACATGGTTCAAATAGTTAGCAGCATGAGTTTTCTTTGGCTGATGGCAATCCTTCACTACATGTCCAAATCTGTTGCAGTTATGGCATTTAGGTTTTCCCTTAAACCAATACTTTCCATAGTGAGCCTTATCACAGATTTTTCATTTTTGTTTAGCACTCTCAGTAATCTCACCATGTCTCTCAGACTGGTAAGTATTGTTTTCCCACTTATTAGGCTTAGACTTCCAATTCTTCTTTCCCTTACTATGATTTCCCTATGTAAATGGCCTATTCTGTGTTTTAGATACAAGACCCATACTAGAGAAAGCATGTTATATGCTTGCAGTCTCATCCCCATGTTTACTCAACCTGAGTTCATAGCTCTTAAGAGATTCTACTACCTCTTGCACAGTCACAGTGTTCAAATCAGAAGTTCTTTCAATCACAACACAGATTGGATCATATTTACTAGACAAACTAATCAAAACCTTTTGAACTTCTCTTTGGTGAGTGAGGATCTCACCATAAGATTTCATTTGATTAATTAATTCAAACAGTCTAGTAAGTTAGGCAGATAGAGATTCATTTTCTTTCATTCTCATATATTCGAATTCATGACGCAAACTTAGAAATTTGACAGATCTTGCCCGTTCATCGTCGCGAAACTCCTCATGGAGTAGATCCCAGGCGCCTTTTGAGGTCTCTTGATTCACAATCCGAGGAAAGATCTCCTTCGAAACAGCACTCTAAATAATACCCAGTGCTTTAGCATCTTTCATGAGTTGTTCCTCTATGTGCGCACTGAGCTCATCATCACCTCTTTCACTGCCGTTTGACTCGGATGAATCCTCCTTGTCATCCTCCTTCTTTGTTTTTTTCTTTCTTCCCTTCTTCTTCGATTCTGGAATAGAAGTCCCATTGTCTACCAGGAGCTCGTAAATCGTTGCTTCCAGACCCAGCCATTTCAGCTTGAATCGGAATGAGATTGGGAGTTTTCTCGTTGGATTCTCTCTCACAATTTCACAGAAATCAACGCCCAGTCCGAAATCGAACCTAGGCTCTTGATATCATGTTAGAATCCGTAGAATTTAGTGATGTATTTGCAGCAAATTTACACAGAGAAGAAAAGATTTAAGAAGAGGAAGGAAGAATGTGAAAGGATAGAGAGTGCACAAAATCTCTGAGAGCTGAAATGTTCTTCTGCGTGAGATCATTTCATCATACCAGCTAATACATAACCGTTAGAGAGGGAGAGAATCTGGGAGAGCCTATGAGCTCATCCAACCCTTCATTACAAAACCTTATGAGATCTTTACACTTGCTCACATCTGAGCCTAGTACAAATTTGCCTAATCTCAGCCCTTGATCTCTAACAACTCATTATTTAGAAAACTAACAGCTTGACTAAAATAAAGGAAATTACAGTTTAGACCAACAATAAGTACGAATCCACACCCCACTCACACAAAACTTATGATATTATTTGATGTGTTCGTTTTTATTTGGAACTTGAATGGATTATAGACCCCCACATTCTCCGGCATCATCTTCCATCAAAGTGAAAACTAGTACTACTTGACTAACAGAAAGAAACCAACTCAAAGTGGCACTGGGTCAATAAAAAGCGAAGCAACGATATCTTTCATAAGTTTCCCAACATGTGTGAAGCCGTCTCCTCTTTTGTAAAGTAGATCCACAGCCCTTGTCAAATTAAGAACACGCACGAGGACAAACTCTGGCACAGCAGTTGGTCTAAGTAACTCCTCGTTTATATCCTTCCACATATCCACTATTTGTTTGTTAAACACAGCAAGTGTCTCTTGCTCCGACACCCCATATTGCTTCATGTAGCAATCAATACTAGAAGCTACATGCCCTCTCTCTTTCTCAAACTGCAAAAATTGACTCCCAAAGAGAATTTGAGTTACTTTTGTGTATGTAGCACCCAATATTCAATTTAATATAGTTCAAATTTTGAGCTTTAATAAAAAGGGCTTCACCAAACTTTTTCTTAACAAAAAAACTATCTAATAACTTTCTTTAATGAAACATCTTAAAATTTTATGAAATGTACTTCAAATTTAATGAAAATGATAAAAACTTTAATATAGTAAATAAAAAAAAGACAAAAAGACAAAAACAAAAAACAAACAAAAAAAATCATACACGCAGGTCCAATGCGTCCCACCACTCTCTCTCTTTCCCTCTCACACCCATCCATATCAAACACACACACACTCTCTCATGTCACTCTACACTTACTCCCTAACCAATATATATATATATATATATATTATTTGACCATTGTTCCATTAATTTTTTTTTCAAGCAAATTAAATAATAATAATATAATATTACAATTCCAAAAATGAAGAAAAATTTTAGTTTCAGTTTTGTAAACAATATTTATTTTAAATCCGAAATAGTTATTTTAACATTAGTTTGGACAAATTTTTTGAGTTTATATCATGTAATATGAATTAAAAATATAATCATACATGAAAGAAAGAGAGTGGAGGTGAAAGGGATGAGGAGAGACAGGGGAAAACTAATTTGTGTTTTTTTAAATATTTTATTAGGTGAACTACCGATTTAATCCCTGAATAATCAACTTAGGGAATTATGTCCCTGAATTATTTTTCGGCAAAATAAGTTTCTAAATTCATTAAAAACTGCTAATTTCATCCCGAATATTATATTCAAACCTATTTTATTTTCATCAACTTAAATCACTTGACACATTTTATAATGTAATACCGTCATTTTCTCGCGTATAAGCCCTTAACATTTCATATAGGTTACAATCTAAAGTCTAATTAACTCCATACACTATTTCTCTATGAAAAATTGTCAATCTACCCAATGTGAATCACATGCAAGTAACGTGACTTAAACTGACGAAATTTTTTATAGAGTAACTTCGAATCCAATATTAGGGATGTAATTGGAAGAATTTTACAACTCAAGAACTGATTTTTCTAAAAATAGTTTAGATGACCTGATTTACTTAGGTGAAAATTCATGAATTAAATTGGCAGTTCATCTTATTTTATTATATTTTTATTGTCTTAACTATTAAATAAAATTATTAAATAGCTATTGGCTAAGATTTAAAGTTTTGAAACCCTTTTTATTAGTTTTTTTTTGGTCAAATACTTTAATATCATTTATATATTATTCAATGCACTGAGAATAATATCCTGTACCTTGTGGCCAGCAATGTCATCCATGAGCCTAAAAATGGTATTGGAAGCTCTGAGAATTTTAGGGTTATTGGACAACCACTGGAATACGTCATTCGTTACATTATCTCCCATGCCAACTAAACATATAGTTGAAAGTACGCTGTTACCAACAGAAGCCGTTGCAACATGCATATACTCCTCCATGCTTGGGATGCGTCGTTCCCGTAACCATCTGGCCTCATCCAAGTGAGCTTGGGCATAAACTTTCGACTGTATGTGACAATGACATGTTTAGTGTGAAAACTTAACCTTCTATAGTTAAACTACTCTGGAAAAAAAAAAACAACGAAGGAATCCTCAATAGTTTGAGTAGAAAAAAGAAAAAAAAAAGGTCTCGTTTGATACCCATAAATTGAAAACTAAATTTTGAAAACTCAACAAATAGCTTTCAATTTTTCTTTTGTTTACTGAAAACTAAACTCTAAACCTAAACCTAAACTAAACAATTTTTTATCAATTTTTTTTTTAAAAGGTGATAAGTAAAAACGAAATGATTATAAAGCTTAAGCTACTAAAAAGTAAAAGTTAATCAAGCTAGCTAAGCATGCGTGTGTTACATACAGCTTCTTTTGCGTGGTGAACCCGGTATGATTTTCCTTCTGTTGCCATCTCTTCTTCAATTTCATTGAAAAAATTCACAAGTGTAACATAATATGTCTGCATACAGTCCGGAAGTTCATCAATGAAATTAACATCCCACCTGAAATTTGCATAAACATTAGATCATCCTAAGCATATAAATTTTTGGCTTTTGGAAAAACGTAATCTTTATATAAAGCAACACTTTGTTTAAATCAAACCTTCTAATTGCTTCTGTAAAGATTTCGAGTTCTTCGAATGTACCAAATGCGTCGTAGATATCGTCCATTACTACCCCAAAAGCAAAGACTTTGGCCGTAATTTTTCTGGCGGTAGAGTAATGGGGTTCAAAAAATACTCCCGTTGTCCAAAAGTACAATTCAACCATCCTGTCTCTTGCAAACGGCAACTTTTTTTCAAACTCGAGTTCTTTCCACCATCTAATGAAAACATTTACAAATTGGATTATAACTCATAACTATAGAAATATTTTTCTTACAAACTGGATCTCTTTTGCTCAAATTAAAAATAAAAATGGACTTATTACCTAGTAATTTCCGTGAGCTCCTTTTTGTGCAAAGATTGAACAAGATTGAAATCCAACTTTGCAAGTTGTAATAAAGCTTCACTGTGTGAAGCTTCTTCTTGATAGATTGACATGTAATTCCTGACACCTAACCGTACTAGACCCTTTAGCAAAGGTCTCTCCAAGGCTTGAGTTATTTGAGCTGCCATTGAACAGCTTAAACTGGTTGCAGTGGACTCGAGGTGAGTGGTGGTGAAAACAAGAGCCTCTTCTAGTATGTCTTCTCCATGCACCCTTAGATGTGTTGCTTCATAAAGGTTTAGCATACCCGGCACATCGGCAATTAAGCTTTCCTTGAAGCTACCATCTTCACCTTTGAACTTTTGCAATATATCTGCTTGATTGCCAGAAAATGAAGACATATAAAAAAGAAAATAGAATAAAGCATCCAAAAATCTCTCGTGCACATGACGTTCCTACAAATAAATTATTTAATTAATATATATATGCATATATGTCCAAGTGGTGGATTGCCATAATAGATACCGTCTTCCTATCCAAAACCCACATTTCCCTTTAGTGTAACTTACTAGTGCTTGTAATAAAGAAAACTATAAATCTACAAAATACGTACCACATGAAACATTAAATCCTTGTTGCCTTAGTAGCCGAAAACGAAGAGCAACATTGGATAGATCACCACTATTATTAACGCCATTGTCGTTATATGTAGCAATATGTATGCGTTCCAAAGCTTCTTTAATCTCTTTTTCAAAATGGTATGACACGCCAAGACGTTGGATTGCATCAATTAACTTGAGTTGTCGTGAAAAGTCACCAGCTCCAGTTGTTAATACTTCGTTACTCACTACTACTTTCAGTTCCCCAAGTTCCCGTTGCATTTGGCCATTGTTTGTCTACATCAACAATTTGTTAATTAAATGAACTAAAATATTGGAAAAAGAAGAAACTTTGCGAGAGAGCAAAAGGCATGAGATTACAATGTCTTGTGAATTGTCGTAGACTCTGAACCGATCTCCCCAAATGCTTGGGTGAAAATTTGCAGTAGGACGAGCAATTTCGGGCTTATTATCAGCTTGGGTAGCAGATACGGTCTTTATTCTTTTTTTTTCGTATAAAAAATTTAGGTTGGGAAGTCGTACAGGCAAACCTAGACAAGGGGACGAATAGGGCGAAAAGCTAGAGTTGAAGTTTGACATTGATCTTGTTTTTAAAGAGTCCATTACGACTAAGCTCACAAACCCTTCTAATTTTGATGACATATGAATAATGAAAAAGGATATTTTGGAATGCAGAAACTCTCGGGCTGCATCAACTCTTACTTATACTCGGGGATCTTTTCCATTTTTTTTTTTTTTTGGAAAGCCTCAACGGTAGAAGAGAAAATTTATTTATAACGACAAAAAAAGTTACATTTAGTCAGGGGAAACATAAAGACGAAAACAAGAATGATTAAAGAAAAAAGAGGAGGGAGGGTCATGAAACATAACCTCTCTAAAACCAAACCTAAAGGTCTAAACTTACGAAACAAGTCGAACAAAACCACCAAGTTAAGGAAAAAAAAGTGAGACAAACATGGATGCCGAGATGCACATTAATTTGAGACGCGGTAGTCAGGCAAGCCAACACCGTCCAAAAACAAAGCAGCACGAGCTACGGGCGGAGGATAATCATTCCGTGTTAAAGTTCGAGAAGATAAACCCATGTTAGCAAAATTGGCCGCAACAAAATTTCCTTCGCAATATATATGTGGGATGTGTAGAAAGTCATTTTTCAAATGCGTTACAAACAAAATAGACCATTGCATACGAAGAAGCCAAAAAGGATCAAAATTAGACGATTGAAAAGCAGAAATAATACTAGAACTGTCACTTTCCAACCAAAGACAATGCCAACCTGGCATACAAACTCGAACCGATAATACCTGATAATTTTGCAAAAAAAAAAAAAAAAAAAAAAGTTGCAATGACCAATTCATTGACAGAAACCACCAAACAATGACCATGACAATTCTTGAAAACTCCTCCATTAGCAGCAAGATCGGAAATTTCCAAGGAGGAGACCAAAGGATAGAAGGGATAGTAAGCGCCTTGTGTGGGATAGGTTGGATCTTAAGAGAAGAAATGATCGAGTGTCAAAGCCCTGAGAGTAACCAAGAACAAACTTCCCACCATGAACAATCGCATAATTGATAGACATGCAAAGACGATAAAAATAGATTGGTCGACCCTAAAAATTCACAGTAATTAATACACAAGTGAGAAAATGTGAAAAAGAAATATACAAAAGCTCGTGATTGCATCCAACTACACTTAGACAATGGTTACATCGTCGTTTAGATTTTTAAAACCCTCCAACTCTCATGATTAGTGTTTTTTTTTTATTACAAAACTAATAATAATTAATATAGAAGTGTGAAAAATGTAAATACACACACACACACACACACACACACACACAAAATTGCTCATAATGACATGATTTGCAACTTTCGTTAAGGGATCAACTCCAAAATTCGACACCACAGTCCATAAACTCTAGATTTACGTTTAATCGGTCGATTGTCGTTTACGCTATATTCTTCTCACCAAATTTTGTGCAAATTTTTTTTTCCTTCTGAAAACATGATTTTTTTAGCGGATGCAGAAAATGAATGGTTCGGATCGTTGATATCACATTCTGTTGTTTACAATTAATCGAAATGAGGCAATGGTATATAGTTTCTAGAAACTTTATAAACTTCAAGCAGTATTTTTACAAACCGTAAAAATCTGAATGTTATATCAACGATCCGAACCATTAATATTTCTGTATCTGCTAAAGCATGTTAAAAAAAAAATCTGAAAAAAAAAACAAAATTTGGTGAGAATAATGGAGTGTAAGCGTAAACGTAACAACAATCAACGGTTAAATTTAAATTTATGGCTCATTAGGCTCTTATTTTGAGGTATGTAATATTTGAAAGACAAATGTGTTTTTATATTTTGAAGTAATATTTATGTGACATTGTGATATGTAGATACTAATTTAGTATTACGTTATCAATTTGATTATGTATTGAAATAAAATATATTTTCATTAACGGCTAACTTACAGGTCAAGTTCGGTCCAGGTCATATTACCCGTTTATTTTAACAAGTGTTACACGACACGACATTTTAAAATATCGATATGCTACAAAAATGACACGAACATAAAAAACACGATACAAAAACCGTATCTAGTCGGAAGCGGCCAAATACAGCGTAAGAAAAGAACGGGGCAAAACGAAAGATTATGCACATAAAACAAAAGGACATGGAACGCCCAGTACATGAGAAAAGAAACGGTCCCAAACAACAGATATGAGCATGACACACACGTATGGACGTGAAACGCCCAGTACAGGAGAAAAGAAAGGAAGTGAAACGCGGAGAAAAGAAAGGAAGTGAAACGCGGAGAAAAGAAACGGTCCCAATCAACAGAGAGAGAGAGAGAGCAGCTGTCAAGCTGGGCCCTGGCGGTGCAGGTGCTGAGTGTTGAATGGTTTGACTTTGATGCCAAACACAGCTGTCCGTTTCGTTTTCTGCTTCGAAAGGGGAGCAGCGGCTGCTCCTTGCTGCTGTGATTGGAGGATGAAAAGGAAATAAGGGGAAAACGACACCACACAGAGAGAGAGAGGAAGAGATTGAATGAATGGGGACACGCGGTCCCCCCATATAATTTTTTTTGTTTTTTACTTCCAACTTATCAAAACGGCCCGTTTCTTTTTTTCTTTTAAGTCAGCTGGTTTCATGTGGCAACTTATCAAAACGGCCCGTTTCATCTGGCCTGGTTGTTTTAAAAAAAAAAAAAAATTAAGTCAGCTCTGCGCTGCGCGCAGAACCAGCAAACCACCGGAGCAGCAGCAGCAGAACCCAGTGGGTTTTCCGGCCGCCACTTCTCACCCTCACGTGGCTTCGTCATATCATATGAGCATGACACACACGTATGGACGTGAAACGCCCAGTACAGGAGAAAAGAAACGACCCCAAACAATGCACATAAAACATAGGGACGTGAAACGCCCAGTACAGAAGAAAAGAAACGGTCATTGACACACACGTATGGACGTGAAACGCCCAGTACACCCAGTACAGAAGAAAAGAAACGGTCATTGACACACACGTATGGACGTGAAACGCCCAGTACAGGCAGTACAGGAGAAAAGAAACGACCCCAAACAATGCACCTAAAACATAGGCACGTGAAACGCCCAGTACAGGAGAAAAGAAACGGTCCCGATACAATGATGAGTTAGGATGACAGAGTCTTGAAAGCTTGGAGCTGAATTTTCGTGTGTTCATGGCCTCCATATTTGTTCAACCAAAAGTTTACCGAGAGATAGAAGGGAAGGAATTGAGGAAGAAGAAGGGTAAGGGTGTTGGTAGGGAGTGCATCCCACTTTTTTAATAAAATATTTAATTAATTTTTATCTTCAATTTGTTAGTTTGTTTTTAATATTTTTATATGTGAAGGGAGTAGGCCCTGTCTCAAGCCATGTCATCATAATAGAGAAATTGACAAACAAACCGATGGAAGTCTGGCATTATAACAAATTTGTAAGATAAGGTATGACATTGTATTTTTAAAATATGAGGTATGAGATTATGATTCGACCCATGGTTGAAGTAGTTTTGTGTAATTTACCCTTAAAACATTTATATCTCATACATTTAGTTATTTTTTTTATTTTCAATTTCATACAACCGTTAGAAAATCTGTTAAGTTAGCCGTTAAGTGATGACATGGAAAAAATACATTTGTGCTATCAACTAAAACATATTTGGGTAAATCACATTTTGCACCCTCAAATTTGCGTTTAATTGCAACATCATGCAACATCTTAAAACATTTCAATCTCATGCATTTACTTATTATTTTATTTCAATGTCATACATCCGTCTCAATTTCTATAATTTTCTTCATCATCTACCTATGAGAACGTTGGCAAAAACAATTTGGCTAGGCCCTTGCCCGTTGCACGCACCTAGTGCCTTTTAGAACCTTGACAAAAAAAAAATGAGTGGTGATATTTCCACCCCGGTGTCTTATTTCCCCACCCATCATTTAATGAAAATGTTAATAACACATTTATCCTTTTAAAAGAAGACTCATAAACCCCTATTTCATTCAATACTAAAATTTTGAAAAGACAAAAAATAATTTAAAATAATAAATAAATAATGGTGGGTGGGGTGTGATATCTTTGGGGGAAAGAGGTTTGGAAAGGGTTAGAATCGACGGAAAGGTTGGTGGAATGAATGAGCGTGTACTGGACGAAGGCTATAAACTTCAATGGAGAAAAAAGATAATTGAGTGTGAGATCTGCGGTTTTGACAAAAAATGAGGAAGAAGAGTGGTTTGGGGGTCCGGGGTCTCTGTAGGGCGGCGATAGGTGTGAATGATATGATAAATGTCTAGGTCTTAGGTCTTGCATTTTCTTTCATTTTTTCTATTTTTATTTATTTAATTATAATATTATTTAAAGATATATTAGAGTTATTTAAAAAAAAAATATTATGGTTATTTTGGGAATAATGGTGGCTGGGGAAATAACATTTTACTTTTTTAATTTTTTATGGTGAGTGAGATTATCATGTGGATGGGAAAATAGGACACTGGGGTGGGTCTAGTAGCACTCAAAAAAATAATTACTTTTTAAACCAATTGGCTTTATGAAAAATTGCAGGGTGTCACAGTTGTATGCCCGTTGGGCTTGGACAACACAAATCAGGTGACCTACAGAACGTGTGGCCTTTAAGCTTCACACATGGGATAATTTGCTCTAATACCATAAAGAAAATTGAAGTTTTTACGATCACAGTTGTATGCCCGTTGGGCTTGGGCAACACAAATCAGGTGACCTAGAGAACATGTAGCATTTAGACTTCACACATGAGATAATTTGCTCTATTACCATAAAGAAAATTGAAGTTATAATGTTAAAATCAATTAACATTATAGAGAATAGTAAATACATGCAAAATCATTTTTTTCCTGAATGTGTGATTAATACTATCAACAAATAGAAACTCCAACTATAGAGCTAACACATGCCAACCACATCTTAGGAAACCAGCTTGGGATTAGAAATTAACCTCTACTCTCTCAAAAGATAATTTACCTTCAACATAGATTTATTCATAAAAATTGTGTCGGCAGATGAAACGTTTGATTATAAAAGACCCAATATAAACAAATGAAATTACACGAGGAGGCCAATCAGCGCTCCACTTGTGAGCAAGGTCAAGTTGTGAACTTGATGTCAGGTAAAAAACAAAAGTTGTGAACTTGATGACCAGTTTGGACATTTCCTTTCATTTTTTGTTTTTCCCAGTGACGGCGTGTACTGGGCTCTGGCTGGTTCTCCGTCCGCATGTAACTTGTTCATATCATTTGCTTGGTTCCCGTCCCTTTCTCTTGTACTGGGCGCTTCACATCCATTGGTGTCATGCTCATGTATGTTGTTTGGGGGCCGTTTCTTTTCTCCTGTACTGGGCGTTTCACGTCCATACGTGAGCATATCTGTTGTTTGGAATTTGTATGCTTCCTCTACCTACCTCACCGCTCAACCCCTCCAAACCCCTAAAAACCCTAACCACTTCACTCCCTCCTCCAATGGCACTTTCTCCCCAAATCCTTTCAAATCTTCATTTAACCCCACCACCATTACCGAACACTCCATAAAATCATCAAATTCAAAATCCTGAATTAAAAAAAATAAAAATAAAAAACGAATCTTGGTACCCCAAGTCAAAAACCAAACAAAAAAGGGAAAATGAGGACAAATTAGTAAAAAAACCATAACTAAAAAAATCTGTATTAAAAAAAAATATATCTAAATAAGATGTAAATGCGTGCTGCAAATGACTGTTTTTGTAGACCAATT
Organism: Malus sylvestris; assembly: GCF_916048215.2. NCBI lineage: Eukaryota > Viridiplantae > Streptophyta > Magnoliopsida > Rosales > Rosaceae > Malus > Malus sylvestris. Next base: position 30,354,164 of record NC_062271.1, read on the forward strand.
AAAAAAAATGAAAACTAATAAAAAGGATTTGGAAACTTTGAGTTTTAACGATAAGGACAAAATAAAGGGTAAAGTGAATAGTACCATGATTGACTTTTTAGTGTAAAAATATGGTTTTTCGTTAAAATGAATAGTACCATAAGCTTTTCGTTAAAATTCCCATTAAAAAAGGATAATAAAAAAATGGAAAAAAAAACAAAAAAAAACAAGAGAAAAAAGGTTACCTGTTGAACCTTCAAAGACTACGATGAAAAAGCACGAACCGGTTAGGAGTTTGCTCCGAAGGAATCCCACGATCTCATCTCAGTTTAGTGGGAGGTTCAACTGCATGTCTGTAACTACCCACATGCCAAATTTGGTTTTTAGAAATGAATAATAGGAAGGAAACCAATTTTCGTTTTCAGTTTACTGTGTGGTTTATATTCATTCCAAACAAAAAGGGATCGGCAAAATCAGTGACATATCCTGTTTTTGGTTTTTGGCGTTTTGGGTTTTGTGCTCTGCGTGCAATATGTATTAATTTTGTTTGTGGCATTTACCTCAATGGAACTTTTTTAATTTATTTTTTCTTTGCCCAGTATGACGAATTCAAGTTATGCTTTAGTTTGCAGTTTTTTTTTGCCGTCTTCAGTGCATGCACCAGTTTTCGTTCTTAGCAGTTTAGTATGCGGTTTCCATTCATTCCAAAGAGAAAGGGATCGACAAAATAAGTGACATATCCCCGTTTTTGATGCGTGCAAGGGGGGCTTTTCAACATCAGGTATAGCAATTTTGATAGCAATTTTGATTTCAATGGAATTTTGGTTTTTTTTTTTTTTTTTGGTGTTGTTTGAAAAGTCTTTGAATGTAGTATCGGAAGTCTTTGAATGTGGGGTGGGAATGATACAGCAGAGCCATGGACGCACCAAGAAGTATCACGAAGAGATCAAACTAGTGAAAGCTTAATGTTGAACCCCAACACTATGTGAAAGCTTAACCTATCCATGCTAGCATACAAACCTGATTGTTTTTTATTCAATTTATACCGTTACGTTTCTAAATGAACATAATTTTCCATTTTGACATGTTTCCTTCTGCTAAGCTGCAGTAATGTAGTAATGTTATAATAAATGGTCCGGATCAGTCCTTATTAAGAGTTTCTCATCTTTTCCTTATTAAGAGTTTCTCATCTTTTAGGTCATGTGGATATTACTTGGCATGTATGCTCTCTCTATATTTCTCACTTCTTTTTTTCAATTTTGTAATGGAGTGGTGTGTTGTGTGCCTTCTTAGTTCAACAATTAGGATTTCATAAGCTAAACAAAATTTGACCCCCAAAACACACTTTACAGCTGCTAACATGTGAATCAATGATAAGATTGATAATAATCCTTAAACACAGTCGAAACCGATGCTCAAAAGTTGCCCAGTATCTAACTCTATCCCATATTTCATCTATTCCCACTCCCTCATAATCCTAAAAAAAATCATCTATTACGCTCCAACCAAATGCTTAATTTTTTAATATTTGACAATTATAAATGTCCATGGCTGCCATACCATTCCCACCCCACATTCAAAGACTTCCGATGCTACATTCAAAGACTTTCCAAACAACACCAACAAAAAAATAAAAACAAAAAATTCCATTGATATACCTGATGTTGAAAAGCCCCCCTTTGCATGCACCAAAAAGGGGATATGTCACTGATTTTGTCGATCTCTTTCTCTTTGGATTGAATGGAAACCGCATACTAAACTGCTGAGAACTAAAATTGGTACATGCACTGAAGAAGGGAAAAAAAGAATGCAAACTAAAGCATAGCCTTGAATTCGTCACATTAAGCGAACTCCACAGGAAACATTTCTCATTGGTACAAAAGGATTTACACTTTGTGCATAATGCTAAATTTGCAACCAACAAGTAAAACATAGCTTACATGACTAAAATGAAGGGAAAAGTAAAATTCCAATAATGTAAACATATCTCACTTGAGCTAGATGGGTCTGGACATAAATTGTCTACAATTAAAATATTTATTATCTCAAAAAAATAAAATAATAGTAATGGATATTCATATCCAGTTTTATCCCTTTAATTTTTATCACCTAAATGTTCTATGATATCTATTTATATTCACCATAGCATGCACAAAGATTGCATCTTTAATCATTACACTAGCCTCTCCGAACATTATAGATCTTTTTTAATCACGTCTGTTATGTGCCCCTAAATCTATTGCGTTAGTTGTATTTTTACCTTTATTTTTAAGGAACTTTAACGAAAAACTTCTGGTACTGTTCACTTTAATGAAAAACCATATTTTTACATTAAAAAGCCAATCATGGTACTATTCACTTTACTCTTTATTTTGTCCCTATCATTAAAACTCAAAACTTTCAAGTCATTTTCATTAGTTTTACTTTATTTTTAACTAACCTCTTCGAATGTACTTTTGTAATTGTATGTTTCATTCTCTTTTATTTATAACTGTATGTTGTATTTTATTTTTAGGTCGTCGTATGAGAAATAAAACAGCTAACACAACACGTGGCTCTTTAGTATCATAGTTAATTGTTCTATGTTTTCTATTACTGAAGTCATGGTAATGAATAGCTGCAATTGGTAAGGTGCTTATGATCTTTTGCAGGAAACATGACAATAACACACTGATTTACTTCAAATTTACGAACTCCCTAGACCATTAAAATGAGATAGTGAATGTATACTTTGTGTATCTGAATAATGTAAATATTGTTATGTTGCCCTTATGTTTTGACATTTAAGTTGTTTTGTGTTTGGTTGCCAATACTTAATGTTTTTATCTACTCTTTTTTTATTATTTACATTTACATACTATTGTTCATAGACTTTAGCTAGGAACTTGCATCTCAAATCCCATGTTGGTTGACGATTGCATAAATAACATATAACTCATTACTTATGCAAAGTAAAAAAAAATAATATGACAAATTTTTAGGACGTGCATGATAAAGAAAACCTGAAAGTGGGTCTTTATCGCACCAGAGAAATTACCCCACTGTCTGTTTTAAAACTGTGCGGCGCATAGCACCTGTGATTAGAGAAAAAATAAGGTTTGACTATGTGTGTTAATTATAAAGCATGGTTATAATAATCGTTGTAACACAACTGTAGAGAAAAAAAAATGATAAGGAAATTATTGAAAAAAAATGATAAGAAATTGTTGTGATGTACGCAAACAAACAATTTACAAAATAATCACTTAAGAATATCTAAAGCAACACATCTTTAAGGCGCGTAGCGCCCGTGATGCAAAAATGCCTCTCGCATGTGCGTGAGTGCGTGGGGAGAAGGTAGTATGTAATTAATATTTTTATCCAGTTGGACGAGAGAGTGGGCTCCGCCTGAAGCCACGTCATTATTTAACAGAGAAATTGACAGACAAACTGACGGAGGTTTGACATTGCAACAAATTTGTAAAATAAGGTATTACATTGTAATTTTTCAGATATGAGGTATGAGATTGTAATTCGACCCATAGTTGAGGTTGTTTTGTGTAATTTACTCATGTTTTAAAGATGTGCAGGTATGATGTTGCAATTGCACCCAAATCTCAAAGGGTAATGTAGTTTACTCAAAAAAATTTGGAATTAGCTAAATAATTTTAAGAGTTATGTTCGCTTTGTTGATTTTACAAGGAAGGTTGGCATAGTTAAATCTCTATTCCAACTGTTACTATTATTAATATGATGCTGCCATATGAGCAACTCAATTTGTTGTCCGAGCAATCAAATCCTCATAATCCTAAAAAAAAATCATCTATTACGCTCCAACCAAATGCTTAATTTTTTAATATTTGACAATTATAAATGTCCATGGCTGCCATACCATTCCCACCCCACATTCAAAGACTTCCGATGCTACATTCAAAGACTTTCCAAACAACACCAACAAAAAAATAAAAACCAAAAATTCCATTGATATACCTGATGTTGAAAAGCCCCCCTTTGCATGCACCAAAAAGGGGATATGTCACTGATTTTGTCGATCCCTTTCTCTTTGGATTGAATGGAAACCGCATACTAAACTGCTGAGAACTAAAATTGGTACATGCACTGAAGAAGGGAAAAAAAGAATGCAAACTAAAGCATAGCCTTGAATTCGTCACATTAAGCGAACTCCACAGGAAACATTTCTCATTGGTACAAAAGGATTTACACTTTGGGCATAATGCTAAATTTGCAACCAACAAGTAAAACATAGCTTACATGACTAAAATGAAGGGAAAAGTAAAATTCCAATAATGTAAACATATCTCACTTGAGCTAGATGGGTCTGGACATAAATTGTATACAATTAAAATATTTATTGTCTAAAAAAAATAAAATAATAGTAATGTATATTCATATCCAGTTTTATCCATTTAATTTTTATCACCTAAATGTTCTATGATATCTATTTATATTTACCATAGCATGCACAAAGATTGCATCTTTAATCATTACACTAGCCTCTCCCAACATTATAGATCTTTTTTAATCACGTCTGTTATGTGCCTCTAAATCTCTTGCGTTAGTTGTATTTTTACCTTTATTTTTAGGAAACTTTAACGAAAAGCTCCCGGTAATATTCACTTTAATGAAAAATCACATTTTTACATTAAAAAGTCAATCATGGTACTATTCACTTTACTATTTATTTTGTCCTTATCATTAAAACTCAAAATTTTTAAGCTATTTTCATTAGTTTTCCTTTATTTTTAACTAACCTTTTTTAATGTACTTTTGTAACTGTATGTTTCATTCTCTTTTATTTATAACTGTATGTTGTATTTTATTTTTAGGTCGTCGTATGAGAAATAAAACAGCTAACACAACACGTGGCTCTTTACTATCATAGTTAATTGTTCTATGTTTTCTATAACTGAAGTCATGGTAATGAATATCTGCAATTGGTAAGGTGCTTATGATCTTTTGCAGGAAACATGACAATAACATACTGATTTACTTCAAATTTATGAACTCCCTAGACCATTAAAATGAGATAGTGAATGTATACTTTGTGTATTCTGAATAATGTGAATGTTGTTATGTTGCCTTTATGTTTTGACATTTAAGTTGTTTTGTGTTTGGTTGCCAATACTTAATGTTTTTATCTACTCTTTTTTTATTATTTACATTTACATACTTTGTTCATGAGCGGTAGGTCTCGGGTTCGAGACTTGGGAGCAGCCTCTCCATAAATGGGGGTAAGGCTAGCCGACATTCACCTCTCCCAGACCCTGCGTAAAGCGGGAGCCTTGTGCACTGGGTACGACCTACGACGACATTTACATACTATTGTTCATGGACTTTATAGCTAGGATTGACGATTGCATAAATAACATATAAATAATTACTTATGCAAAGTAAAAAAAAAAAATATGACAAATTTTTAGGACGTGCATGATAAAGAAAACCTGAAAGTGGGTTTTTATCCCACCAAAGAAATTACCCCACTATTTGTTTTAAAACTATGCGGCGCATAGCACCTGTGATTAGAGAAAAAAAATAAGGTTTGACTATGTGCGTTAATTATATAAAGCATGATTATAATAATCGTTGTAACACAACTGTAGAGAAAAAAAATGATAAGGAAATTATTGAAAAAAAATGATAAGCAATTGTTGTGATGTACGCAAACATACAATTTACAAAATAATCACTTAAGAATATCTAAAGCAACACATCTTTAAGGCGCGTAGCGCCCGTGATGCAAAAATGCTTCTCGCATGCGCGTGAGTGCGTGCAGAGAGGCTAGTATTTAATTAATATTTTTATCCAGTTGGACGAGAGAGTGGGCTCTACCTCAAGCCATGTTATCATTTAACAGAGAAATTGACAGACAAACTGACGGAGGTTTGATATTGCAACAAATTTGTAAAATAAGGTATTACATTGTAATTTTTCAAACACGAGGTATAAGATTGTAATTCGACCCATAGTTAAGGTTGTTTTGTGTAATTTACCCATGTTTTAAAGATGTGCAGGTATGATGTTGCAATTGCACCCAAATCTCAAAGGGTAATGTAGTTTACTAAAAAAAATTTGGAATTAGCTAAATAATTTTAAGAGTTATGTTCGCTTTGTTGATTTTACAAGGAAGGTTGGCATAGTTAAATCTCCATTCCAACTGTTACTATTATTAATAGGATGCTACCATATGAGCAACTCAATTTGCTGTCCGAGCAACCCAATTCCAATGTACATACGAGAAACAAGAGGCAAAGCGGCGTATTTCTGCAATAATTTGGAGAATGCGCCAGTTACAACGCAAATGTGGTTTCTTGATGCTGTCAATAACAGTAGTGGAATCGCTTTCGATGATGATACGATTGTAGCGGTTAGATTTTGCAACTTTCAATCCCCTTAGCACTGCTTCAGCTTCGGCAGCATCAGAAGAAGCACTATAGGAGAAGGAGGCTCCACATAAAGAAGCCCTTCTACAATCACGGCCAACAACCCCAGAACAAGACTCAAAAGTATAGTGATTCCAAGCACCGTCAACGTTCATTTTTATGAAAGGGGACTGTGGGGCTAACCATGATACTGGCCTTCGAGCAGCATGCCCTGAGAGGGAAGCAGTGGAAGATTGATTCTACTCACCTCGGCAACAAGGAACTGGATTCGATGTAGGACAGCCATGGGATCGAGGGATTTGTTATTGAAAAGAGCAAAGCATCTTTCCTTCCATATTTCCCAACAAACAAGCCACCCCTAGGTACGAGAGCAGAAAATTCCGATGGTTTACGTTTGTAGTAAGTGATTAGCAAAAATGCCCGCGCTACAAACTCACCAGCATCGTTGATGGATCTGAGCCTCCACTGCCTCGATTTCTTACTGATCATTCTGGAAATCTCACTTTGATTCTGAATCCGGAGTTTGAGATCTGGTACGAAAATGATCAAAACATCATTATCTGGATCAATTCCACTCTTTTTGAAGATTTGATTCCATTCACAGTCAGTGTTCAATCTGCGCATGATCTTTGGCTAAATCTTGAAAAATGCTTTGGCGATGTCTTTGGCTCTCACATCCATCAACAGTGCACGAACTTACAATCTGTAACCAAAGGTTCATCCTCCATCTCTAAGTACTTGCAGCGCATCAAGGAGATCACTAATGCTCTTGCTGCAGCTGGCACTCTCGTTGATGATCATGATCTGCTTCTCATTATTCTCAATGGCCTCCCTGATGAATATGATTCTTTTGTGGACTCGGTTCAGTTTCGATTGGCTAATACTTCAGTTGATGACCTTCATGGATTCTTGCTTAGCAAGGAAATGGCACTTGCTCGCAAGAAACAAGCTCATAGATCTTCCAATGTTGAGTCTTATCAAGCTCTTAATTCCATTCCAGCACCTTTAACTCTCCCTCATTTGCGCCATAACAACTCCTACAATCGTGGAGGTAATCGCTATAGATCCAACCGTTACAATAATAATTCTTACAATCGAGGAGGAAATCATGGTGGTTTTCGCTACTCCAACAATACTTTCAAAACCTATCCTTGCCAAATTTGTGAAGATCCTGGTCATCTTGCTATTGACTGCTCAAATCGGATGAATCCTAAACTTTCAAGGCCGAGTTCCACCAGCTAAACTTGCACTGCATGCAAACACAAACACCTATTCTCCTCCTCCATGGCTGCTTGACTCCAGTGCAAGTTCTCACATGACCAACAATCTTAGCAACATTCAAAATCCACAGCCATACAATGGTCCTAACAAAGTATATAATGGAGATGGCCAAGGTTTGCAAATTCTCCATTCTGGTTCTACTTCACTTCATACACCTATTGCAACTTTTCGTTTAAACAATGTGTTGCATGTTCCACAATTAAAGCATGATCTACTGTTTGCTAATATGTTTCTTCGGACAATTGGTGTTCATTGACTCTAAATCCTTTTGACTTCAATGTCAAGGATCTTACTACGGAGAAGATACTTTTTAGAGCTCATGTTCGACGTGGTCTCTATCCATTCCATGCATCTTCTTATACTTCAGCACCATATTGTGCAAATACTGCAATTAAAGTTTCTCCTACCACTTGACATCAACATTTGGGGCATCCAACGTTCAAGACTTTGTAATCTGTGCTTTCAAAGTCCGCCTTGCCTATTTCTAGTTATATTCAATAGTTTTTCTATTCAAATTGTGTTTTAGGCAAATGTGTCAAGTTACAATTTCAGAATTCTATCTGTAATACATTTAAACCTTTAGAGTTGGTCCATGCAGATGTTTGGGGACCAGCTCCATTGCTCTCTGTAAGTGGTTATCGGTTATATGTCATCTTTGTTGATGATTTTACCAAGTACACTTGGTTGTATCCCCTTAAGTACAAATCTGATGTATTTCAGACTTTCATTGAATTTCAAGCACTTGTTAAAAATTTATCTGGTTATAAAATTGGAACCTTGAGATCCGATTCAAGAGGTGAGTTTCTCAGTTCTGATTTCAAGAACCATCTTTTTGTTCATGGCATTCAACATCAATTGAGTTGTCCATATACACCCCAGCAAAATGGTTGTGCAGAACAAAAAAAACACATGCATGTTGTTGAAACTGTAAGGACTTTTCTCATTGCTTCTAAGGCTCCACATCAATTCCGGGTACAAGCCTTTCTCACAGCAGTCTACTTGATCAATAGACTACCTCTAGTGTCCAAACATTCACCATGGGAACAATTCTTCAAAAAGTGTCTAGATTTTTCCTAACTTCAAATTTTTGGTTGCAGTTGTTTCCCTTGGCTTAAACCTTATACAAAGTCCAAACTAGACCCTAAAAGCAAGCCATGTGTCTTCATTGGCTACAGCCTCTCCTATAAAGGTTATATATGTTTGGATCCCTCTACTAATCGGGTTTATGTCTCTCGACATGTCTATTTTGATGAAACAACATTCCATTTTCACAATCCCACCCTTACTCTTCACCAACAACCTTCATGTTCATCCTCCTCTCATTCTTTCCCATTTTCTCTCACTTTTCCAAATCTCTACTTTCCATCTCAGACTTTTCCCATTTCCCAACCTACCCCAATCTCTCCATCTCTTGCACCTACACCAAGTTCTCCATCACCTCAACTTTCCAATCATGCACCCATAACCCTACCTGGTGCACCCATTACAAACCCTACACCAAGTCCTCATATTCTAACTGAACCTGGAACCACAATTCCACCAACTTCCTTATCCACAGTCTCCATTCACCCTATGCAAACTAGATCCAAACCAGGGATCTTTAAACCTAAAGCTGTTACAACAACCAAATATCCACTCCCTCCTCATCTTGACACTGAGTTTGTTCCCTCTACATATCTCCAAACATCCAAGTATTCACATTGGAGAGTTGCCATGCAGGATGAATTTAATGCCTTATAAAACACTGGAACTTGGAAACTTATGCCTCTTGATTCTACATACAATATTATTGGCTGTAAGTGAATTTTTAGAATCAAAAGAAACCATGATGGTTCTGTGGACATGTACAAAGCTCGACTCGTTGCAAAAGGGTACAATCAACAAAAGAATATTGACTACAGTGACACTTTTAGCTAGTGGCTAAACCAATGCCTATTAGAATACTTCTCACTCTTGCAGTTCAATCCAACTGGTTTATGCATCACTGGATGTAAACAATGCATTTTTGCATGGCTTCTTGAAGGAAAATGTCTATATGTCCCAACTACCTGGCTTCATTGATCAATCCCACTAATGTCTATCACTTGCAAAAGTCTATCTATAGTCTAAAGCAAACCCCTTAGGCATGGTTTGAGAAGCTTCAATCTGCCTTATTCTCTATGGGATTTTAGGCTTCTCAATCTGATCACAGCCTATTTTTTCTACAACAACCTACATTGGTTCTAGTTTTAGTCTATGTCGATGATATTATAATCACAAGACTCTCCTCCACTGCATGTGCTAATGTAATCACTCATCTCAGTGCTCAGTTTCCAGTTAAGGACTTTGGGGATTTGCATTATTTCCTTGGCTTGGAAGTTGCTCGATCTTCTTCAGGCATCTTTCTTCATCAGTCCAAATATATTTTGGATCTTCTCAAAAGAACTAAAATGGATGGAGCAAAACCTTGTCTTACACCACTTGGTTCTGCTAAATTGGATCTCACTGGTTCTCCTTTAACCAATCCTTAAGAATATCGATCAATAGTTGGGGCACTCCAATATCTCACATGGACTCATCCGACCTTTCTTTTGTAGTAAACTTAGTGTGCCAGTTTATGTACTCTCCTAAAGAGCCACATTTTCAGGTCGTTAAACGTACCATTTGTTATCTTAAAGGCACTCTTGGACATGGCTTATGGTTTCCCAAAACAAGTTCCCCTCTAATACTTAAAGCATTATCTGATGCTGATTGGGCAGGTTGCTCTTGGGATAAACGTTCTACTAGAGGTTTCTGCATATTCCTTGGTTCATCCATCATTAGTTGGAGTGCCAAGAAGCAACACACTGTTACTTGTTCATCCACCAAGATTGAGTATAGATCCCTTGCGCACACTGCTGTAGAATTGACATGGATATGCAAACTGTTCACATATATTGGTTTTCAGTTGCCTTTTCTACCTCATATTTGGTACGACAACATTTCAGCCATTGCATTGGCATCTAATCCAGTGTTCCATGCTCATACTAAACACGTCGAGATCTACTATCATTACATACGAAAACTGGTTCTTGCTAAACTCCTCACAATTCAGTTTGTGTGCAGCCATGACCAAATTGTTGATATTCACATGAAATCTCTTCCACAACAGCGATTTCTTCATCTTCGCAACAAGCTTTCACTTCGACCTCTCCGTTTAGCTTAAGAGGGTGTGAAGAGAAAGTTACTGAAGTAACTAATAGTAATTCCAGTTGTCAGTAGTTAGTTAGGGTTATTACCTTTGTAATTACCCTTTTCTGTTAGTTTGCTATTTTTAGCCTCCTTATAAATACTCTTGTAACTTAATCATTAAGTAATGAATGAAATCATTTTCTCAATAATAATGTGCAAACAATGTAAACTCCAAGCAAGAGATTAACTTCGATGCATTTTTGTTAAAAATGAGTATAAAACTCATGTAATCACAACAACAATTCATATTACAGATCAGAGATAAACACTGACTAAAACGCGTACATTCATGCATGCAAAAAGAAAGCACATAAACAACTTGCAGTAAAACAAAATCGACAGCCAATAAAAATAAGCATATAGTAGCAGCATATATTTTAAGAAAGGTCATCCAACGTTTCCTGTATGGGACATTACTCATTTGATAATATAGTAACATGCAAAATTTCAAGATACAAAACTTTGACAGTAGAAAGGACATGGTGAATGACGATAAACACATTATATTGTAAGAGAAAACTACCTCAACAGGACATCCATCCACCACAAATACATCTAAACAGTAGTCATCGGTCGTCGAGAAGACATGTGCTTCACAAATGTGAAGTCCTAAATCCGAAAGCAAGGAAGAAAGCTACAGGAAAATGACATAAGTTAGAAAGATGTGACCATACTATGGTTTCTCTTCTGCAGTAATCTTGGATTTAACAACATAAACAATGCATATCACTACTACCACTCTTAAATTCATTTTCCACTTATTTCAGAATTTGAAGGCTATAGATTTATAGCTTTATATTAAACGAAGAAATTATAATGACAATGAACTCCTCCAATACGACGTTTTCTCACAATTATATTTAATACCAAAGTCTGTATTGAGGTGCCATCGTGTTTAGAGTCTAGACTCTAGAATTGACACAAAAACATCTGATGAAGAACCATAAAACATGAATGAGAGTTCGAACCTGAATGAACTTCCTGCTTCATGGAATGCTGCATTACAATTTGCATGTCTACACAGCTCTTAATTACTTTTTATAGATTTGACAGCTCACAGTAGAGTTTCTCCATCTACCCTCGCATGTCATATGTGAATTCTATTTCCTGCAAGTTCAGCAGAGTGATGGAGTTAATTCTAACTGAACCTGGACAAACTGCCCAATCAATATTTGGTTAATTGTAATTGTAAGTCCTGTTCAGGCAATCAAGTAAAAAAATTTGTATTTGAATAACCAAGCATATTTACACATTATATTCCTCTTTTTCGTTCCCTACAAAATACATTTTAGGATTAATACCACAATGAAATAGATGCAAACATCAATTACCATAGATACATAATTTGCACAAAACCTGAATTCAGGACTACTCAATTCAACATTATAATAATATAATTTCCAACAGGCGCATAATATCATCTAATTGCCCTTAACAATGCATATGTGAAATTACAAATAGGATAAACGTGAAATAGAGTGTTTAGTGATTGTGCTAGGAGTAGACCTTTTATACTTTCTCTATGTGGTTGAATTGTGAAAAAAAAAAATCCAAAGTCCAAAAATAAAGAAATATCACCATGAGCACAGATTCTTAATTAATCGAATGTTGAGGTGAGAATGAATCCTTTGAGACCAACCTCGAGGCCAGTTATTGCCGGAATCATCGAGAAACACGTCGAAAAACTTGAACCCTATATCCAGGTTCTGGTTCACAATTAAATTTATAAACATTCACATAATCATGAGACATGATTGCATTATTCGGTTCACAACTAAATTAATAAACATTCACATAATCATGAGACATCACATTATTTAAATTATTCAAGATAAGGGGCTCATGTAATCATCAACTCACACTTTTAATTATGAAACAGTCTTTACTTCACAAGGCTTGAAAATAAAATATAAAAAAAATTCAAAACTATTAAAGATCTAACTTTTCTTAACAACTATTTAGCAAAGGGTCAAACATTCATTCCATGAAACAAACTTGAGGGAAAAAATAGAAAAATACATAAATTTAAGTTGAATAGAGGTGACAGTTGCTTACCTAGAAACCTAAACCAAATCTCCAAAAGTTCACGCACCAAAAACCCTAGAAATCATCGGAGTTGAAAATAAACGCTCCACTGAGATCATTCACAAGGCTACGAACTCTGCTCATCGTCACGTGATAAGATCCAATTCTCAATTCCCTTAATCAACCTGTAAGTGACACAGAGGATAGAGAGGGAGATGGAAGGAAGAGAGAGAGCAAAGCTCTTGAATTATTTTTGTTTATATTTCTTTTTGTCAAATTAACCATTGGGCAAAGCCATTACACATTGGACTATTTATAGTACTCCCAAACCCAATGCCAGCTAGCAAAATCTAACAAACTTTCCTAATTACTTGTAATAGTCCCATTTAACTAACTAATTCAATGCCTAACTATGATTAAGCTAATCAGGGTCATAACATTGCCTACCCCTTAAGAACAACCTTGTCCTCAAGGTTAAAATGAAGAACTGGTTGTACTTCCCAATTGCTTGCTTCTGCATAACATGCTCTCATTTGCAGCCTTTGCATTTGCTTTTCCCATAAAAGATTTTTGCCCATATTGTCAAATTGAGGCCCTCCATGGACTTGCAACTCATTTTTTATGCTGCATCACCAATAATGGTAGTAGAGTCTTTAAAGATTGTCACCATTCTGACCAAACCAAGCTGCTCAGCTGAAGTGTTCTCAACTATTAGGCTCAGATCACCAGCTCCCAAAACAACATCCACATTTGCTTCCTGAGTTTTGTTTGAACTAGATAGGATGGATTTACCAATTATCTGCAGCTGAGATACCACAGAACACCACCATTCTAGCAATCTATGGACCCTCTATGAGTGAAGTCTCTCCAATCTTACAGTGGTACTACGAATTATATTGTTAATTTGATGTCCTGCCAATGCACTTTCAAAACCAGTCGCCATATCCACAGCCTTGCTCACGCTTAAATCATGCAAACTCTTCATCTCATCACTATATCCACCATCTCCAGTTTTCTGCTTTTTGCCTTTGAATAAAGCTTCAACACTTCTATCCAATTGTATCATAAAACTACCCAACTTGGTTATCTTTGTAACCCTGTTAAGCCATTCTGCCTTGACAACTTTAAATAGAGTATTGTTGATGCCTAAAATCAGTGAGGACTTTGGTATAACAGAAAGTGTTAAGTTTGTGACCTTCGCTAGATTGCTCCGGTCATTAGTGTGGATAAGTATATAAATGAATAGAGATAGGGAAGCAAACACAAGATGTACGTGGTTCACCCAGATTGGATACGTTCACGGAGTAGATGAGCTCTCATTAATTGTGAAGGGTTTACACAAGTACATAGATTCAAGCTCTTCTTTAGTGAGTACTAGTGAATGATTTAGTACAAATGACATTAGACCATATTGTGGGAGAATGATCTCCTTTTATAGAAGAGTTTCTAGCTTTGTTCTGACATTGACACGTGTCGTGTTGTGATTGGCTTCTGATGTTGACACGTGTCGCGCTGTGATTGGCTTCTGATGTCAACACGTGTTGCATTGTGATTGGCCTCCTGGTTGAAGGGAAAATCTTCTGGGTCCTTGACGGTATAACGTTGACCGGTGCTCAGTAGTTTCGGGATTGGTCAAGTATGGTACAAACAGTGCTCCCCTAAGTTCCCGAGTGAGGGAAACTCCTCGGTTGGGGACTTGTGAGATCCAAACCGCTGAGTAATCACGAAACTTCTAAGTACCGAAGTGTGGTATCGTGTTCACTTGCCTTATTTATCTCATAGGTAGATGTGGCATCTTCTCTGGAAGTACTCTTCCTCCATCCAGGGGTGGTATCTTTAATCGGTGGAGATGCACAAAGTAATGTATCAATTTCACTTGAAGTTTACTTGTAGTTTCAGGCTTGGTCAAGTGTGATACAAACCATGTAGTAGGAGTCCCCCAAGTCACCGAGTTAGGAGATCTGCTGAAAGAGGTGATAGACAAGGTAAACAATCAGAGCTCCAAGCAATCATTCCCAGATCAGAAGTTTGATTTCGAGTTCTGGATGATTGTTCTCATTCTCCCTATCTTGCAGGCAGTATGAAGGCTAAAGAGAAGAAAAAGGAGAATATATGATATGAGATACTTTTGCTTTTGAAGAAGTAACTTTCCACAAGCTTATTCTTGAACTGGGCTGGAGGGTTTTCTGGTTTCTTTCAGAGTATAAGGCCGACTCAAGAATATGAGGGTCAAAACAAGTCCATCAAATCTAGAGTACGTTCGACCCTGATGATATGTGATACTTTTGTTGTTGACAAAGTAGTGGATGTATCGGCACGTGTTCTGTTACACTTGTTTCCACATGCTTCCTTGTATCCTTTTCACTTGCCCTATCTATTCTTCAGGCAGATGTGGTATCTTCTCTGGAAGCATAAGATGTTGAAGATGAGTACTCGAGAGCAATGCCAGGTAAGTAATCAGGCAAGGGGTTCCAGGCAGTCAGTTTCTGATTGGAAGCTTGATTCCAAGTGCTGACTGATTGCTCTCTTTCTCCTTGTCTTGCAGGTAAAAACAAGGGCAAAGGAAAAGATAGGGAAAAAGCATGATATGGAACACTCTTCCTTTTGATCCTAATGATATGCGATACTTTTGCTCTGGTGTGACTGGTTTGCATAGGTATTATTAGGGGGAAAGCTGAGTATTTCGAGAGGCTTCGTTGGGAGTGCCTTTTCAGATATGAGGAGGGGTTGAGCATTTTTGTAGGTCTACCTGTCCGTGAAGGATGAAGGTCAACATATATAGGAGTCTCCCTAACAACAAGTAGTAATGTTATTCATTTACCCTTCTTGATCATAGCAATCTAGTGGGAGCTTCATGTGTTTTAACTTTGTCATAGCACTTTGAAAAAGTGGTCTATGGTATCTGGAAAGCTGATGTTGCGTGTGAAGATTGCAGACAAGTTTTATCCAAGGAAATCTGGCTCTCGAAGTTCGGAGAGCGGTGCCTCTTAGGTTTTCGAACAAGCAATCCTGTCGGGGATCTGGCTCTCGAGATTTGGAGAACGGTGCCTCTTCGATTTTTAGAAAGTAATCATGTTGGGAGTCTGGCTCTTGAGATTCGGATAGCGGTGTCTCTTCAATTTTTGAGAAAGTAATCATGTTGGGAGTTTGGCTATCGAGATTCGGAAGGCGGTGCCTCTTAGATTTTTTAGCAAGTAATCTTGTTGGAAGTGTTTTCTCGAATGTGAGTAAAGGTTGGGCATTTTCGCCAGTCTGCCTTGCCACGAAGCACGGAGGTTGACACACATAGGGACTTTCCAGTTATCAAGCAATGGTTCTGTTCCTTTACCCTTGTGGGTAATAGTAGGGTAGTTGGACCTTCAAAATTTATGTGTCTAAATTTTGTTAGAGATCTTTGGCAAAGTTATCTGTGGTACTCGATGAGCTGATGTTGCATGTGGAAAGTGGTGCATCTTCGAAATCCAGAGAGTGGCGCCTCTTCAATTTTTGAACCAACGGCCATGTTGCCCTTTCTTTTATAAGGGCACCAATTGTGTGCAAGAAGTACATTCAGAGAGTTATTGCTTGTAGGAATTTTCCCCTTATTTTTGTACTTCAGAGATTTATTGGACTTCATTTCTCCTTCATCATTTTTGAAAATGTCTGGCCCATCCGACCGTCGTTTTGACTTGAACTTTGGTGAAGAGGCAGCTATGTCTCCTCAAAACAACATATGGCACCCATCCTTCTTATCCCCTACTAGTCCTCTTACCATTGGAGACTATGTGATGAAGAATGATATGACCGTTGCGGTGGTGGCCAGGAACCTTCTCACTCACAAAGATAACAGACTACTTTCCAAACGGTCTAATGAGTTGGCTATTAAGGATTCTCTGGCTTTCAGTGTTCAGTGTGCAGGTTCTATGTCTAATATGGCCCAACGCCTATTTGCTCGAACTCCCCAAGTTGAATCATTGGCGGCTGAAGTGATAAGTCTCAAAGAGGAGATTAGAGGGCCCAAACATGAGAATGAACAGTTGCACAGGCTCGCACATGACTATGCTACAAACATGAAGATGAAGCTTGACCAGATGCAGGAATCTGATGGTCAGATTTTACTTGATCATCAGAGGTTTGTAGGTTTGTTCCAAAGGCATTTATTGCCTTCGTCTTTTGGGGTTGTATCGGGTAATGAAGAGCTTGAACAACCTCGTCTTTGTTCTGACATTTCAACGTATTGTGTTAAATACACCAAAGCTTTCTTCACTAAGTTCTTTGAATTTTTTTTTTGTTGAAGCTTGTATGTTGAAGCATTGTGAGTGAAGCATGTAGGTTGAGGTAGTGTTCCCTTAATTTCCCGAGTGAGGAAAACTTCTCGATTGGAGACTTGAAAAATCCAAGTCATTGAGTGGTCGTGAGACTTCTGAGTATCAAGGTGCAATAGCATATGGTAGGAGTCCCCCAAGTCTCTAGTCGAGAGAGTTGATGAATGAGGTGTCTTGCTAGTAGCCAAGCTTCTAAAGTAACAAAACTTCACCATTTTCCTTTCTAAGTGGTAGCCCAAAACTCCTCCTTCATATATATGTGTTATGAAAGTTGTTAGGCCCAAAGAAGATGAGGCCTAGGTAAAAAAAAAATTTCGATTTTTTTTTTTTCGAATTTCTGAATTTCCGAATTTTTGAATTTTAAAATTTTTGAATTTCCAATATATATATATATATATTAAGCTTTGTAGGTAAAGTTTTGGTGTTGAAGCTTTGTAGGTGAAGCTTTGAGGTTGAAGCTTTGTTGGGTAATTGATTTTGCTTCACACTATCTTGATCAAGAGTGTGTGAAGCTTTTGTAGATGAAACTTTTGTGTTGAAGCTTTGTAGGTGAAGCTTTTATGGGTGAAGCTTTTGTGGGGCAAGCTTTTGTGGGTGAAATTTTTGTAGGTGAAGCTTTTGTGGATGAAGCTTTTGTAAGTGAAGCTTTTGTGGGTCAAGCTTTTGTGGGTCAAGGTTTTGTGGATCAAACTTTTGTAGGTGAAGCTTTTGTGGGTGAAGCTTTTATGTTGAAGCTTTTGTTGGGTACCATGAATTGATTTTGCTTCACACTATCTTGATCAAGATAGTATAAAGCTTTTGAGAATTTGTAGTTGTCTTCCATTGATGAAGCTTTTGTGTTGAAGCTTTGTAGGTGAAGCTTTAGTGTTGAAGCTTTTGTTGGGTAACATGAATTGATTTTGCTTTACACTATCTTGATAAGATAGTGTGAAGCTTTTGAGAATTTGCAGTTGTCCTCCATTGATGAAGTTTTTGTGTTGAAGCTTTTGTGTTGAAGCTTTGAAGTTGAAGCTTTGTAGGTGAAGCTTTGGAGTTGAAGCTTTTGTTGGGTGATTTTGCTTCACACTATCTTGATCAAGATAGTGTGAAGCTTTTTTGAATTTGTAGTTGTCCTCCATTGATGAAGCTTTTGTTGGTGAAGCTTTTGTGGTGAAGCTTTGTTGAATTTCCCAATTTCCTTTTTTTTTTGGGAAAATTAGAAATTTGAAAATATGGGAGAGACAACATATACAATTTTTCTTCCACACTTTGAGCAAGAGATTGTGATGCAAGCCACACCTTGTAGTAGTCGAAGGTTTAGATGAACCATATAAATTGAATTTGCTTCGAACGGTTTTGAGAATTTGTAGTTGTCCTCCATTGATGAAGCTTTTGTGTTGAAGCTTTTGGGTTAAAGCTTTTATGTTGAAACTTTGAAGTTGAAGCTTTTGTGTTGAAGCTTTGAAGTTGAAGCTTTGAAGTTGAAGCTTTGTAGGTGAAACTTTGGAGTTGAAGCTTTTGTTGGGTACCATGAATTGATTTTGCTTCACACTATCTTGATCAAGATAGTGTGAAGCTTTTGTGAATTTGTACTTGTTCTCCATTGATGAAGCTTTTGTTGGTGAAGCTTTTGTGGTGAAGCTTTGTTGAATTTCCCAATTTCCTTTTTTTTTTTTTTTTTGAGAAAATTAGAAATTTGAAAATGTGGGAGACTTTGAGCAAGAGATTATGATGCAAGCCACACCTTGTAGTAGTTGAAGGTTTAGATGAACCATATAAATTGAATTTGCTTCGAACGGTCTTGATCAAGAGTGTGTGAAGCTTTCTACGAGTTGTAGTTGCCCTTCATTGATGAAGCTTTTGTTGGCACCATAAATTGGTTTTGTTTCACACTGTCTTGATCAAGAGTGTGTGAAGCTTTTGAGAATTGTGGTTGAACTCCTTTGATGAAGCTCTTATTGGCATCATAAATTGGTTGTTTCACACCTGGTTGGTGGCATGAAAGAGAGTACGGGTTGTACATTTCATCACCTGGTTGGTGGCACGAAGATGAGTTCCTTCTTCACCTGGTTGGTGGCATGAGTGGCAAGTTGCCAAATGATATTAGAGTACGGGTTGTACATTTCATCACCTGGTTGGTGGCATGAAGATGAGTTCCTTCTTCACCTAGTTGGTGGCATAAGTGGCAAGTTGCCAAATGATATTAGAGTACAGGTTGTACATTTCATCACCTGGTTGGTGGCATAAAGAAGAGTACGAGTTGTACATTTTATCACCTGGTTGGTGGCATGAAGATGAGTTCCTTCTTCACATTTCATCACCTAGTTTGTAGAATAAGGGCAAGGTGTCGAGGCACATTGTAGCAAGTGTCGAAGACACAAAGTATAATGAACCATTTCGAAGCACAGTTGGCTTATGTATGGATGTGTTGGAATGTATGATGTTTATATATGAATGTGTTGGAATGTATGATGTTTATGTTGATTGATATGAGTGATGCTTATGAATGTTTTGCTATGCATGATGGGATCCATGCTTTTGATATGTGAACCATGTTGGTTGTAACACTTAGTATCACATACTTTGTGTCAAAATCATTCCTCTTACTAAGAGACATATACATTTGGTGACTTAGCAAGTAGCTAAATGAGGCAGGAGATGATGCAATGGGTGTCTGAATGGCCAATATTTCCTCACTTGGTAGAACTTGACTTCCAATTCCCACTTGTTGATAAGGGTTAACCATATAGGGGTTCCCTTAGTATGTCATTGCTTCGGCAGATGCGTGGTTGTAAGCATGCGCCATCACCTCAGAGTAAGTCTTCCAAGTGTTGGTATTGATCATGTACTTGAAGAAACGATCACGTAGGCTTGCCGTGAAGGCCTTGAGGACGGTCTTGTCATCTGCCTCAGTGTAGCGAGAATACTCATGGTTGAAGCGACCAGCATACTCTCGTAGTGACTCGTCCGGCTTCTGGCGTATAGTGTACAAGTCATCTGCAGAATGCAAGCGATCGGTCTGGAAGATGTGTTGAGAGACAAACAGTTTCCTCAGTTCCTCAAATGAGTCTACTATCTCAGGTGGAAGACAACAATACCAGTTTAGAGCTTCGCCAGAGAGGGTGGAGGGGAAAATAAGACATCGCTCTTCGTCGGTGTGCATCTGATATGCCATGGTGGACTCAAAGAGGTTAAAGTGTTCAATTAGGTCCTCCCTTCTAGTATAAAGTTGTAAACTAAGCTTTTCTTTTGTCTTCGCTTGAAAGGGGTGTTGAGGATCTTTCTTGTGAGAGGGTTAGGCCTGGGTTGGTTCCAGTCAGGTATCTCGGCCTGACGTTCGGCCTTCAACTTGTTTACTTCCTTAAGGAGTTGTAGGACAAGGGGGTCCTAAGTGGAGTCATGTACCACTGAAATTTTCTTTTGTAAGTTTCTATCGCCTCTTGGAAGTAGGAAAGTTTGAGTAAGGGCGTGTGGTTTTTTCTTGGACTCGCCGTACTGACTTCTAGGGCGAGTTTGTCCGAATACCTCAGAGTCTCATGTACCTTCATGTTCCTCTGAGACCTGTCGTTCCTTCCCTAAATTGGCAGCTGGCCTAGGTCGTGAGAGGGGACCGAGTCTTTCAGAAACCCTTGGGTCATTGATCTTCGAGCATATGTGGAGGGAATTCTCTTGACGTTGCTTTAGGAAGTCTCGGCAGTCACGATAAACGACTTTCGATCCTTCCAAACCTTCTGCAATGAGGTGTCTTCCTCCACTTCTTCTACTTCGGGTCGAAACATCTGGGTTGAGAGAAGTCTCATGTTGATCAATGTTTTAATGATTAGCACACTCCTCATCAGGGATACCCATGTCGAAGGGAGGTGACCCTCCGTGTTGGGAGGCACCCAGATGATGGTTAATGTCCAGAGGGGCAACGAGCTCGCGTGTTTGAGTATGCCTAGTTTCGTGGAACGTCTCAAAGAGCTTCTCATACTGCTCCTGGAAGACCTCATTCTTCATTGCTATCTTGTTGTTCTGAGCTTCTAGCTCATCGACTTTAACTTGAAGAGCAACCATCTTTCCTTCCTTATTTCGTTGCTTCGCACTAGGTGCAAAAAAAAAATGTCATTCTGTGTGATGTGGCTTCTTTCGCTCCCCATGTTGGAGAGGGATGTCTGGTCAAAAGAGAGTGTACGAATGGTGGAAACCAGCTTGGCAAAGCTGAAGAGAGTGGGAATAAGTGTTGTTCCCACATACGGCGCCAAATGTTGATGCCCAAAATCAATGAGGACTTTGGTACAACAGAAAGTGTTAAGTTTGTGACCTTCGCTAGATTGCTCCGGTCATTAGTGTGGATAAATATGTAAATTAATAGAGATATGGAAGCAAACACAAGATGTACGTGGTTTACCTAGATTAGATATGTCCACGGAGTATAAGAGTTCTCATTAATTGTGAAGGGTTTACACAAGTACATAGGTTCAAGCTCTCCTTCAGTGAGTATTAGTGAATGATTTAGTACAAATGACATTAGGCCATATTGTGGGCGAATGATCTTCTTTTATAAAAGAGTTTCTAGCTTTGTTCTAACATTGACACGTGTCGTGTTGTGATTGTCTTCTGATGTTGACACGTGTCTGTGATTGGCTTCTGATGTTGACACGTGTCGCATTGTGATTGGCCTCCTGGTTAGAAGGAAACTCTTCTAGGTCCTTGACGGTATAACGTTGACCGGTACTCAGTAGATTCGGGATTGGTCAAGTATGGTACAAATAAGTATCATCTTAACAATTTTAGCCATTGCATCTCCCGAATCCTATAAAGGTCGAAAGTCAAGGTTACAAGTGAAAAACAAAGAGAACTCAGCATGTAAATCAATAGCTAAGGCACCAAAATTGCTTTCCAGGTGACCAAGAGAGCATACTAAATTCAAATAGGTGCCTATAGCGCATTCACTCCTCTTCAATTTATTTGTTGTTCCATTCCCAGCAAAGTCATTGCTCTTGCTGGCTACCTCTCTAATTAGAGCTTCAACAACATTTGCCATATTATGCCTTGTCACATACATCACATCTGAAAATGACCAACCTATCCACCACATGTAACAAGCAGAGAGTTTTTTATTCAAGAGCAACAATCCAAAACAATTTCCATGGGAAGAGTCATGGATTCCTATTTCTTAGCTCTCACTGCCATTGTCACTGTAACACTCTCTCTTCCTCTGAAAGATAAATCTGAATTTTTGAGCCATGATTTGTTAGTTACGCAGTCCTTGGAATGGAATACAAACACAACTCGACAATAGAGTCTTCATGTTGTCCCACATCGGAGGATTATTATAAAATTTATAAACTTTATTAGGGTTTACATTAGGCTTTTCATCTCCAAATAATTCTTTAAATTTGGTTCCCTTATGGCTCAGATATGCATACAATCATCGTTTGGAATTTGGTTTTGACTGCAAATTTGGAATTTGGTGTTTATAGCATTTGATTTTCTCGGATTTTTTACATGTTTTTGTGATGACACGGGGGACGAATTCTAGGATCGAGGTGAAAGGATTTGGAAGAATCATATATGCCTATTCATTTGCAAGGTGATTGTTTTACAGCTTAAAATATCGTGCGAGTTTATTTCACTAACATTGCATTGGTTTTTTAATTTGATATGTTTTTTTGGTGTGTGAAAATCGAAGAACTTTTAAATGTTCGCAAATTTCGTTGACACTTAAGTGCAATTCATTTTGGTCAAGGCTTTGGTTTGTGGCCAGTTGGAATTCATTTAGCTAAAATAAGATAAATCTCTTTTTGAGCGAATCTGGGGTTTTGTTAGGTGTGGGTTCTTTTGGCCTAATTTTTTTTAATTGATTTGGGGTTTTGTTTTGTTTGGTTTGCTAAGATTTGGTTCCCCAAAATTAGTTTTACATGCAATAAGAATACTGCGGATCAAATTGTAGGTCCAAACGTGTCTTGAAGTAGATGTATATACATGATGAATTGCTTAAACATGATCTGGATGGTAAACCTTCTGTTGATATACCAAGCTGCCCAGTTTTAGTGTTTGTTGATATAAAAGATGAAAAGCTTGGAGGGATCAATTATTTTTCTTTTTTTGTTGTTGATTGTGGTGGGTTATAGGAATAAGGTGACGTTTTAGAGTTGAAATTGTTAGTGTTTTTCGTGATGCTCTTTCCTTTTCTTCTTAGTGAAAAAACATACTAAAATAACAACGCAATGGTGGTGAGAATAAGTGTTCTCAGGTATCTATGGATGTGTGATATGAATTAGGTGGATGATGTTGAAGCATCAGTCAATAAAAAACAAATAGGATCTCAGATATTATACATTAATCCTTACATTAGTGCTTGAAAGATTAGCTGTTGAAACAAGAACATCACACTTTTTTTGCTTTTTTGTTTAGCTGTTAAAACACGTGTCTGGCCTGCTGGACGTATATTTTGCTATTTTAACTTGAAGGGCAATATAAGTGTTAAATGCATGTTGCTTATGTTTCTCAAGAAACAGAGCATTTTTTGCAACTGTATCTTTTGTAAACAGCTCGGTTGAATGTATATAAAACCCGAATGGCTCATCTTACCGACACCTTTTACTCATATATCCCTTTTGTTCGTTCATGATTATGTTGAATTTATTTTTTTAGGTTAAATGTTTCATTCATGTGGTTAAGACTGGTGCATTCAAGTCCCGCAGTAACGCACGGGCATTTTTGCTAGTGATCAACTAAGGGAGATTAAAGTCAACAGTTCTGATAGACTGAATTTTGGGGAAATATAAATCTGTTTTTTCATGCCTATCTCTTCGAGCTCTGAACCAATAGTATTGAAATTATTGGCTGTGTGTATTTATTGGTAATTTGAGATAGAAATGCCTTGAAGCGGTTGGTCTTTGGAATCATGGATTACATTTTGGTCAGAGTAGGAGTTAAAAGATATTATATGGTAGGCTGCAATGAGCCTAAGACTCATCTCTGGATTCTTTATCTTACCATAGGGCTATTTTGGACATCTTGCAGGAGGAAGAGCAGGCTCGGAATAGCATAATGCTTGATTTGCTTTATGTTTGTACTTCTCATCCTTTGGCAGCACACATCATTACGTACTACCAACTGTGTTATCAGACACCCCCACATGCAGTGGCGGATCCAGAATTTCAAGATGGGGGGGGTTCCAAGATAAAAGTTCAAAAAAAAAATATTAGACTAGTCTGGTTCGATATCACTATTTTTTATTGAATTTGGTTCATTGAATAATCAAAATTAATTAACCACATCAAGTGGCCCAGCATGAATTTCGGCTCTCAAAATACAAAAAACAAGGAGGTTCCGGGTTCGAGGCTCTAAGCTGGTGAGTTTGCTTGACTATGGTCAGGAGAAAGCTTAAATGTCTCTGTGAGTCTTCCAGACTCCTAGAAGGGGTGGATAATTGTGAGCCACTAGTTACGCTGTCTTTTCGGCTAGGTCTTTTAAAACAAAAATTAGAAGCCTCTTATTTTTTCGGGCTTCCGGAAGGTCCTGGGACCTCCCGGGTCCCTATATGGATCCGCCCATGCCCACATGAAAGATGTTTATGGATCATAGACACAATTGCTAGGTAGGTTATTTTAGTAATTGTCTATATTGGGACTCGTGGTTCAATTGTCATTGTGGAACTCACTAGAATTGCGACCCTCTACTTTTTTTTCAGTGGTGGAATGAATGGATTCCTTTAGTTATCTGAGAGAAATGGCGTTAGACATGTAATCCCTTCCCCTGTTCATGGTTATCCAAACCTTCATTATAACCAAGTCTTGTAAGTAGGCCTCATACTAGTCGGGCGGTGGACAAAGGCCTGGCTCCTAGTGATATTTTTTAAGTTTTAATTAATTTGTTATATAATATATAAATAAATGTCTACTTATACTAAAAAAAATACATAATTGTATTCAGATACATAAATTACAAAATATAATGACATAAAGATTATAAAGTACCATAACAGATTGAAAACACGAGGAACCAGCATATAATGAGCATTTATACAAGTATTTAACAAGTCTCTTACAATTTATTGAAAACATAAAATGCAAAATCAAAGTTATTTATTTTCTGTCTAAGTGAGAATGGTGACCTAGGCGGACGCCTAAGCAGATCTAGATTTCAAACGCCTAGGGATTAATTAGAGGCAGTGATCAACTGCCGAGCGCCTAGGCAAGGACTAAGCAGCTCTATACCGTGATTTTTGGAATAGTGTTATAAAATTTTAATTAATTTGTAATATGGTCCCATAGATGTTCATAATTGCAATAAGTTTAGGATAAAATTTCGGAATTTGTTGTTATTAAAAATTACAACAAGAATGTCTTGTGTTCTATGACCCTTTTTGTCTGGGTTGCGCCGGCTCTTATGGATGATGTGTTTGATATTTGGAAGATGAGATATGCATCTATACGTATTTGACTTAGTTTTCTTCCTTCCGTTTTAACAAAAAAAAAAAAAAAAAAACCAAATTACAACACTAACCATTTTAAATAGGGAGCTTTAATGAAAAGGGATTGAATTAACTTTTAATTAATGAAAAACCACCCTAAACTATTATTTAATGAAAAGGGCTTAAATTTTAATCATAAGGACACAAAACTTTTATCTTAGGCCCTACAAAACTAAAACACACGGGCTCACCAAAAAGCCCAAACCGCATAACAATTAATATTCCAAAATTACCCCTAACGGAGCCTAACCCAGGCCCGTTAAGTGAAGTTACTGAAATTCATCATCCCTCCCAACGCCATTAATGTTCACCAAACCCTTACACCGTACTAAAAAAACGAAACCTCCATTGCTGCAAACGTCAAGTTCTCAAAGCGTTTTCAAGTTCGATTCAAGTTTTCAAGCAATAATCTACACATCAAATCCGGAATTTCTCAACCCACAAACTACATTTGAGGACGAAAAACTGAAAACATTCGAACTGTACGTTTGCAGAGTCGAAATCGGACAAACACAGGTACGAACCTATAATTTCTGATATTCTTGATGATTTCTTACTTTAATTTACTGAATATGTGCATTTGCATGTTTGAGATTCTAAAAAGTGAATTATGTTTCCAGTTCACAGTTCTGATTTGCATCCAGACGAAAACACACAAAAAATTTGCGAAATAAAAGCAACAGAGAAGAAACAGAGGTATGTACCACAAAATTTCTGATATTTTTGGTGATTTTACAGTAATATGTAAGTTTGCATGCTTCGAATAGCAATGTTTCTGCAAAATGGAATATTTTTACTTCACTTTGATAACTGCTCGTTTTCTTATAACCTTTAAATAGTATTTTCTTGCCCTCATATGTTGTTTTCTTTGCTTAAATAACTTAAATATAATCAACATTCTATTCTGGTGGTGTTTTAGTTTAATATATAGTGTTTACAAAATCTGGGATGCATTCACGAACGAGTGTGGTTTTCTACTTCAGTTTGATAAATAGTTCAGTTTGGTAAATGGTTCAGTTTGATAAATAGTTGAGTTTGCTAAGTAGTTCAGTTTGATAAATAGTTCAGTTTGTTTTGTAAAAAAATGTGGTTTTCTCGTTCAGTTTGCTAAATAGTTCAGTTTGATTTGTAAAAAAGTGTGGTTTTGTAGTTCACTTTGATAAATAGTTCAGTTTGCTAAATGGTTTAGTTTGATAAATAGTTCAGTTTGTTTTGTAAAAAAAGTGTGATTTTCTACTTCAGTTTAATAAATAGTTCAGTTTGCTTTGGTAAAAAATAGTTGTAATAATTAAACTATGTTTATTCTTACAGATGGACGGAACAAAGAAACTAAGAATAAAGACTTTCGCTGTAAAGAGTCCACGTAAGATAGAGAATATAAGACCAGCAACTTCTTATGTTCAATATAGATGCAACGTTTTCGGGTTTGCAAATGCAATGCAATTGTACAGACCAATGCTTCAACAACGCCAAGATGTCATCAATCATTTGGCCGAGACACCATTTTGGAGTCTAATCAAGTTCTACATGGATGATGAAATTGTTGCAACGGACAGAAAAAAGAAGTCTGATATGGATCTGATCAAGATCATACAATGCTATGACTCCAAGCAACAACGGTTCAAATTCGGAGATCATGAGCCAAAAGCAATAACAAGTGAAGACGTCGTTCAAATATTTGGATTGAACAACCAAGGGGTTGAACTACCAAACACAGACAAATCCACAAAGAACATGAAGGACAGCTTTGTCAAAACATACTTTGCAAAGCAAAAAATAGTGAAAAAAAAGGACATTGTTGAAGCATACCAAAAATCAGTCCAAGACAAAACTCCTGAAGGGGCAAAAGCTACTGCTTCAATTATATGTGTGCATCTGCTACAATCACTGTTATTTGCAACATCTGGAACTTACATATCGTGGAGCTTCATAACAATTTGTGGAGCTTTGGACCAAATCAGCAAATACAACTGGGCAAAAGGAGTGAGGGACTACTTGTTCAAGAGGATTAACAAATCAAAGAAAAAATGGAAAAATGGAGAAGAATCAGCAACAACAAGCGGATGCACTGCCCTTATTTTGGTAAGAAATAAGAACTATATTTAAAAAACATGAATTATTTCTTATAAATTACACAAGAAAGTAATTGAAAGTTCTTATTTCATGCAGTATTGGATTTGTCTTCACACCAATCTGGTGGAGACAATAAGTGGGCGAGAAAACATGATTCCTGCCATTGGAAGATGGGACATAACGAAAATCCACAAAGCAATCAGAGACATTCGAGTTGAAGAAATTGAGGTAAGGAAAAATAATAAAAGTATTTCAATAAACAGTATATTTTTGCACTTTACAGTTTCATAACATAGTGATCTTTACAGTTTAAAGTTTCAGAAGTGTCATTTATATAAAACAGATCCAGCAATAGTGTCATTTATGCAAACTAGTGTGATTCAATAAATAGTAACAGAAATAGCGTAAAAAAGAAAAGTGTATTTCAATAAATAGTTCAGTTTGTTTTGATAAAAAAATGCGGTTTTCTACTTCAGTTTAATAAATAGTTCAGTTTGCTAAGTGGTTCAGTTTGATAAATAGTTGCGTTTGTTTTGTAAAAAAATGTGGTTTTCTAGTTCAGTTTGATAAATAGTTGCGTTTGTTTTGTAAAAAAATGTGGTTTTCTAGTTCACTTTGATAAATAGTTCAGTTTGCTTTCATACAAAAGTGTGGTTTTCTAGTTAACTTTGATAAATAGTTCAGTTTGTTTTGGTAAAAAAATGTGGTTTCTACTTCAGTTTCATAAATAGTTCAGTTTGCTTTGGTAAAAAAGTGTGGTTTTCTAGTTCAGTTTGCTAAATAGTTCAGTTTGATTTGGTTAAAAAGTGTGGTTTTGTAGTTCACTTTGATAAATAGTTCAGTTTGCTAAATGGTTTAGTTTGCTAAATGGTTTAGTTTGATAAATAGTTCAGTTTGGTAAATGGTTCAGTTTGGTAAATGGTTCAGTTTGCTAAATAGTTGAGTTTGCTAAATAGTTGAGTTTGATAAATAGTTCAGTTTGTTTTGTAAAAAAATGTGGTTTTCTAGTTCACTTTGATAAATAGTTCAGTTTGTTTTGTAAAAAGAGTGGTTTTCTAGTTCACTTTGATAAATAGTTCAGTTTGCTTTCATACAAAAGTGTGGTTTTCTAGTTAACTTTGATAAATAGTTCAGTTTGTTTTGGTAAAAAAGTGTGGTTTCTACTTCAGCTTCATAAATAGTTCAGTTTGCTTTGGTAAAAATGTGTGGTTTTCTAGTTCAGTTTGCTAAATAGTTCAGTTTGATTTGGTAAAAAAGTGTGGTTTTTTAGTTCACTTTGATAAATAGTTCAGTTTGCTAAATGGTTTAGTTTGCTAAATGGTTTAGTTTGATAAATAGTTTAGTTTGGTAAATGGTTGAGTTTGGTAAATGGTTGAGTTTGGTAAATGGTTCAGTTTGCTAAATAGTTGAGTTTGCTAAATACTTGAGTTTGCTAAATAGTTCAGTTTGATTTGGTAAAAAAGTGTGGTTTTGTAGTTCACTTTGATAAATAGTTCAGTTTGCTAAATGGTTTAGTTTGATAAATAGTTCAGTTTGGTAAATGGTTGAGTTTGGTAAATGGTTCAGTTTGGTAAATGGTTCAGTTTGCTAAATAGTTGAGTTTGCTAAATACTTGAGTTTGCTAAATAGTTCAGTTTGATTTGGTAAAAAAGTGTGGTTTTGTAGTTCACTTTGATAAATAGTTCAGTTTGCTAAATGGTTTAGTTTGCTAAATGGTTTAGTTTGATAAATAGTTCAGTTTGGTAAATGGTTGAGTTTGGTAAATGGTTCAGTTTGGTAAATGGTTCAGTTTGCTAAATAGTTGAGTTTGCTATATACCTGAGTTTGCTAAATAGTTCAGTTTGATAAATAGTTCAGTTTGTTTTGTAAAAAAATGTGGTTTTCTAGTTCAGTTTGATATATAGATCTGTTTATTTTGTAAAAAGAGTGTGGTTTTCTAGTTCACTTTGATAAATAGTTCAGTTTGCTTTCATACATTAGTGTGGTTTTCTAGTTAACTTTGATAAATAGTTCAGTTTATTTTGGTAAAAAACTGTGGTTTCTACTTCAGTTTCATATTATGTAATTTAACAACTATTTAATGTGTCACTGTGCAGATTGGTGGAGGTATTCCTTGTTCTGAAGAACCAATAAGGGAGCATTCCAACATCAATCAAGAAGAATGTAATGCCATTCCTTATCCTCAACAAAATAATGAGTCTTCCAAGAAAAAGGAAAAGAAGACACCGGGAAGGAAAAGGAAGAGAACTGAAGTTGGAGCTGAAGAAGATCAAAGCATCACCATCAATGAAGCTCAGTTACAGTTTGATCAACTGTACCAAGAAGAATTCATGAAATTTGATGCAAGTTATCAAAAGGACTTCTTCGGGATTGATAATACATTAGGTGTGGAAGATTTTGAAAAGTTTAAAAGATGTGCGAGCATGGATCAAAAGAGGTATCTAGTCCTCAGTCACATGATGATATATGCACTCGACAACCTACACACAAATTCAATTGTAATGAATGAAACAACTGGAGCCCTTAACAGAAACATTGAAAAGCTTCTGCAAGAACGACTTGAGGACAAGCAGAAGATTAGTTCAATGAACACAGAAATGATACAGTTGCAATTAAAGAACACAGCAGCTTCTATGAAAGTAAATAAACTTCTGGATGAAATTGGAAGTTTGAAGAAGAAGCTACTGGAAAATCAAGGTGAGGATCCAGATAATGATGATCAAGTTGAAGAGCATACACATGATAAGGATACTACTACTGAGGATCCAGTTCAAGAGAATGCAACTGAAAATGATGTGGCTATGGAGGATCCAAAACAAAGGCATGCAATTGATCATGGTCCAGATGAAAATGAGGAGGATCAAGCTGAGGAGGATCAAGATCATGAAGGAAAAGACGCTGCCACTGAAAAAGCAACCTCTGGAGATCAACCAGGTGTTCAAATGCAGACTCCAACTATCAAGGATGCTGAAAAGCAAGAAAAAGAGACTGCCAAAAAGAAGACGAGAACACTGGTAAAAAATATTCGAAGGAGGGATGATCGTAAACCAAATGTCGATCCACATTATGATTATATCCCCATCTAGAAAAAACAAAAGAA
Source organism: Malus sylvestris (assembly GCF_916048215.2). Lineage (NCBI taxonomy): Eukaryota > Viridiplantae > Streptophyta > Magnoliopsida > Rosales > Rosaceae > Malus > Malus sylvestris. Next base: position 30,384,959 of record NC_062271.1, read on the forward strand.
GGCAAAATACATATATGCTGTGAGTGGCAGTGAAAGCCCTTCAATTTTGCCGTCAGAAAGCCAACCATTGGATCTAATAATTGAGAAAGGAAAGGAGGAGCCCAAGGTTGAATCACCCTTGAATCCAATTGCTAAAGAAATAGCAAACAAACCTGCAAAGAAGGATGCAAAGAAACCTGTAAAGCGAAAGCTTGACAAACGGTATCATCTACCTGCATCAACAAGGGCGTACAAGTTACTTGCAGATGAGACAAAAGAAAAATTCAAGGAATATTACAGACAAGAGAAAATGTAAGTTTACATTATTAATCATAACTTAATACATGTGTACACACACACACACACACACACATATATACATAGATATATAATACGTTTTATTTTCTGATACAGGGACTACTTCTGGATGCAGCCAAGGCAAGGGTCCATTGTGAATGACCTTGTTGTCCTAAAATCAGATCTGGCATCATTGTTTGTGGATGGAGCAATCGATGCCAACATAATTGATGCTTCGTTCTACACAATGGCAGAAAACGAATCAAAAATGAGGCAACAAAAAAATCTGTATCTTCCTTCATTCATATTTGTAAGTGCCAAACAGTTTTGTTTACAAAAAAGTTCAGTTTGATAAAATAGTTCAGTTTATTTTGATAAAATAGTGTGGTTTTGTAGTTCAGTTTGCTAAATGGTTTCTAGTTCAGTTTGATAAGTAGTTCAGTTTGTTTTGATAAAAAAATGCGGTTTTCTACTTCAGTTTGATATATAGTTCAGTTTGCTAAATAGTTCAGTTTAATAAATAGTTCAGTTTGCTAAATAGTTCAGTTTGCTTTGGTAAAAAAGTGTGGTTTTCTAGTTCACTTTGATAAATAGTTCAGTTTGATAAATAGTTCAGTTTGCTAAATGGTTCAGTTTGATAAATAGTTCAGTTTTCTTTGGTAAAAAAAGTGTGGTTTTCTAGGTCACTTTGATAAATAGTTCAGTTTATTTTGATAAAATAGTGTGGTTTTGTAGTTCAGTTTGCTAAATGGTTCAGTTTGATAAATAGTTCAGTTTATTTTGATAAAATAGTGTGGTTTTGTAGTTCAGTTTGCTAAATGGTTCAGTTTGATAAATAGTTCAGTTTGCTAATAGTTTAGTTTGATAAATAGTTCTGTTTGCTTTGGTAAAAAAGTGTGGTTTTCTACTTTAATGTTGATAAATAGTTCAGTTTGCTAAATGGTTCAGTTTGATAAATAGTTCAGTTTGCTAAAAGTTCAGTTTGCTTTGGTAAAAAAGTGTGGGTTTCTAGTTCACTTTGCTAATAGTTCACTTTAATATGTAGTTCAGTTTGCTAAATGGTTTAGTTTGATAAATAGTTCAGTTTGATAAATAGTTCAGTTTGCTAAATGGTTTAGTTTGATAAATAGTTCAGTTTGATAAATAGGTCAGTTTGCTTTGGTAAAAAAAGTGTGGTTTTCTAGTTCACTTTGCTAATAGTTCACTTTAATATGTAGTTCAGTTTGCTTTGGTAACAAAGCGTGGTTTTCTAGTTCACTTTGCTAAATAGTTCACTTTGATATTAGTTCAGTTTGCGAAAAGGCCTTGCATTCACTTTAAAACTTTAAATGTGTATTCTTGGTTTAGAATGATATGTGGAGATTGAAAAAAAAAATGTGTATTTTTTTGTTCAGTTTAAGAATTAGTGTTGCTCATTAATTAAGATTAATAAATACATGTGTATTCTTGGTTCAGAATGATATGGAGATTGAGAAAATCAAGAGTGATCAGGAGCATATTGACAAAACATTGCAGACAGTCTTGCAAGATAATGTGGATAAAGTAGCAAAGGTCTTCATATTGATCAAGCATTACTTTCACTTCAGCTTGGTAGTTTGGGACATTAAAAATGGAAAAATGACACACTACAATTCCAAACTACCAAGGGTACATGGGAATACAGACCTATACTTTGATCATGCTGTTCAAGTTGTAAGAACAAAACTATAATTCAATTACAAACTATATTCTTATGCTGATAGGAAAAATCAAACTTCATAATACAATTTCTTTTTTTGTTGTTTTTTTTTTTTTTGATTTTTTGGCAGAGAGACAAAATTGAAGGATTTTACAAATATTTCAAAGGAGACAGCAATCTCACAATAGATATTGAAATATGCTTAACTTGCGCCCAACAAAAGGAGGACTCGTAAGTACAAACAAGTTGATCTCTATATTTTTCAATTAAATTTATACATTCAAACACATAAGAAGGACCATGAAAATCATATATACACACACTTTGATAAATAGTTCAGTTTGTTTTGGTAAAATAGTTCAGTTTGATAAATAGTTCACTTTGCTTTGGTAAAAAAGTGTGGTTTTCTAGTTCACTTTGATAAATAGTTCAGTTTATTTTGGTAAAATAGTGTGGTTTTGTTGTTCAGTTTGCTAAATAGTTCAGTTTGCTAAATGGTTCAGTTTGATAAATAGTTCAGTTTGCTAAATAGTTCAGTTTGCTAAATAGTTCAGTTTGATAAAAAGTTCTGTTTGCTTTGGTAAAAAAGTGTGGTTTTCTACTTTAATGTTGATAAATAGTTCAGTTTGCTAAATGGTTCAGTTTGATAAATAGTTCAGTTTGATAAATAGTTCAGTTTGCTAAAAGTTCAGTTTGCTTTGGTAAAAAAGTGTGGTTTTCTAGTTCAGTTTGTTTTGATAAAAAAGTGCGGTTTTCTACTTCAGTTTGATATATAGTTCAGTTTCATAAATAGTTCAGTTTGCTTTGGTAAAAAAGTGTGGTTTTCTAGTTCACTTTGATAAATAGTTCAGTTTGATAAATAGTTCAGTTTGCTAAATGGTTTAGTTTGATAAATAGTTCAGTTTGATAAATAGTTCAGTTTAATATGTCATCGAATGTTATAATATGATCTCATTATCTGTCATACTTATTTGTTTATCCAAAAAAAAAAATGCAGATTGGATTGTGGCATATTTGTCCTTCAATTTGCAACCCAAGTGCAAGAGGGCAAACCGGTAGAAGCCACCTTTGAGAAGGAAGATGTATTTGCTAAAAGAGCTCAAATTGCAACTACACTTGTGAATCACAAGAATTGTTATGCAAATGGACTGAAGAAGATACTTGAAGACAGAAGACAACAAAATAAACATGGTCAATATGATGACATTCCAGATGAGGATTTTATTACATTAGCTTGAGTTTTACAAATTACATTTTATATCAATGTACATCTACATACAAAACCCCGAGCTCAGGTGGGCTTGTATGCTGGTGCCCATCCCATACTTGCGTACGTTTTATAATTTTTTTGCCCTATGTGGCCTAATACCATTACTCATCTAAAGAAACCATATAAAAATGAAAAAGAAGTTTAGTATGAAGCCAATTAACTTCGCATACCTGATTCTTTGAGTTATAACTTATAAGAATGAGAACTATATTAAAAAATTTCACATGCTTACATTTTGGCACTTCCTTTTTTGTTAAAGTTCCCTTTTATTATCCAAAAAATATAGTTACCAAATTAGATAAATTTATGCAAAACAAAAAACTAGATAACTTAAACTGTTTCTGAAATATATGTACACACTATATCTAAAAAATGAAAAATAATAGCTTTTTTTTTTTTTTTTTTCAGTTCCAAATCAGCACCCCATCCTTCACGCATAATTAACGCCCAGCAAAAATCATCATTTCACTCTTCCGCTAACTTCACTTTCTCTCCCTAACACCACTCCCATTTTCACGCACAGATAAGCCACGATGAAGAAACTGCATGCACTATAAAAAAAACCAGAAACCCAGCCCCCAGCCCCTAGCTCAAATCATCAATCCTCATTTCCCGATTTCGTACATCATTCCAGTTCTTTTACGGACGAATTCATGCAAATTTCAACTTCGCTGAGCAGCTTGGTCGCAGAAATACCCAGAAAATAAACAGAAGGTAACAATCTTACAATTTTTCTCAACATATTTCGCAAAATCATACGGTTCATTGTTTATATAACAAACATCTACTGGAATCAAGCATATAGAATAACATGCATCAACTTAAACAAAACCCAGATTATACTATTTGCTTAAATTTATTTTGTTATTTACTATCAGTACGAATCCATCACAGATCCACCCAAGAAAAGACTATTTACTAGCTAATCGTTCAATATATAAACATACATTATGCTATTACACGAACTATTGTGATTCTCTGTTTGTAATTTTTATATTTGAGTAAAATAGTTCACGATTTTTAAGTTTAATAAACACTGTTTACGAAATAGTTTACAATTTGCTTTCATTTGTAAATAGAATTGAAATGTACGGAAATAGTAAAATCTGGGATGCATTCACGAACAAGTAGTATAAACATATATTACGCTATTGCACGAACTAGTATGATTGTCTGTTAATAATTTTTACATTCAGTAAATAGTTTGTGTTTTTTAAAGTTTAATAAACAGTGTTTACGAAACAGTTTACAATTGCTTCATTTATAAATAGAATTGCAATTTTTCCAGATCTTACACATAAAACACCTGCTATTGTACATTTTTATTTCTAATTTATTTAGTTATATGAATCTTATAAAGATTTATGCACTTATAAAAATGTTTTCCAATTCCATAAATAGTAATTCACCTTGGTATGTTTCAAATATAATTGTGTACTTGTACTGATTTTTTTTTGTTTACGATCAAGTTGGATTCTAATAAAAACTATATTGACAGATGGTTTCAGTTAGAATAACTGTACAAATGTCAAACTCAACCAAAGCCAATGTCAAAATGATATCCAAAACAACAAAGAGGACAGAACAAAGGAAAATGCTTGGAAAAAAAGAAAACATATCACGTACGAAGAAGGAGACAATTCATCTACAGATTGACACCACTACTGAAGAAGAAGTTGGAGAACCAATGCAAATTGCAAAGAAAAAGGTGAAAAAAAAACAACCACTACAAAGGCAGAGGAAGAGGAAGACACAACCTAAAGAACAGAACAATTGTGAATCAAGGATGCAGAAGAAAAGATGTCAAACACTCCAACCACCAACAGCAATCAAGAGAAAGAAAAAGGAAAATGCCAAACCAGTTTCAGAATCAAACAAGCAACAAATTGAAGAAACAGATATTGAAGCTCTAAAAAGCAACAATGCTCTCAACAAGAATGATCTACAAGTCAAAAAGCAAACATTCACCCAAAAAGCAGCAAAGCCAAAGACAAAAAACAGAAAGAAACTCTTGGGTGAAATTCCATCATTCAACCTGGATTTAAAAGATGAGCCTTCTTCACAACCGGATGACCTTCCAGCAACAAATCACATAGACAGCAGTGTGAATTGGACACAACTTCAAGTGTACAAGATGCTGAAACCAGATGATAGAAGAAGAATAACTCAATTCTGGTCAATAGACAGCAGGTAAGTAATACAAAACAAAACTCTTAACTGAAGTTTTTACACACTCCCATAACTTTATAAGCACTGACGAATTATTGTATAACTAATACTTTTGCACTGTCCTGCAGTGATGAATACTGGACGGCTGAAACTACAGATTTCAACTATTACAGAATAATGGTGTTGAAAGATGACCTGCACAGCAAGACAGAAGTGTTCCCTTGTATTTGCTCTTGATAAAAGTACCATCAATGAATAACATCGGGCGACAAAACATGAAACCTTTTATCCATGCATCATAAGCAATAAACAAACGAAGAAATCTATTGCTCTCCGGTACAACTTCAAGCTCAAAAACAGATCCAGGATTGCTTGAACGAGCAGATTCAACATACCAAGGCAAGAACTTGTAAGCATCAACATCATCACCATTTAACTCAAAAACTGCCCTCTGTTTGCCAAAATAGGCAGTAGAATAATCGATATCTAATCCATAAAACTGTTTTAAATTTGAAATGATCTCCTTCGGTTTAATAAGAGGATTTGATTGAACCTTATCTTTGATGAGAGAAGCAACAAACTGTCGGCCAACAACTTTGTTTTTCTTCTTTCGAATCATACCCTTGCATGTATGCAGATTATGCAACTTCCGAATAACAAAAAAGTTATTAATATCACACTTGGATGCATACACACGCCAAAGACAGCCATCAGATTCCTTCCTAGAACACTCCGCACTAATGCGATTCTTATCATTCTTCAAATACTTCAAATCAAAACCACATTCAACAGAAAACTTCTTCAACTTATCTCGGAAATCAACACAACCTCCCCTAAAGACTTGCCCCTCAGATTCTATGTAATTGTCCCATTCACATGACATATAATTGTGCACACCGTATGAACCATACTTTCCTAAATGATCATTTTCACTAGAAACAATCATAGAGTCTAATGTACGGCAAGAAGAAGATGTGCTTTCCGAAGGTAGTTGAACTATGGAACCATCACATTTGTCTATAACCAATATTTCTACAATCGATTTCCCAACAACATCAAGAACCATCAGCATGTTTAGAACATCGGCATCACAATCTAACACGCAATTAGGATTTTCATTCAAACCATATCGCAACTCAAAACAACCAGCTCTCAAACCCTTAAACCTAGAACAAAGATCAATGCAAATCTGATTGAAGGTAGAAGATGATGAAATAGAACTAACGACGCATAAACCACCATATGTAAACCGAGCTAGTTTACCATTCTCCATAACTGTTTATTAATAAACAACAACTGTTTATTAATCGGTTGCAAATCTAAATTCAAATCTTTGTAAAACAAATCAGTTCCTAATAATTAAACAATATGCATATAAAATGAAAAAAAATAACACTATTCATAAAACACAACAATCACAAAACAACAAAAAAAAAAACAAAAAGTAAACTGAAATATCCACTGTTTCGTAAAAAAAGAACACTATTTCTGAAAAATGTTAAAAACATAAAATGTGATGAACACCTATTAGTTAAACAATATACATATAAAGTGAACAAAATTACACTAGTTATAAAACACAAGAATCACAAAAACAAAAAATAAACTGAAATACACACTGTTTCATAAAAAAAGAACACTATTTCTGAAAAAATGTTAACAACATCAAATGTGCATAACACGAATTAATTCATAATAAATTTATGAAAAAGAAAAACAAAATCAAGATGACCAACATACAATATAAACAAAGTGTGGTTTTCTAGTTAACTTTGATAAGTAGTTCAGTTTGTTTTGGTAAAAAAGTGCGGTTTTCTACTTCAGTTTGATAAATAGTTCAGTTAGTTCATTTTACTTTGGTAAAAAAATGTGGTTTTCTAGTTCAGTTTCATAAATAGTTCAGTTTGATTTGGTAAAAAAGTGTGGTTTTCTAGTTCACTTTGATAAATAGTTCAGTTTGTTTTGGTAAAAATGTGTGGTTTTCTACTTCAATATGATAAATAGTTCAGTTTGCTAAATGGTTCAGTTTGATAAATAGTTCAGTTTGCTACATGGTTCAGTTTGATAAATAGTTCAGTTTGCTAAATAGTTCAGTTTGATAAATAGTTCAGTTTGCCTTGGTAAAAAAAATGTGGTTTTCTCGTCACTTTGATAAATAGTTCAGTTTATTTTGGTAAAATAGTGTGGTTTTGTAGTTCAGTTTGCTAAATGGTTCAGTTTGATAAATAGTTCAGTTTGCTAAATGGTTCAGTTTGATAAATAGTTCAGTTTGCTTTGGTAAAAAAGTGTGGTTTTCTAGTTCACTTTGATAAATAGTTCAGTTTAATGAACACCTATTAGTTAAACAATATACATATAAAGTGAACGAAATTACACTAGTTATAAAACACAAGAATCACAAAAACAAAAAATAAACTGAAATACACACTGTTTCATAAAAAAAGAACACTATTTCTGAAAAAATGTTAACAACATCAAATGTGCATAACACGAATTAATTCATAATAAATTTCTGAAAAAGAAAACAAAATCAAGATGACCAACATACAATATAAACAAAACAAAAAAAAAAAAAAAAACTTACCTGATATTCTTCGAAATAAGAAACTCCTAACTGAAAATTTCACAAACCGGAATCAATCTGCTAATCTGAAAACAAATCAACAACAATATATAAGTCAAATAAAAAGCTAAGCATAATTCATGCAAAAAAGAATTCAAAATCGAATTCCAATTCAAAAAAAAAAAAAAAAAAAACAAACAAACAAATCAAAACTTACCTGTGATTCTTCGAAACTCCTAACTGAAAAGTTCACAAACCGAATCAATCTGATAATCTGAAAATAAATCAACAACAATATATAAAGTCAAATAAAAGCGAAGCATATTACATACAAAAACAAATTCAAAATCGAATTCGAATTAAACAAAAAATCGAATTCAAAATCGAATACAAAACTGCAAAAAACAATGTCGATTACCTCCAAACGAAAATCTATCCAAATATGAAAGACGATCACTCCAGTTAAAATATTCAAGCACAACGAACAACACCGATGTTTATTCCGGAACAAATGTCGATTACCTCCAAACGAAAATCTATCCAAATATGAAAGACGATGACAACGATTCAAGAGAATCTCAAAATATGCAACCACTGCGAATCTGTTCTGAAACAAATGTTTATTCCGGAAAAATTGAACAACGGCGATCACGATTTCAAAATGCTCTCAACATTCGTCGGCAAGCATTACTCAAACCACTCAACCAGATTCATAAAAAGTTGAAAATCCCACTGAAACTGATCGGCAAAAATTTAAATTCAATTAGTTTATACGTTCGGCACCGAGTAATCTAACATAATAGTTAAATTAGGTTAACCACATCCGTTAGGGGTAAAATTGACAAACTATAATATTATTTAGTCTGGACTATTGTATTTGGGCTGATATAATAATGGGCTTTGTACTAACCATTAAATAAACTTTCAATATGGTTTTTGGTTAAAAATTAAACTTTTCAAGCCCTTTTGGTTAGTTTTCCTTTTTAAATATCTCAAGATTCTCAACTATGAATAGAAACATATTAGAGCGTCAGGTTCAATCATTAAAAACGTCAAAACAAGCAACAAATTTAGAAAAAAAATATTTGGAAAAGTTGGACCAAGTGAGATTGATAGTTAGAAATTAGAATAATGTTGAAACATTCATACCAAAAAAAAAATGTTTTACTGAAAAAAAAAGTGTTTCCTTCTGGCCCAGCTCAAAAGGAACTGGGCTCGCAAATCATGTTAGTTTGGGCCGAAAACAAAAATCTCTTGGGGTTTGATTGAAAAAAAAATTGTTTTCTTCTGGTCCAGCCCAAAAGAAACTGGGCTCGCATATCACGTTATTTTGGGCCGAAATTAAAATCTCTTTGGGTTAGCCTGCCTGATTAACCATTTCATATCACAAAATAATCTTCATTTGTTGGTTCTCAATTAGAAGTCTACAGAACTAGTTGAAATTTAAGTTACAAATTACTAATGGGATAAGAATATTCAGTTACAGCTCATTTGGTGTTGCAAGCTGATGACAATAATCATCCTTTCGATCTTCTTGTTTTTACATGCCGATGATTTCTTTCAAATCTTGGCAATGCGAACTTCGGTATGTCTACAAATAAAAGAATTTTGTGGCGGACAGTGTAGCAACCTATAGTCTTGATTTAAATTCCGGTAATTCTTATTTTGACAATCCTCATTCTTGTTCAGTTAGTTTTATTCGTGAAGACGACTTTAGATATTCAGGTCTAGATTTATTATTGAGTAGATTTGTTCAAGCTCTTGCTTTTACCCCTATTTTTTCAAAAAAAAATTTTAATTTTTTTGTTCAAACAATAAATTTTGTTAAATTAGAAGTTAGATTAGCTACCGACATGTTTTGAACCTATACCGTCATGCAAGGGCTTAACACATTTTCATTACTGTGGTAAGAGGCCACTTGCCAAAAAAAAAAAAGTTCGAATTAATACTTGTTTACAGAATTGAATCATACTGTGGAAATTACAAATTATATGAAATATATATTTAGGAAATAACATTTTTTATTTTGAAAAAACCCCGAAGAGGTTCGAAACCGTGATACCAAACAACCTGCACGTGATCGCGTGTTTTTAAATTATGGGTGTTGAAAATAATTAAGGGCAAAACATATTTGCAACTTTTGTTTTTTTTTTCTTTTTTTGAACATATCATCTAAACTAAAGACAGGGACTAGACTTAACCTCGTAATGAGTTAGAAATAATGTGATTCAAATTCGTATTTCGGTAAGAATCGAATCTGAAATCTTTTATTTACAAATAAAGACCATAATACCAAGTGACTGCAACTTTTATTCATAGTAAAAGAAAATTCCCTAGTAAGAATTTCAATTAAAATTTAGCACATAACGATTGAAATGTAAGGTGGGCCTCGACAACTAAGTTGATACTTCTCAATATATGATACGCTAATAATAAACAAGTACAGGTGTTATAATTCCATATACACCATAAAATAGTGATCCAATAACACTAAAATATTTTTCGATAAAGTTAATGTTCGAAATGACCAAAGTACAAACACCTAAACTCGGCAAAGTAAACAAGTACAACACCACTTTTGACAAAAGGAATAAGAAAAAAAAAAAACAAGTACAACAGTAGTCCTACGTCCAAACATCCTCAATTCGTTGCCTCTTTACCTGTTCTTTATAGAGTATGATTCTCTTTCTTTAAATTTTGTGAATTTTAATGAAAAGTTCATGCTACGATTCATTTTAACGAAAAATTACATTTTTACACTAAAAAGTCAATCCTGATACTATTCACTTTATCATTTATTTTGTTCTTATCGTTAAAACTTAAGGGCTTGTTTGGTATCCTATTTGAAAATTTTTATAATTTCTCAAAACATTTCTTAAAAAAATTTCTTGAAAACAATTTTCTTTAAAACTCAAAAACTTGTTTGGTATGCAATTTAAATTTTTTAAATCTTACAACTTAAATTGGACAAAAAGATCCATAAAAAGGGGGTCGAGAGAGAAAGAGAAGAGAGTAGGAAATAAAGTAAGAGATGATTGAAGGAAAGAGAAAGAAGTGAGAAGATCGGAGGAGATAGAGAGGAAGGGGAGTGAGAGAAAGAACCGAGATAATAAAGGAAGCGGATTGGAGGAGAGACGAAAAATGTCAAAAAAAAGAGAAGGGGAAGAGGGAAAGAAGAAAAGAGAGATAGATTTGGAGTGAGAGTGGAGGAGAAAGAGAAAAAAAAGGAGTAAGTTTAAGTTTAAGTTTAAAAACTCTAAAAACTCATTTTTTGTGTTTTTAAATAATAGACTATATTTTTAAGTTAGTCTTGAGTTCAATTTTTAAAAATAATCCTACCAAACAAGTTTTTAAGGCCTAAAACTTGAAAATTGTTTTTGAGTTTAAAAAGTTAGATTCAGATAGAGTATCAAACATGCTCTAAAGTATTCAAGCTTTTTTTATTATTTTTTCTTTTAATTTCTATTTATTTGAATGGTTATGATTAAAACCATTGTTACTTTATGTTGACTTTTTTATTTAAAAAAGAAAAAGAAAAAAAGGGTAAGGAGGGAAGAGAAGTTGGAACGGTATTCCTCACGTTGAGGGCATTTTGGTCACAATAATATTTCCCTTTTAGCCACCAGAAAGCTCCGTACAAGCAGATCTCCAAAAACTCCACTCCAAAGCACCTTTTCTTTTTCTATCTCTCCGGCTCCGACAAAAACGACACCGTATTCATGGGCGTCCCTGCGTTTTACCGCTGGCTAGCGGATCGGTACCCGCAGTCCATCGCGGACGTCGTGGAGGAGCATCCTAGAGAGGACTCCAATGGCGTCCCATTGCCAGTCAACGTCTCCAGACCAAATCCTAACGGATATGAGTTCGACAACTTGTACCTTGACATGAACAACATTATACATCCATGCTTTCATCCGGACGGCAAGGTTTGCCCTCTCTTTTTATTGAAATTGTTGATTTTGGTGCTCTCAGAGACGGAGTTTTGCTTAAATTTGTGGTTAATGGTAATTTTTTTGTTCAAATTATGGGTTTTGGAGATGTTTGTTTGGGTTGCTTCCACAATTTTCTTACTTTTTGTTGCTGTCGATGAGAATTGAGTTCCAGATTGATTGTTTGCATGTTGTTGCTGTGGTGTTTGCGTTTAATGATCGAAACGATTGATTTCGGTAGTTGTAGAGATGAAAAACTTGGTCTTTAGGTGTAATTGTTTGGATTTAACCCTATCTATATCTATGTATATGTATTTTGTGGCTTGACAATACTTTAATTTAGTGCCTTTTTCTTGTGAGAAGTACGAGACTCCGTTGTTTATCTTTCGTATGTCGACTTGAATATTGACTTGGACCATTAGATTGAGTAAAAGTTATCCTGTTGTTTTTGTGGGTGTTCGAAATGTGGGCATTTACCAGGTTATTATGTGCTTTCGGTGACCTCTTTATGATGAAATGCCTTTGCTTAAAGCTGTAATATGATGGCATGTTATTTTTTTGTGTGTGCAGCCTCCCCCCGCAACCTATAATGATGTATTCAAATCAGTATTTGATTACATTGATCATCTGTTCACATTGGTTCGCCCAAGAAAGCTTCTTTTTTTGGCAATTGGTATGATTTAACTTAAGACATGTTAGTTTTCATCTCTAATAAGTTTTTCTTGCACTAAATTCAGTACTTAATATAATTTTTTTTATTTTTTTTATCTCGCAGATGGGGTTGCTCCAAGAGCTAAAATGAATCAGCAACGTTCTCGACGTTTCCGAGCTGCAAAAGATGCGGCTGAAGCAGTAACATCTTAATCACTGTGCATAATTGGTTCCTATCCAGGGAGGCATGGACTTATTGTTGTATTTCTTAAATGTGTTATGTTAGGAAGCTGAAGAGGAAAGACTGAAGAAAGAATTTGAGATGGGAGGGGCATATTTGGTTCCTAAAGAGAAACCTGAAACTTCAGACTCAAATGTTATAACCCCAGGCACTCAATTTATGGCAGTGCTCTCGGTGGCACTTCAATATTACATACAAAGCAGGTTGAACCACAACCCTGGTTGGCAGTCTACGAAGGTTGGTTTGACATCATTGTCTGTATTGATTTGCAATTTCCTCCCTTAGCCCCTTCAAGATCGGATGGTTCTTTGCCTACGGAGTAATCCATTCTTTATATTTTTACCATGTACTTCTGGTTTTCAGGGTACTTTGTCTCTCTAAATTTATTTATGGGGCTGCATTGGGTGGTTATTTGAAGGTTATACTTTCTGATTCGAATGTTCCTGGCGAGGGAGAGCACAAAATAATGTCATACATCCGGTTGCAACGCAACCTCCCTGGTTTTGACCCTAACACTCGACATTGTCTTTATGGTTTGGTGAGTGTTTACGATTTAGGCCTTTTGCGATTCTTATATTTGCTGTGATAATTATCAGGTTTTTGTGAATAGTTCTTTTGTTGTGTGCATGTATATGCATGTTTTGTGCTCTTTGAAAGGGAAACTATTTTGTATTCCTTTGTTGCATTGCTTAGTTTAGCTCTAATCTGAGTATTTGGATCATCATAATCAGGATGCAGATCTGATTATGCTGGCTTTAGCTACACACGAGGTTCACTTCTCAATATTAAGAGAGGTAGTTTCTCATTCTTCAGAACACTTCTGAGTTGTTTATTATAAGTGGTTGGTCTTATAGATTGTTTACCACAATTGTACAGGTGATTACTTTTCCAGGTCAACAAGAAAAATGTTTTCTTTGTGGACAAGTTGGTCATCTGGCAGCTGAGTGTCGTGGTGTACCTGATGATAATGGAAATGTGGTTGATGAAACACCAATTCACCAGAAAAAATATCAGGTTGAAGAATTGGAATCCTCCTCTCGTTGCTAACCCCTTTTGAATTCCTCTTGATATCATTCTCATATTATTCCGAAATTGACATTTTGTTTCTGCAGTTCCTCAATGTATGGGTATTGCGTGAATATTTGCAATATGAGCTGGATATTCCCAACCCTCCTTTTCCGCTCAATTTTGAAAGGATAGTGGATGATTTTGTTTTTATGTGTTTTTTTGTTGGCAATGACTTTCTTCCACATATGCCAACATTGGAGATCAGAGAGGTATGTTATTGTAGCCAGCAGTCTGTCGCTTTAATTTTCAGAAGTCAGCCAATTTTAGGGGTTTAGATACTGAGTTTATTGCATCCTTGTCAAATTACAATGTCTTGAGATTTTTTAACTTTTACTGTATCAAACACATGATTGTTGCACTGATCCTTATGTTTGGTTGTTCACTTTTCTTTTTTACATGATGAAAGGATAAAGTTTTGGCCCTTTCACATACAAGCACTTGATAACATTTCACTTCAGAGAAAAACACTTCAAACCCAATGCTTTAGGACAAGAACCCTCTGACTTTGTAATAGGAGAAGGGCACCAAAGGAATTCTACAACTAATAATCAATTAGACCATGGCATGTGTATAGATTAGGGTTTTTTTTTTCCCTGTAGTTGAGTTTTTGAAGTGTTTTATATAAAACTTATAGTTGACGGGGAACTTTCTAATTTACTATTAACTTTTTATTGCCTCAGGGTGCTATTAATTTATTGATGCATATTTATAGAAAGGAGTTTACTGCTATGGGAGGTTATCTTACTGATGCGGGTGAGGTAAATTACTCTTCTTTACATGTCTATTAAACTTGTATCTCATTGCATTTTCCATAAATGCCATTCTGATGTGTCGATCGCAATTTAATTTCTTATCTATGATGTTTCGGAATGGGTGCAAAAGTCATCTAGTTTATCTTGTTTTTTATATTTAAAGTATCAACTATTTGGATGTTAACATTTTTTTTGTGCGTGAAAATATCTAAAACGCATCCATGGATGAGAATGAATGCCATTTCTATCATTGCTACATAACAATATTGGGAAGACCTGTATTGTAATGTAGGAGGCTTGTTACCACCAACTCCTTATTAGCGATCTAATACGTTAGCGCACCGTAGTAAACTGTGACTCCAATTGTTGGAGCTCCTGCAGTATTGTGTGTAAATGGTATACAATGCCTGATATTGAGATTCAATTAAAATAGCAATGAAAGGATAGACTGGAACATGATTATTCCTAATAGGCAGATGTGTTTGTTATATGTAAAACATTTTAATCTCTCTCAAAAAAGTTGGATGTTTGCTCTGTTATTGCATTTGTTTGTTTAAATATGTTTCTATGAAGAATTTGTGTGTGACATAGTAATATTTGCAGTTTTATCGACCAATTGGAAAATATGTTCCTATGTGGGACTTGTGTGTAACATAGTAAAATATTATTTTTTGGCAAAAAGCTTTTGATCTATATATAACGACAGTTTATTTTGGTGAATATTGGGACCATGTATGTGCTTATCCATTTGAGTTTCTCTCACAGGTATTGTTAGACAGAGTGGAGCATTTTATTCAGTCTGTTGCTGTTTTTGAACAACAAATTTTTCAAAAGCGGGTTCGAATTCAGCAGGTATTTTGCTTCTTTCTGATTTAGCGTGTACTATCAGTTCATTTATTTGTCAATTTACTGGAGCATCATCAAACCAAGGGATGATGACAAATTCAAGCATGATAAAGAATTTATTCCTTTCAATTGCTTTCTTGTCCTTTAAATAATTTAGCCTTTTTTTTTTGTGCGGGAAGCTTTTTGTCAAGATTGCTAACTTAGTGGACTCTTTAAGTTTCTTTTTGTGATTACTTGATTATAACGGAATTCCTCTGGTCTTAAAATTTTCCCCGTTACCATGAGTGAGATGTTTGGTTAAACAAAAATTTAAACTTATAGAGAGATGTAAATGATGGTAGTTATATAGGTGTGTCTGGCAAAAGACAAGTAATTTATAGGTTTATGCTATTTTTCAGTGGCATCTGTTCTGAACATGATGACTACTCATAATTATGTAGTGACTTATGTGTTGTGTCCTGACCTCATGTAGATCCCTTTGGCAGAAAAGTTAGTCCATTCATGTTCAACACTATGTATTTACCTACATGATATGTGAACCAAAGGCTTTGGGCGTTGTTTTTTAATGTATTTGAACACATGGAAGTGAATTTTTGTTAGGGGGTATATTGTGGAATTATAGTTCACTGAATCATGCGTATTCATAACTATTTATTGGTCAGAAATTTGCTCCTTTAGTCGATCATGGTGTTTCTTCATGCTGAGGATTATTTTATTGCAGGCTATTGAGAATAATGAAGAGAGACATAGAGCTAGAAGAGAAACTTCAGCAGAGCTACCGGCTCCGGTGATAGACAAGGTCTGCAATATAATTGTAACTGTTTAATCAAAATTTTATATAATGCAGTGATAAAAGAACTTAACTTTTTTGTGCCATCTATTGTATGTTAACTCATTTCACTGAAAAGTCATGAAGTTAGTGCAAAAGCTTCTTAGAAACTCTGCACCATAGAAGTTATTTTTGCTCTGGTTGGATAACTAAGACTTTTCAATGTCCCTTCTGTTAAATAGGGCAGGCCAAGTAATTAAGGAATGTATGGTATCCATACGTCTGAATGGGTTTAAAACTGTTTTTTATTTTGTTTCTCAGGTTAAATTGGGAGAGCCTGGATACACAGAAAGGTATTATGCTGAGAAATTTCAAGTATCAAAACCAGAGGAGATTGATAAAGTCAAAAAGGACTTGGTAAGCTCTCTCTGGCGAGACTTTTTAGTTACATTATTTGGCTGTGGAATGTGGATATGATTTTGTTTTTGGATATCATTTACACTACCTATTTTTGTTTTTCATGTGAACTATATATTTTGGATTGAACCTCAGAGGTTTAAGCTGTGGGGTGGGGTCTGTACCTCTACCCATCTATAATTGGGCTTTTTTATCTCAGAAAAAAAAAAAAAAAAAAAAAAAAGAGATTGGGGAAAATGGTTAAACGACTATGATTAGGTCTTTACATACTACTTACCAAGAGGCAAGGCAATTTAGGATATCAGAAGATTTCATATGTTGTGAGTTTAGGAGATTCTTGTAGGGTTCAGTTTGCTGCCTTCATTCCATTCTAAAGAGCTTGCCAACTTTTATTAGAGAATGCTTGTTTCAGTGGTGGTAAAGATGGATTATTTTTATTTAGTAATTGGGTGCTTCATTGTTTTTTATGGTGTTCTAATTCAAAAGCTTTTCATCTTTTTGCTGTAGTTTCTTCCTGGTTTGATGGGACAATTACTAAGTTACTCCATGCTAAAATATTTTTGTTTCTTTGTAGGTTTTAAAATATGTAGAAGGCTTATGTTGGGTTTGCCGATATTATTACCAAGGAGTCTGCTCATGGCAATGGTTAATTGGACTTTAACCCTTTGCTTCTTTTAACTACTTTGCCTCATCTTATTGCTGATCTGCATGTCTGACTGCTCTATCTCCAAGTTGGAGGAGTGACAAGTTGAGCCAACTTGTTGACTGGATTGTGTCCCGTTCAATTTCAATAACTATGCTTGTGTCTGTTTGTCGTTTTTTCAGGTATTATCCATACCATTATGCTCCTTTTGCTTCTGATCTGAAAGATTTAGATGAATTGGAAATAACATTTTTCTTGGGAGAGCCATTTAAGCCCTTCGATCAGCTCATGGGAACCTTACCAGCCGCAAGGTCTCTCTCTAATTTGTGGTGTTGAATTATTCAAATAAGTTAACATTTATGTTTAGAAGATTTTCATCTTATAGACGTGATAATGCTAATCTCACTATTTCTATTTTACAGCTCCAGTGCTCTTCCGGAAAAATACAGAAACTTGATGAGTGATCCAAGATCTCCTATCCATGATTTCTACCCTGCTGGTAATAATTGATTAGTTGTATGGATCTTTTTATAATGTGAAGTTGTATCCTGTCTGATAATTTTTTCCTTTTGAAACATCTCACTACAGATTTTGAAATTGACATGAATGGCAAGCGCTTTGCATGGCAGGTATGATCTTGTGTAGTGTTGTTTTTCTTTATTTTATTTTGTGGTTTTTTTCAACCTTTTGGAGAGGTAAACTAATGGTAGTTATATCACTTTATGTGTCTCTGTGTGTTTGGAAGTCAGGGCGTTGCCAAATTGCCATTCATTGATGAGAAGAAATTGCTTACGGAGACAAGGAAGCTTGAAAGCACTTTAACGGTTGGGAAGATCATTCATTTTCTTCCTAATAATTTTTTGCATTAGTTATACTTCATGTTCATGTGATTAACTGTCAAATTTGTACTCCCTAAAATGAATTTAGTATACCAAATACTTACGTAAAGCGTTGGCTTTTATAAATTCTAGGTTAGCTTGCAGGAATTATGTTTCAGTTTCACAATCAGGTTTTTAGGAAACATATGGCACTAGGTGCTAGATTATTTGTGTTTACGTGTGGCGTGTTTAATTTAATATTCATATATTCGCATAGCATATTCTTATAAGTTTGCGTAACACCGGAGACTATTGATGAACATGTGCTAGATTATTTGTGTTTAGGTGTGGCATGTTTAATTTAATATTCATATATTCGCATAGCATATTCTTATAAGTTTGCGTAACACCGGAGACTATTGATGAACATGATCAAGTAAGGGAGATTAAAGTCAACAGTTCTGATAGACTGAATTTTGGGGAAATATAAATCTGTCCTTTCATGGCTATCTCTTCGAGCTCTGAACCAATAGAATTGAAATTATTGGCTGTGTATTTATTGGTAATTTGAGATAGAAATGCCTTGAAGCTGTAGGTCTTTGGAATCATGGATTACATTTTGGTCAGAGTGGGAGTTAAAGATATTATATGGTAGGCTGCAATGAGCCTACGACTCATCTCTGGATTCTTTATCTTACCATAGGGCTATTTTGGACGTCTTGCAGGAGGAAGAGCAGGCTCGGAATAGCATAATGCTTGATTTGCTTTATGTTTGTACTTCTCATCCTTTGGCAGCACACATCATTCCGTACTACCAACTGTGTTATCAGACACCCCCACATGAAAGATGTTTATGGATCATAGACACAATTGCTAGGTAGGTTATTTTAGTAATTGTCTATATTGGGACTCGTGGTTCAATTGTCATTGTGGAACTCACTAGAATTGCGACCCTCTACTTTTTTTTCAGTGGTGGAATGAATGGATTCCTTTGGTTATCTGAGAGAAATGGCGTTAGACATGTAATCCCTTCCCCTGTTCATGGTTATCCAAACCTTCATTATAACCAAGTCTTGTAAGTAGGCCCCTTACTATTGTTGTTGTTTTAGTACTTAAAGAGAATAAAGCGTTTTCATGGTGGGGACTTTTCATATGCAGAAATGTTACCTATTTTTACCCCACAGCTCATACACACATTCCAGAACCTCCCGAGGGTGTGATAATGCCCAGAAAGGTATGTGAGCTCTGGATTCTTTGAAGTTCTTGCCCAACTCTTACAGAATTTTTCTTTTTAGTCCATGTCAAATGCATATAGCTTATATCCCCTTGTGAACACGTTCCTTCTTCCCGTTAATGCTGGGATATATCAGGTTCCTATGGTTGGTGTTTCTTTTGCTCATGCTTTGTTCAATGTGAATCTTCTAGTGAGAAATATTATGTTGTTGTCATTTTCTTATGGGTCAAAAAAATGTGAGGAGTTGCATATAAGTTGAGCTTTTCTTATTTTCACTTCATGTGTTGATTTATAATCAAATTGTTCTATGCTTGGAGATGCTATGTTGATCAAAGATCAAGGTTGTTTGCTTGTAACTGGATGTTGACACTTGATTAGTAAAAAAGTAATGCGTGGGTGGATTTATTTAGTGTGTTGGATTCTTTTCCATCACAAATTACCCAAGTAATCTACCCGAAATAAATGTTTATGGATTCTGTTACATATTATATGAGAGTAGATTTGGAAAAGAAAGCTGGGGCAGAAGTAGACAGTGCTATGAAGATGGATGTAGGTACTTTAGGAGGAGGTTTGGTTCCGGAACCTTATATGGGGGATAAATAATAGGTTAGGGTTTATAGTTTTTATAGGCTTTTTTTTTTAATATTTTGAGCTTAAAGTTTGGCAACACATTGGGTTTAGCACATTTTAACTTGCAAATTGGGTTTAGAAAATAATACACAAAACAAATAATTAAATAAAAAAATTAATTTAATTAATTCGGTTCGGTTCGGTTCGGTTCGGTTTCTAGATCACTAAAACCGAACCGAACCAAAAGAATTCGGTTCGGTTTGGTTTTTTCAATTCGGTTTGGTTTTTTCGTTTGGTTCGGTTTTTTTGGTTTCGGTTTTTTTCGGTTTTCGGTTTTTTGAACCCATCCCTTGTGAGGGGTTCTTTTATAGAATAAGAACTCATCACTTATTACATATTTGCCCATTCCTTTATCACATAATTACATTTAAGTCCTCCGAGTATTTGTACGAGATATAAATACGAGACCCTAAATATGGTATAAACGCGTTTTCTATTATCTTTTCTATTACTCTTGATTATTTGGGATTCACCGGGACATAATTTGAATTATTCTTTTAAACGTCTTCAGGTTGTAAGACCTACGGACATCAAACCATTCCCTACGTTATGGCACGACGAAGGTCCTCGACGCCAAGGTAGAGAGAGGTGAGTTGAATTCCAGTTGTCCTGATTTTACATGTGTTTTTTGGCCTAGTAACAAGATCTCAAATTGGGAATATCTGTGAGAATCTTTATCTTATAACTACTGCAACTCAGGACTCTGGATTGTGGTTTCTGAACCTGATGCATTTGTTTTATAGGCCACAAATACCTGGAGCAATTGCTGGATCCATGTTGGGAGAAGCAGCTCATCGACTAGTCAAGAACACCCTTAATATTAGACCTAGTAGTTCATCCTCCGGATTTTGGGATCAACCGACATTACGAAATTCTGGAAACTATGCAGGAAATTATCCAGTCAACCGACCAAGATCAGCTGGGCCCTCTGGGTATGAGAGTGGCTTCCGCGAAGAATTTAAGTACGGAAATTCCTTCAATCCTCAGGTCATGATGATTAGGCCTAGATTTCTCGCATCAAATGGTATGCAAGGTGGCAGACAGAATTTTAGGGCACAAGAAAGAGTACAATATCAAGAACAGAGTTTTAGGACACAAGAGGGAGTACAATATCAAGAACAGTACCACAACCTGAGAACCGCGATGTCTAGTTTAACAGTTCAAGGCAGTGTGAGAACCAGGTCACCAGCAGCGGCGCCACCTGGGATGCCAAATTCAGGATACCAAGCAAACCATCAGCACCAGTTTGTGCAGAACATGGGTGCCCTTCCTTCGCCACCTACCAAGTGGATTAGCAAAGAACCAACTGGAAATGGTGGATTATTTGTAAGGCAACAGGAAACTGGATATGGTGGAGCATATGAGCAACCGCAGGTCAAGGTCTATCAAGTTAAGACGCGTGCTCCCCAGGATATGTCAGACCGTGGAGACCAGAGCGGGAGTGATTCCTCAGGATTTGTGTGACGTTGCCTGGCTATTTGTAAGAGGTACAACCACACAACTTACTCCAATTACTGATTCTGGGGTTCTGATGCGAAAGTGATTTGGCTTCCCTATATGATGCAGTCAGTACCGAAAACCGCAGGACTGTTTGTTACATTAATACAAGAGGATTTTTCTTCAGAAGCTCTCTCAGGTTGTACTAACTGGCTATGGCGGTCATATACGACTAACTATTTCTTAGGTGGTTTGTGAAATATGCAGTATATAGTTGCAGGTTGTTGTCATAGTTTCATAGGAAGAATTTGTGAAGGCGCTTGCCCAAATCAGAAGTAGGGGAATAATATTATGTCATCCAAAAGGAATTCGATGTTAGTAGCTCCGAAAATATTTTCTATTTATTCGTTCCTTTTTATACCTGGATATTTTTTTTTCAAAATATGATATGATTCGAGAACAGGGTTGTTTAAAGAGAATTTTAACGAAAAGCTCCTGATACTGTTTACTTTAACGAAAAATCATATTTTTACACTAAAAAGTCAATCATGGTACTATTCATTTTATTTTTTATTTTGGTCTTATCATTAAAACTCAAGGTTTTTAAGCTCTTTTCATTAGTTTTTCTTTGTTTAAATGAAACGAGATTTGGTGCTCGTGTTTTTGTTTGTGGAATTCAAAGGATTCTGCTGAGGGAACCAATCTTTTTAACTTTTTCAAAGCGAGATGAACGCTCGAACGACGGCGAGAGCATTTGGCTTTATTGTGTTTACTAAAATATACATGTAACAGTCCTTCCAAAAAAAAAAAAAAAAATATACATGTAACAGAGTTATTTGGATTCCGACATTTTATGTGCTTATTAAAACATGTAAGTAGTAATAGAAACACGTTTTGTGTTTCATTTTAAGATACGTGATCCAATACTATAGAAATCGGATTAACCAACTTCTAATTGAGCCCATGCATATCATTTTTTTTTTATCTTTTTGCGATATATGACTTTTCTCGTTCCAAGTAAACATTCCAAAAAAAGAAAACCTTTACATTATGTTTGGACGAAGAAATTTAAGATTACTAAGGAATTTTAAAATGACAGAAATTGAAATGACAAGATTTTATTTTCTAGAATTTGTAAATTTTCTTGTTTGGTTAATCTAAAAGAACAATGAAATTAAATACGAAATTTGTTATTTTTAAACTCTCAATCATAGAAATTGGGAAATGACACATATTTACATGGAATTTGAACTTGAGAATTGGAGGTCCCAAATTACAAGTTTTTTTTCCACGCGGAAATTCAAAATTTCTATGTTTATGAATCCAAACAAGGGAATTGGTGCGTGTCAATTTATAAATTCTGACTTTTACCAAAATTTTAAGTTTATTTTCCTCGTCCAAACATAGTGTTATAGAACTCCAAATTCCTCCGTTGTTGCGACAATTCAATACACAAATCTCACAAAACAAAAAGACACTATACCTCTGATAATTTTACTAGTAAATTGAATTATTATACATTTTCACTATTTAGAAAGAAAAAAACGCATACTTCTTTGATTATTGCAGAAAATACCCGGATAAGAAAAGCACAAAGAAAAGGAAGAGTCCCCCAAATATGAGCACAGCCTTCTGCCCAGAAGTGAGCGTATTCCCACCCAGCCCAAACTGCTGGTTCTGCGCAAACCCAGCAATCTCCACACTCTTGCTCACAAAGAACCCCTGCGCCGCCCCGCACGTCGGACACCTCCAATCCTCCGGCAACTTATCAAACGGCAATCCCGGCGGCACCGGGTACGACGGGTCACCCATCGCCTCGTCGTATTTGTACCCACAAGACCTGCATTCGTACACCCCAGTGTTCAACACAGCAAACTTCTCCTCCAGCCGCCGCTTGTCGAACTTCGTTTCGAGTTCCTCCGCCGGCTCTACTGGGTCCACGGAGGAGGCGGGAGGGGGCGAGGTGGGTTCTTCTGAAGTGGGTTTGTCTTCCTTGGAGACATCAGTGGAGTTTGCAGACAATTTGTGGGGTTTTGGGGGGATGTGAGTGAGAGAGAGTGAAAAAGTTTGGACCTTTGGGAGGAGGTGGGGATAAGGGAATTGGGTTCTGGGCTTTGGGTGGGAATGTTGCGGGAAAGTGATTGAGAGGTGGAAAGAAAAGGTGGGTCTTGTCGCGCAAGCCATGGATGTCTGTAATTTCTCTCTGTTTTTTTTGTCTGTAAGCTTCTTTGCTGGTGAAAAGAAAGAAGAGAGAGAAAGTGTAGAGAGAGAAAATTGGGGTTAATTTGGGAATGTGATTGTTGTTGTTTGTGTATGTGGGTGTTTCAGTGATGCATGTGCATCTGGGTGGAGGAGAAAGGAAAGGGATCCATTGGAGGGCATATGCTCGCTTTGAAAGGGAGAGTTGGATAAGGTGGGGAAGGTGGTAAACTGTGGGTGGATCCAAGTAATTGGGCCGGGTTTTGGGTTTGTGTCAAAAAATATTAAAGCCCAATAACCAATAAACCCAACCAAATACACTAAATTAAAAATCTCCCCACCAAATAAGAACAATATTAGTAATCACGGTTCTAAAAGACGCTTGGCGCTAGTCGGACGGTGGGTTAGGGCCTAACGCCTAGGCGGGGTTAGGCGGATTTAAGTAAATCTATTATATTTTGAGTAAATAAGTGCTTGTTTATACTTAAAATATATATAATTTCATCATAAACTACATCAAGTCTCTTACAATTTATTAAAAAAAAATGCAAATGAAAGTTATTTATTTTCTGTCTAAGTGAGTTGCAACTTAGGCTGGCTAGACGGGTGTCTAGGCAGTTTAGGCGCCATTTCTTAATTTTCAAACGCCTAGGCATGAATCAGGGCGGTGACTAGCCACCTAGCGCCTAGGCGGGGATTTTTAGAACAGTGTTAGTAACTACTATATATTACATCACAAACGTCAGTTCAGCTCTTTACAAAAGAGTAGATCAACGTGTATTAGGAGCTCTACTTACGTTTGATCGGATAATAATATCATAAACGGCCGTTCAAGTTCTCAGCTGATCAGACTGTCCTATCTAAGTTTTTCTTGTACATACATTATTTCATGATAAACAACATCGATACAATTTAATACTAATATTATCAATACAAAATCTTTCATTTAACAAAAAACATACTTCTATCACACATGAATGTCCTATCACAAAAAGTTAATCCAATTTCATAGGTGTTTTTCAGGAAGCATTAGGTAACAATTTCTCTACCAAATCAAGATTAAAAAGCAAACTTTTATATCCTATTCAACAACAAAAACAATCTTAGAAACTAAGCTCCTCCCTTGGACCTCAATTCCTCCAAAGCTGCCTTAACCTGATGCTGCACCAAATCCAACCTCTTTTCATAAGCCTTCAACTCCAAAATCTGCTGCTGCCTCCACTTCTCATCCTCCACCACTTCTCCGACTCCGCTGCC
Organism: Malus sylvestris; assembly: GCF_916048215.2. Taxonomy (NCBI): domain Eukaryota; kingdom Viridiplantae; phylum Streptophyta; class Magnoliopsida; order Rosales; family Rosaceae; genus Malus; species Malus sylvestris. The sequence continues at coordinate 30,409,806 of NC_062271.1, forward strand.
GCCGCCACTTCCCATTTTACCTCTCAAACTCAGAGGCATTGGATTCATAGCCAACCCTACTATCAACCCTCTCACATCATGACCATTATTCATGTTATCATCCACATTAGTAACGTTATTATTCTCATCAAACGACGTCGTTGGCCTCTCATGATCCGCAACGCTACTACTCGCCGCCACATTGTCCTCCTCCCTCTTCACCATGACATTATTGTTATGCGATTCTACGACACAATTATTTCTGGTTTTTTCGACGTTCCAAATCTTATGCGAAAGCTCGAAAACCACATTGTCGTGTGCGTTTTTAAACCGGAACTCTTTCCCGGAGGAGTTGATTTCGTTCATTTTCTTCACGACATTGTGGTACTTCCTCTTTAGTCTTCTCAGCTTTTCCACCATTTTTGTCTTGCCGCATTCGAGCTTTAACCTCGGTTTGGTCTCTTCGTAAAACAACGCCGTTTCCTTAGCGGTGGCTTTGGTAATTCTGGTTTTTCTGGTGCTGTAGTAGTCAAGAAAGCCACGCAACAGCTCGAGCTCGTCCTCCTTACTCCAAACCCTCTTACCCCGCCGCTTCTTTTCCTCTTGGACGGACGTTAATGCCTCGTTTGCATGGTCAATACGCCGTCGTTTTGCTCGAGGCTCGTCTATTGTGAAGCTGTAGTCGGAGGTGGAGCTGGATTTTGGTTCCTCCACTTCGTCCTCGTCCTCGGCCTCATGGGGTTCATATGAAACGTCGTTTTCATCGTCATCGTCTTCATGATCATCAACATCGTGACCCTTTTGTGCTTGCCGGACATTGTTGTTGCCGGGGTCATGACGACAAATATCATCGTCATGGTCAGATTCATACTCTGACGATGAATAAGAAGACGAAGAAGAGGAGGAAGAAGAAGACATGATCCAACTAAGCAATGGCCGCCACGCCATTTTTGAAACAGGACGTGCAGACCAAACCAGAGATAGAGAGCTCGTTCTCGATCCTTCCCTTCTTATCAGCGGCTTGGTCTGCGCGTGGGAGAGAATTATTGCAGCTAGGGTTTGGAGATTTAATTGTATTTTAGGTTGAGCCACCAGAAGGACAGATCGGTTTCCACAGTTAAGAAGGCTGTTGATAAGAATAAAGGATGAATTAAAGTGATGGTTAAAGAGGTATGGTGTGAATGGAGGAGAGCAATTATCAATGGCTGCCGGCCACTGTCCGATAAATGCTGCGATATAGATGTAATACGATGTATTTCTTAGTAAATGTTATATAGACACCAATTGTTAGAATATCAATTTCAACAAAACTGATTTCAAAAATATTTTATTTAAAAACGTTTTCAGTTGTTTAAAAACACTTGTCAAACGAACTAAATGAGCCAAACAAGCCTTGAGTCATATTATATGAAGTTGTTAATTAGAGTTAACCAACAAAAAAGTGCAATTACAAATTACAATAGCAATGCAAAGGGAAGTTGCATTGCGTTGCACCCCCAAAACATTGCCCTTTGAAAAAAAGGAGGGACCTCTTCCCCTTTCATGCCTAGTCATGTAGACTTATTAATATTCAAATCCATCAATCCGGTTCAACTTTCTTTCATTCTGATTGGGTTCGCCAATTTTTTTCTTTCAAATAACAAAAAGTTTAGGGGATGGAAGGCCACCTCATCATCCCAGGATCATGACACATCACAAGTCTCTTTGACAACTTACAACGCGGGTCTTAACCTTTTTTTTTTTTTTTATTGATTGCTCACAAAAAAAAAATGCCAGATCAAATGTCACATCCCAGTCTGCATAGTAAGATATTTTCCGTTTTGGGCCATGCCCTCACAATCCACCCCCCTTAGGGGCCTGACCCCCTCATCGGCACACTTCTGGTCGGGTTGTGGCTCTGATACCAAATTGTCACATCCCCGACCTCTTCATCCACCCAAAACGCGTCTTACTATAGGGAGGTGGACATGTACATATAAGGTACATCACATTTTTATTTTATTTTATTTTGTCAAATGATAAATTTTGCTAGATTAGATGTTAGATTAGTCATCGACAAGATTTGAACCTACGTTGTCATGCAAAAGCTTAACGGCTTTCTACTACGGTAATAGATGACCACTTGCAAAAAAATGGATAATTGGATCGGATGAAGAATTTGCTAAACATCCACATTGATTAATTAACTCAAAGAGAGGTTAGCAAGTGGGGCCATTGATATACACAAGAGAGTTTGATCAAGGTCACCACCACCACCAAACTAGTCCACCATCGATCAACAGTCCAACACGCAACACATAAACTACAACGACATCTCGTGAACCTAGTTCCAACCAACCCACTTGACCCCTTCCCTCTCGCCCTAACCCCAACCACCTCTCTCCCTCTCTCGCTCTCTCTCTCTCTCTCTCTTAAACGCAAATTTCTAACCTCATCCCCCACCACGCGCCAATTTTACCCGAGATTCCCATAACACCGTCCACCCCACCTCCACCGCCACGTTTAACATGGCCCCCGATCAGGACGACGCCGTTCTCCCCGAAGGCGACCTCTCCTCCTCCTCCCAGGACGACGAAGAAGAAGAAGACGACGTCGTCGACGAAGACGAGGAAGAAGAAGACGTCGAAGACGATGATGACGTTTTGAACGACGATGTCATCAACTCCGCCTCCCCTTCCACGTCATCCGCCGGCGCCACGGATTCTATCCCCGTCGCCATCGCCACCGCCACTCCAACCGTCACCGTCGCCCTTCCCGCTCGGGCCCCGCCTACTGTGCCTCTGACCCTCACGTCTGCTCCAACCACCGTAATCGCAAATGACGCCGTCTTGTCATCCGATCCCAAACGGCACCCCGCGCTGTCGTCCCAGCCGGAGGAGAAAAAACCGGCGGCGCTGGACGATTCTCGGAGACTCTTCCAGAGGCTGTGGACCGACGAGGACGAGATCGAGCTGTTACAGGGCTTCCTCGACTACACGACGCAGCGAGGCAGCAGAGGCTCGCATGGCCAAAACGACACCGCTTTGTTCTACGACCAGATCAAGTCCAAGCTCCAGCTCGACTTCAACAAGAACCAGCTCGTCGAGAAGCTCCGGCGGCTGAAGAAGAAGTACCGGAACGTCCTCAGCAAAATCGCGAGCGGCAAAGACCTCAGCTTCAAGAGCCCTCATGATCAGGCGACGTTCGAGATCTCCCGCAAGATCTGGAGCAATATCGGCCGAATTGGCGCCGACGAGAACGCCCTCGACGACGAAGATCCCCCTAACAATCCTAACTTCAGCAGTTGTGAGATCAAGGCCGAGGAAGCTGCCGGTTTCGCCGGTGATAAGAAGTCCACGCCGAGATCGCGCAAGCGCTCGCGAATACAGCCAAGGGCCGACGAGAAACGGCCGCCTCCGCCGCTACGTGGCGGTTTCGTTGAGCCGTCGCCGGTAATTAAAGATAACAACAACAGCATTAATATTAGTAACAATGGTGGTGCCGGTAGTGGTAACAATTGTAACAATTGTAATGTTCAAGGGTTGATTGAGGAGACGGTGAAGAGTTGTTTGACTCCATTGTTCAAGGAGTTGCTGAGTAATGCAATGGGTGGCGGGCCGTCTAGAGGCTTCGGAGGTTTGGCATTCAATCCGATTCCCTTGAGCTTCGGTGGCCTTCCGATGAACTTGAATTTCGGGGGCGGAGAAGTGGCGGATGACAAGTGGAGGAAGCAGCAGATTTTGGAGCTGGAGGTGTACTCGAAGCGGCTGGACTTGGTTCAGAATCAGATCAAAGTGGCATTGGACGAGTTGCGGTCCAATGGCGGGTGACCAGTCGATTGAAGGAAGACATTGATAGTAAGTTTGGGGACTCTTCACGAATCTTGAATTTTTTGTTCATATAAATTTGCTTGGTCTCTCTGATCAATGGTGCAGCAGGTGTTCGCATTTTACAAATTTTTCGCCTTTGTTGGTTTCGTAGAACAGTTTTCGAATAATGATTTTCCGATCATTGTCTAGTTGTTTGATAGTTTTGTTCATACTGTTTAGACATGTGAGGTAGTTTTCTTTTGCCTTCCCATATGTTCTTGTACATGAGATGTTCGTCGACATAAATTGATCAAGTTAGCAACTTTATGTATCGCGCTGGATTGTAGCCATGTTCGAAATTTGGAGATGTCATTTACTAGAGGGCAGCTCTCTCTTTAGTTTCCATGACTGGTAGAGAAGGATCGGCGTTTCATGTTTTAGAAATCTCTTTATGTTTCAATGACCTGAACCTCTTTGTTCATGATTTGCTAGATCGGTGTATACGACTACTAGTACTATGCAGATGCAGAGGCATATACATATACTTGTGCTTGTGTTTGTGCTTGTGTTTGTGTTTGTGTTTGTTAAGCAAGGAATTGTTCGTAGACATGCGTATGTAAGCCGTGTATGGATCCATGTCTTGCAATAGGGTGTGGCGTTATGAACTAGTTGGACATGCTTTGTCTAGTGGGAAGGGATCGCGATAGCCGTGTGTATATATGCCGATCTTGGTTTCAATTTGGTGATCGAAACAATGTTGTATACTGTGTACTTTGGATTTCTTTGTTGGTTGTTTTACCATTGTCAACGCCTTCGAGAGACTAGACTCTAAGTTGGCTTTGTATTTCGGAGATTCAGCCGAGGGAAGTTCAAGTTTTGCAACCCCGAGTTTGTGGCCGTGATGAGGAAACAAGGGTTTTGTTTCCGTCATCTGGTCATTTCTGTTGGGAGATTAGTACGTCTACCAGAACCGGATTAGGATTTTCGAGCCGAAGGAAGTTGAAGTCGGAGAATTTTGTCGGAGTCACAGCGACGGCTGCACTTTCTGATACGAAACGATTGAATGTTGGATGAAAATCCATTTCTTTCCTTTCGTGAATTTGTGAAACGTCGTGTAATAATAACGAAGAGAATTGAGACTTCAGTCAATTGTTTTGGATCTTTCACCAAGAAGGGAGCAATCGTGAAGTCAATACATGTGAAATTTCGACTTTGTTTTCTCAAATACCTGCTCGGCAATTACCGCACCGTTCCCGTCGGCTTTCTTGATCTCCATGTGAGCCTTCTGGTAAAATGCAGTGCCCCTCAACGCGTCCGCAATGAAATCATCGAAACCAATTGCTATGGCGGCTTCGGCTTTAGCTCCGTAAACCAACCTCTGTTCCGAAAGAGCGAAGACAGATTGTGGAAACCGCATAACAATATGATCAAGTTACTGTTTCGATGAAATTAAAAGGTTCGAAAATTGGACCTTAAGTCTTGAAAGATGGATAGCACCAAAGCACATTGGGCATGGCTCACAGGATGCATATATTTCACAGTCCGAGAGCTCTATCTGGTTCAGCTTCTTACAGGCCTGTCGAAAACAATCGTCCCGAGAACGAAATCGGAAAAGCATTCGGAGGTACAAGAACGTAAAAGATGACAGAATCTCAAGATCAAATAAAGAACATCACAACTAAAACTTGTAGAAGCCGGAAACAAGCGGATAAAAATGTTTGCAACTCTACGATAACAATGCCGATCATACAAACCTTTCGTGTGTATATATTTCAAGCTCACTTTGTTATAAAAGCTAAAAAAATTGGGCATGGCTTTAAGGGCTGGTTTAGTATTGCTGTGCTTTAAAAAAAAACTGTTTCTGTTGTGCTGTGAGAATAAGTAGCTGTGAAATAAAGCAGCTGAGTGTTTGGTAAACTTTTTTGTAAAAGTGTTTTTGAAAACAAAAAAAAGCAGTATTATAGTGTTTGATAAACTTTTATGTAAAACAGATGTGAAAAAAAACTGGTTTTTCAAAGCTGGGTTTTGCAGTTTTGTGTTTTTTTTTTTTTTCACCCAAAACTATGAAAAAAAACTGAAGTTGAATGTTTACCAAACATAAAAAAGCTCCCAGCTTTTTTTTATAGTCATTTTTTTCAGAATCGCCTCAGTACCAAAACCAACCAATATGCGGGAGTACGCATATATGCCCGAGTGCTAGTAAGGTATGTAGTTATATATTAGTCTAACCTCTCTTATGGCAGTGACCTCTGCGTGGGCGGTCGGATCAGTGTATTTTAGAACCATGTTGTGACAGCTTACTACTATTTCATCATCGCGAACAATAACTGCACCAAATGGCCCGCCGTCTCCACAACCCACTCCCTTATAAGCTTCTCCAACTGCTTCTGTTAAGAATTTGTGATCTCTATCCTGTACAACTGGTTGAACAATCAAAACAAAAGGCAAAGCATTATAAATATGAAGACCAGATCTGGTTGCAAAGTACCGCCTTTGTTTACATAAGACGGGTTTGGTGTTACCTTCTTGATGTGCAGCAAATGCAGAGGCCACAGAAAGGGTTCTGTCTTGCGCTTCCACCACCGCCAAAAAGAAGAATAACAATGAATAACCAAAGCACCCAAAATCTCCCAATTACATATAGCAAACTTCCAACATTTCTTACGACCCTCAGAACATTTCAATTAATAAACAAGTTCCACGACTTATCTTCTGATAACATCTTAAGTACATTGTATTTGATTATTTCAGAAGCATTTCAAGTACATTGTATCTAGAAATCAGAGGCGGCGCTGAGGGGGAGCAAAAGGTGCAATCGCACAGTGCCCCCAAATTTGAAGGGCCCCAAAAATTTTTGGTATCTTATATTTATATGTAATAATGTTATATATAAAAAAAATGCTTTTATTAGCACTTTAAAATCTTATAGTGCACTTTTATAAGTATAAATTTTTTTTCTTTCTAAATATAAAAATTTGAAATGCACAATGAGATATTAGGAGTGTTAATAACAACACCTTAAAAAATGATTTTCTTTTCAATTTTATTAATTATATAATAATGCTATATATTCAAGTGAAACTCTAAAGTTAGAGTTTTTGAAGTTTTTTCTTTCTTTATTTGGTTGCTTAAGATTGAACTGTTTTTTATTATTTAGTGAATATTATGTGTATAACTCTTTTTACTTATTTAATGACACTTGTAAACTTACAATCAATGAGTCCTAAAAGTTGTTTTGATTTAAGTTATTATTTTCTAGTACCAATATATTGTCATCAACAACAACAACAACAAAGTCTTTTCCCACTAAGTGGGGTCGGCTATATGAATCCTAGAACGCCATTGCGCTCGGTTTTGTGTCATGTCCTCCGTTAGATCCAAGTACTCAAGTCTTTTCTTAGGGTCTCTTCCAAAGTTTTCCTAGGTCTTCCTCTACCCCTTCGGCCCTGAACCTCTGTCCCGTAGTCACATTTTCAAACCGGAGCGTCAGTAGGCCTTCTTTGCACATGTCCAAACCACCGGAACCGATTTTCTCTCATATTTCCTTCAATTTTGGCTACTCCTACTTTACCTCGGATATCCTCATTCCCAATCTTATCATTTCTCGTGTGCCCATACATCCCACGAAGCATCCTCATCTCCGCTACACCCATTTTGTGTACGTTGATGCTTCACCGCCCAACATTCTGTGCCATACAACATTGTTGGCCTTATTGCCGTCCTATAAAATTTTCCCTTGAGCTTCAGTGGCCTACGACGGTCACACAACACGCCGGATGCACTCTTACACTTCATCCATCCAGCTTGTATTCAATGGTTGAGATCTCCATCTAATTCTCCGTTCTCTTGCAAGATAGATCCTAGGTAGCGAAAACGGTCACTTTTTGTGATCTTCGCTAGATTACTCCGGTCATTAGTGTGGATAAGTATATAAATGGATAGAGATAGGAAAGCAAACACAAGATGTACGTGGTTCACCCAGATTGGCTACGTCCACGGAATAGAGGAGTTCTCATTAATTGTGAAGGGTTTACACAAGTACATAGGTTCAAGCTCTCCTTTAGTGAGTACAAGTGAATGATTTAGTACAAATGACATTATGAAATATTGTGGGAGAATGATCTCGTAGCCACGAAACTTCTAAGTACCGGAGTGTGGTATCATCTTGACTTGCCTTATCTGTCTCATAGGTAGATGTGGCATCTTCTCTGGAAGTACTCTTCCTCCATCCAGGGGTGGTATCTGTAACTGGTGGAGATGCACAAGGTAATGTATCAATTTCACTTGAAGCTTACTTGTAGTTTCATGCTTGGTCAAGCGCGATACAAACCATGTAGTAGGAGTCCCCCAAGTCGCCGAGCTAGGGGATCTGCTGAAAGAGGTGACAGACAAGGTAAGCAATCAGAGCTCCGGCTGATTGTTCACATTCTCCCTATCTTGCAGGCAGCATGAAGGATAAAGAGAAGAAAAATGAGGAGAGATGATATGGGATACTTTTGCTTTTGAAGAAGTAACTTTCCACAGGCTTATTCTTGAACTGGGCTGGAGGGTTTTCTGGTTTCCTCCAGAGTATAAGGCCGACTGAAGAATTTGAGGGTCAAAACAAGTCCATCAAATCTAGAGTACGTTCGACCTTGCTGATATGGGATACTTTTGCTTTTGACAGAGTAGTGGATGTATCGGTACGTGTGCTGTTACGCTTGTCTCCACATGCTTCCTTGTATCCTTCTCACTTGCCCTATCTGTTCCTCAGGCAGATGCGGTATCTTCCCTGGAAGCATAAGATGTTGAAGATGAGTACTCGAGAGCAATGCCAGGTAAGTAATCAGGTAAGGGGTTCCAGGCAGTCAGTTCCTGGCTGGAAGCTTGATTCCAAGTGCTGACTAATTGCTCTCTTTCTCCTTGTCTTGCAGGTAAGAACAAGACCAAAGGAAAAGACAGGGAAAAAACATGATATGGGATACTCTTGCTTTTAACCCTGATGATATGAGATATTCTTGCTCTAGTATAGCTTGTTTACAGAGGTATTATCGGGGGGAAAGAAAGCTGAATATTTCGAAAGGCTTCGTTGGGAGTGCCCTCTCAGATAAGAGAAAGGGTTGAGCATTTTTGCAGGTCTGCCTGTCCGTTAGGGATGGAGGTCGACATATATAGGAGTCTCCCTAACATCAAGTAATAATGCTATTCCTTTACCCTACTTGGTTATAGCACGGTAGTGGGAGCTGCCAGCTTCACACGTTTTAACTCTGTCAGAGCACTTTGAAAAAGTGGTCTGTGGTATCTGGAAAGCTGATGTTGCGTGTGAAGATTACAGACAAGCTTTATCCAAAGAGATCCAGCTCTTGAAGTTGGGAAAGTGGTGCCTCTTCGGTTTTCGAACAAGCAATCCTGTCGGGGATCTGGCTCTCGAGATTCGGAGAACGATGCCTCTTCGATTTTTGAGAAAGCAATCCTGCTTGGGGTCTGGCTCTCGAGATTCGGAGAGCATTGTCTCTTCGATTTTTTAGAAAGTAATCATGTTGGGAGTCTGGCTCTCGAGATTCGGAGGACGGTGCCTCTTCGATTTTGGAGCAAGCAATCTTGTTGGGAGTGTTTTCTCGAATGTGAGTAAAGGTTGGGCATGTTTGCTAGTCTACCTTGCCACGAAGCACAGAGTTTGACACACAGGGACTTTCCAATTATCCAGCAGTGGTACTGTTCCTTTACCCTCTCTTCGATTTTTGAGAAAGTAATCATGTTGGGAGTCTGGCTCTTGAGATTCGGAAGGCGGTGCCTCTTCGATTTTGGAGCAAGCAATCTTGTTGGGAGTGTTTTCTCGAATGTGAGTAAAGGTTGGGCATGTTTGCTAGTCTACCTTGCCACGAAGCACAAAGGTTGACACACAGGGACTTTCCAATTATCCAGCAGTGGTACTGTTCCTTTACCCTCTCTTCGATTTTTGAGAAAGTAATCATGTTGGGAGTCTGGCTCTCAAGATTCGGAGGGCGGTGCCTCTTCGATTTTGGAGCAAGCAATCTTGTTGGGAGTGTTTTCTCGAATGTGAGTAAAGGTTAGGCATGTTTGCTAGTCTACCTTGCCACGAAGCACAGAGGTTGACACACTGGGACTTTCCAATTATCCAGCAGTGGTATTGTTCCTTTACCCTTGTGGGTAATAATATGGTAGCTAGACCTTCAAAATTTATGTGTCTAAACTTTGTTAGTGTTGTTTCTTTGCAATTCTTTTACCCTTCTTGGTCAGAGCGATGTAGTGGGAGCTGCAAGCTTCACGTGTCTCAACTTTGTCAGAGAACTTTGGCAAAGTTATATGTGGTACCCATGAGCTACTGTTGCGTGTGGGAAGTGGGTGATTGAACAGTACGATTCATGTGCTTTCTCTTCGCCAGAAATCTTCGACAGAATGCCCATAATTTCCGCAAAGCTGAGTGTGCGTGTGACAGGTGCTGACAAGGCTGGAAAAGTAGGTGCCTCTTCGATTTCTGAGATCGGCCCTCGTGGTCTCTGAGCAGCCCAGCTTTTGAGAAAGCAAGCCTCTTCGATTTCTGAGATCGGCCTTCGTGGTCTTTGAGCAGCCCAACTTTTGAGAAAGCAAACGCCTCTTCGATTTCTGAGATCGACCCTCGTGGTCTCTGAACAGCCCAGCTTTTGAGAAAGCAAACGCCTCTTTGATTTCTGAGCAGGCGCCTCTTCGATTTCCGAAGCTTCGTCGAGTGCAGATTTTTATAGAGACTGACATTAAGTTCCAAAGCACACTTGAATATCCACCAGTAGAAGCTCAATTCTTGCACTTCTAAGATCTTGATTTGTCCGACCTCTTCTCTCTTCAACCCTTTGAAAATGTCTGGCCCCTCCGACCGTCGTTTTGACTTGAACCTTGTTGAAGAGGCAGCCCCTCCTTCTCCAGACAACATATGGCGCCCATCCTTCGTCTCCCCTACTGGTCCTCTTACCGTTGGGGATTCCGTGATGAAGAATGATATGACCGCTGCGGTAGTGGCCAGGAACCTTCTCACTCCCAAAGATAACAGACTACTTTCCAAACGGTCTGATGAGTTGGCTGTTAAGGATTCTCTGGCTCTCAGTGTTCAGTGTGCAGGTTCTGTGTCTAATATGGCCCAACGCCTATTTGCTCGAACCCGCCAAGTTGAATCATTGGCGGCTGAAGTGATGAGTCTCAAACAGGAGATTAGAGGGCTCAAGCATGAGAATAAACAGTTGCACCGGCTCGCACATGACTATGCTACAAACATGAAGAGGAAGCTTGACCAGATGAAGGAATCTGATGGTCAGGTTTTACTTGATCATCAGAGATTTGTGGGTTTGTTCCAAAGGCATTTATTGCCTTCGTCTTCTGGGGCTGTACCACGTAATGAAGCTCCAAATGATCAACCTCTGATGCCTCCTCCTTCTAGGATTTTGTCCAGTACTGAGGCTCCGAATGATCCCCCTCCGGTGCCTTCTCTTTCTGGGGCTCTACCGACTGCTGAGACTTCTCCTAAGCAACCTTTGTGAAGGCTCTCTCTTGTTTGTTTATTTTGACTCAAGTATATGTACATATTTGTAACTTATCGGGGATATCAATAAATAAGCTTTCCTTCATTTCAACGTATTGTGTTAAATACACCAAAGCCTTCTTCGCTAAGTTCTTTGAATTTTCTTTTGTTGAAGCTTGTATGTTGAAGCTTTGTGAGTGGAGCATATAGGTTGAGATAGTGTTCCCTTAATTTCCCGAGTGAGGAAAACTTCTCGGTTGGAGACTTGGAAAATCCAAGTCACTGAGTGGGATCGGCTATATGAATCTTAGAACGCCATTGTGTTCTGTCCTGTGTCATGTCCTCCGTTAGATCCAAGTACTCTAAGTCTTTTCTTAGGGTCTCTTCCAAAGTTTTCCTAGGTCTTCCTCTGCCCCTTCGGCCCTGAACCTCTGTCTCATAGTCACATCTTCTAATCGGAGCGTCAGTAGGCCTTCTTTGCACATGTCCAAACCACCGTAACCGATTTTCTCTCATCTTTCCTTCAATTTCGGCTACTCCTACTTTACCCCGGATATCCTCATTCCTCATCTTATCCTTTCTCGTGTGCCCACACATCCAACGAAGCATCCTCATCTCCGCTACACCCATTTTGTGTACGTGTTGATGCTTCACCGCCCAACATTCTGTGCCATACAGCATCGCCGGCCTTATTACCGTCCTATAAAATTTTCCCTTGAGCTTCAGTAGCATACGGCGGTCACACAACACGCCGGATGCACTCTTCCACTTCATCCATCCAGCTTGTATTCTATGGTTGAGATCTCCATCTTAAAAAAATATATATCTTAAAAATGGGTCCTTTTATAAATTTCGCACAGGGCCCCCAAAATCTCAGAGACGGCCCTGCTAGAAATTATAGGATCATTCCAACTCGTATAAACATATTGTTAAGGTCCAAATTCCATTCGTTTAAACTCACATTGATGGGAGGAAGAACCTTGCATGGCTTTGTAAGAGGTTGGTCTACCGAAGCAGGGTGTGTCGGATAATCATTCTGATCTGCATCCTTTCGATCATACAATCATCACGGAAACAAATTAAAACATTGCACTCTTTCGAATCTTTTGCTGTCGAACTAACATTTTAAACTTTCTACTCTGTTCTAAAACCAAGGCAAGTCTTGGATTATAAGGCAGTGGAAGCACTTGGAACATGCAAAGCATCCACTAATTTTCTGGGCAAAGTGGATCACACAATTCCAGACTTACCCAAAAGAAAATATGCAAATCAGAACAAGAAAGGATCCCAAAACCACAGTTTTGAAGTAAAAGTTCAGAACTTTCAAGTTTTACCGGAAAAAAAAAAACAGTAAAAATCCAGAAGAAACAATCACATACACTCAGTTCCAATAGATTGAACGGACATGCATGATCGAAGAATTACCCAACAAAGAAAACGAGGAGTAAAACAGTAAAAGTAAAAAAGGGTTAAAAAGAAACGTACCGTTAGCTTCCGCCATTGATGGGAAATGGGATTGTGTGGAGGAAGAAAGAAAGATCAGAGGAACGTGGAAGGAAAGGAGAAAGAAAGCGAAGTGAGAGATGGAGAGATTGAGAAGATGAGAGAGCTGTGAATTGTGATGGTCCACGAGTTATTGTATATACGTAGTTGTCGTTGGTAAAGTGCGAAAAGGAGACTGAATGGAATGGAGGCGCAAAAGAGTGAGAGCGACAGACACGACGTGCCGAGCTGTCGGGCTGTGATTGTGAGGAGATATTTACATGCCATTAGATTGTGGCGTCACGGTAACGGTCTTTTGAGTTTACCACGTGTCAAAACGTTATTATTTTATGGTATCATAATAAGTGATTGGTTTGAAAACACAGGACGGTAATAATATGGAGAGATTCTTTTAGTTGCACTTGAATTTGTAGTAAACTAAGAGAGATTCTTACGGCCACTTAGTCTAGTGATATTTCTCTTTGATTATATGTGAGAGGTCTTAGGTTCGATTATTGTCAAAGACGAAGTTGAATCATATTATTGCAAGTTCATTATGAATAGATAATATTGGTTGTTCAAAAAAATAAAAAAGATTCTTACATACAACCAACAAATTTTGACATGTCAACTATCCTGACTAGGTTTTAGATCTAAGGATTTGCCGTAAATAAGGGTAACTAACATGTACCTCCAAATGGTTTTTTAGATTTCATGCTTGAGATCATTTTTCCAAACCGTTTGTTGATTTCATGATTAATTATTCTCTTGTTGGTAAAAAAAATATCCAAAAATAATAATTAGATGATGACTGAATTCTCTTTATTATAATTTATAACATAGACATTGCAAGTGACCCTCTACCATAGTGTTGAAGAGGAGTATTGCCGTTGCACCACAATGTACGTTCGAATCCCGTCGGCTACCTAAGTTAACATATCGAAAAAAAAAAAAACACACACACACACACACATTTCACATTTTAAGGCAACTAAAAATTTCCATTACACAAAAATAATCAACTTGGAGATCAAGAAAGCTCTACTGCTGCCCTAAGTACGTAGTAGTCGAAATTCGAACCCTAATACTCTTCAGCAAGCACGGCGCATCGTTTTAATGTCAAATCCTTCTTGGAACTGTAACCCTTCTGCAATTTAACCATCGCCATTGCTGTAATATTTTTCACCTCAATACAGTTGACAAAATCTTTTCTCGCTTTCTTCATGATCAAGCTTTCCTTTCGCTTTCGGACGGGACCATCGTCGCCACCGCAGGAGCTGCCGGAGTTACTTCCTTTGTTGCTTGATGACGACGGAACCTCATCCTCGCTTCTTTTTCTTTTGTTCCTTGACGATGACGTAACCTCTGTCTCTTTGCAAACAACAACTCGCCGGCTTTGTTTTCGCAAAGCTTCCTCTTTATACCGCCTCTTCAACCTCTCGGCAGCCTTCTTTTCGGCCTCGTCGAGTTCTTCCTTCTCCTTTGAATCGAACAGCTCCATCCATCTGTACCTTTCATTCTCCTTCATCATTTTGCTCGCCGCATCAGTCATTAAAGGCCCGAACTTCTGTTCGTAGAATTTCCGCCACAACTTGTCGGTAACCGGACTCAAATCTCTACCTCCGCTACTCTTCTCTACTTGCCTCAACTCCCCGACCGTACATTGTGGTAGGATTTTCTCCAGAACACTGAACTCTATGTCGCTAACATTACCACCGTTGCGGCGCAGTAAATCAGCAACCATAGACGGAGGAGCTGCTGCTTTCGCTTCCACGTCCATCTCTCTCTGTGCTCACAATTAAGAGTAATTGAAGGTCTGAAAAATAGTATGCAGTGTTGCGTTCATATGCTTTAATTTATAGGCAATTAATGATCAAGTGCGGTTTCCTTTTCCTGTTGGGAATAGGAAATCCTATTAAAAGGTAGCTTGTTTTAACTTTTATGTAAGTGATCTTACGTACGGAAAGGGATCCTCCGGATCCCTTCCTCCTAATCCACCAAATTCAAAGATCCGGACCGTTGAAATTTGATCAAACGGCTAAAGTTATTATAACTTTTAGAATGGGCCCCTATTTGTAGTGGTTAGATCAATTTTCAACTGTCCGGATATGGATTAGGAGGAAAGGATCCTAGGATCCCCTTCCCTTACATACAAATACAATCAATAGATTTTGACGTGTCAATTACCCCGACTACATCTAAGAATTTACGGGAAATTAGGAGCAACGGACATGTATCGAACAAAGTTTCATTATCTATTTATTATTATTTTTTTATACAAGCGATATTCTAATTAATTCGATCTAAACTACAAAGAGAGAGATTCAAACTTAAGTGTATATAGAAAAACATGATGCTCTAATGAAAGAATTTCCAAAATTGACAAAGGAAGGATCATGGTTGGGTAAATAATCCGGTTTCCTTTTCCAGTTGGGTAAAAGGGATCTCCAAGACTGACAAATAATCCTAGTTTGATTAGGAAATCCACACACCAAATTTTTTATAGGTACCGAGAATACAAGTCACGTTGTCTCATATTTCAGGTCTTATAAATATATCATATACTACTTTGAACAACTAGCTATTGATTTCTTCGATCTTTGTTTTGTTTTTACTCTTTCTTTCTCTGGAAGTCTTTTGAGTATTTTTCTTCTCGTTAGACTCTTACCAACAAAGTTACAATGCAGAAAGAAGGAGCAAAGAGGAAGGCCAGCCGGAAACCTACTCGGCCATTGCGAAAGCGGATCAAAGCCTCCAAACCGAAACTGGAACGCGAGCACTTGGTGGAGGAGCCGCGAAAACTGAAAGACCTATGGAAGGCTGTGTTTCCTGTCGGAAAAGGCTGGGACAGGATGAACTCCGTGCACAAGGAGTTCAACTGGGATTTCTTCAATCTCGAACGCGCATTTGAAGAGAAGGGAAAGCTGAATCATGAGGTCATTGGTAACAAGGACAAGGTCTATCTGTTCGGCACAATCGAATGTCATTTTCAGAG
Organism: Malus sylvestris; assembly: GCF_916048215.2. Classification (NCBI taxonomy): domain Eukaryota; kingdom Viridiplantae; phylum Streptophyta; class Magnoliopsida; order Rosales; family Rosaceae; genus Malus; species Malus sylvestris. The sequence goes on from NC_062271.1 coordinate 30,425,542, forward strand.
GAAGAATGAATTTGTAGTCCCTGTTTTGGTAACAAGGAGAAGTGACGCTTTGAACTGCACAAAGGATGAAAGTTTCCTGAAACTTCAATACTTCTTTCCATGTTTAGATGATCACGAGGAGGAAGAAGATGGCTGCCAGGGTAGGAGGCGAGGAGGATGAATTTGCCAAGTTCATCATAGAGGAGACGATAGGAGGAGACGAGGGATTGTCTCCTGTTGTAAAAGCTGGCTTGAAGGAGTATGTGGAGGACATGCTATTTGATGCAAAGAGAAACCATGGAGAGAACAAAGATAGTTGCAGTAGCGTTTTTTCGTTCATCCAAGCGATACTAGGAGAGGGGAGATGCAAATGCAAGTACTCAGACGAAGGAACAAACACTCTAAAGCGCTTGAGCCGAGAAGAGCGTTTCGGAGAACAAACACTCTAAAGCGCTTGAGCCGAGAAGAGCGTTTCGGAAATAGTAGGATGTACAAGTTCTACCCTGTGCAAACACCGGAAACTCCAAGACATTTCAAAAGCTAAATATCGATTCATCAACAAGCATTACGGCACGGCTCCTGAGGTTCTGTAAAACTAGATGCCAATTCCTAAAGCATGTGTTGAAGTTCAATCACTTGTTAATCAGTGCAAAGAGTCTGAAAACTTCATCAAAGACTATATCCGCGATTAAATTGTCGTTCATTAGAAGATTAAGAAGTATCTTCACTTCGAGATCACAAATAAACGAAAGTCGATAAGTAATCTGAAATCTGTTGCTACTTAATATGATAAATCTGTCCTCATCATAAACGAAAGTCGATAACTAAATAGTAGATGGCTCTCTAAAATCCACAATGAAGGAACACTTCCTAAAGGCAAAACATGAACAAAAACTAGAACCGAAATCACTAACGCTCATTTCTTCTTTGTCTTAGCAGCATCTGAAGCCTTGGTCTGCACGAAAAAAAGAACAAAATCGTTGTAAGAAGCAAGGTAATGAAATCAAACAAAAATTACGCAAGGAAATAATATAAGTCACTTCCGTACCTTCTTTACTCCTCGGATCTTCTTGGCTCTGTTCTTTCTCTCCTTCAATTGCTTTCTTGACTTCTCTACTTTAGTATCCAGTCCGTTCTGCAATATCAAAAACGTTTTTAGTGGTATGAACTAATGGAGGTTTGAAGTAGAACCGATGAGAAAAATTACTATATACTTAAAAACACAATATGAAACCAATCATGAAGAGATGGAAATAAAAAGTTGGGGGGTAACATGACCATACTTGTGCTCCCACGCTTAGTTTAGTTTGTCATTACAAGTGACGTACATATCTACTCATGCTCAACTACTAATGCACACCAGAAAAGAAAAGATAACAAGAGACACATAGGACTAACAACAAAATACCACTTAGAAGATACATTGATAAATCCGACCAATTAACAATCAACAGCTTTACAATTCTTACTGACTTAACTTAGATTAACTCAATGTGTCCTAGGGTTTATCCGTGTGCTAGTCAAATCACTTCAACATAGCTATCTATATTTCTAGCGGTGGCAATGTCCTATGGTTTAGGTAGCAAAAATGAAATTTGAATAGATGAACTTATCAGTAAAATCTGGACTTACCCTGATCAACCTGTACTTGGGCTCATACTTCTTCGCGTTTTCAACAGAGTCATAAATCAATCCAAATCCAGTAGATTTGCCACCACCAAAGTGGGTCCTGAACTTGAAAACAAAGATTGTGTTCGGATCCTTGACCTCATAGAGTCTTGCCAGCTTCTCCTTCAGCTCAGCCTTCACAAAACCAACACACCAATTCGTTTAATTAGTGAGCAAGCTCATAATTCACATTATTGCTATCCATTACGAGAAATTAAAAAAAAAAAGTCATTTCAAAACAGTTATTTTACAAGCTCTAGTTCTTCGTTAAACATAATACCATTGATTGAACAAAACATACTGAGACAAATTACGATAAATAAATAGCCGAAAAAGTTCTGTAACCACACCTTGGAAACATTTGGCCTGCCTGGATGAAGAACATCAATGACCTACATGGAACAAAAGCAAAAATTGAATTACGATTAACCCCGTAAGAGAAGATTATCACGGAAAGCTGACAACACGAAAATCCAACAAATCATTTCAAACTCGTATTTTTCACTGAACTCGCTTCAATCCAACATAAATTCAAGTTAAAAAAAAAAAAAAGATCTGATCACAGATAATACAAACCAAATTATTAATAAAAACCCAGTTGGGTGACTCAGAATTAAGTAAAAAAATAAAAAAAGCATCCATATTTACGGTGAAAAATCACAAAAAAAAATATAATGGTAACCAAATTATAAATAAAAAACCAGTCGGATGAATACGAATTACATAAACAAAACACATATCCAGATCAAAGCATGCAACTTTAGGGAGAAAAATCACAGAACTAACGAAATAAAACAGCTTAAACATCACTAACAAGAACACTAAAAAGTTATATATATATATATATATATATAACCCAGTTAAATACTAGAGGCAAAAAGTAAGAAACTATGGAGGAACTCACGAATTGCTTGCGAGAGAGAAGGCGGTTGGTCATGAACTTCCTGGTTCGGATGGTGACTGCCTTGTCCGCCATGGTTGGTTTTGATTACACCGGAAGATACCTAACCAGAGGGCAATGAGGCGGAAAATGCAGTAGTAGCAGCAGCTGAGGCACACAGAGTTTGAGGGAGACGGAGGAGTTGATTTTATTGGATTAGGGTTTTAAGAGGATGGGTCTGGGCCGAGCTACATTTAACTTTCTTTTTTAATTAAGGCCAGGCCCAAAGGGTCTAATAATTCTCGGGTCGGACTTTGACATCAAGCCCTAATTCGGGTCGCACAAGAAATCAGTCCATAATTCAATTAGGAGTGCAACTCGGAGGAATTGGATGAACTAAAATCCCACCTATCATAACCCATTCTTATAATTTTGTTTCGAGATCGAATTTTTTCCAGGTTGATGAAAATATGATCCCAACTCTCAATCAAACTCAAAACAAACTCGAGTAACACGAACACCTGAAAAATTGTACACAATTTCTTGTATTGTCAAGGAAGTGAGTTGAATATGTACAAAATGAGTGAACATTTGTATACATACTAGACATTAAACTTGCTAAGGCAAGGCTTGAATTCAAGGAAATTATGGCCTACAACTAGCCGTGTCACTTCATTTCCATGACTGAAACACAAAACCTTATCAAATAGGGTCATCGTTTTTAGGCAAGAGCAACTTATATAACACGAGTACATTGTTACGTAACATTTACATGAATAAAAAACTTGCACATGTTTTTATTTCATTGACACTAGATGCCACTAAAGAAGTGTATCATGTCATGTTAGTCCTCCTCCTAGATGCATCCGATGAGTCTTCAACCGTTGAATCTTGATCCGACCCAAATTGCACCCCTCAATCGAACATAATATAAAATAAAAGTCACGTGCAAAGCACAATCCATCTTCATGAGTTCATCCATGAAAAGACAAAGACACGGAGGAAGAAGTTTGAGGCTGAGATTGAACGAATCAGAGAGGCCAAAGCCACGACAGCAGCTGCTATCTCCTCCCCATAAAATCCATTTCTCAAAACATTAACCCGTCCACGCTTTTGATTTCTGAATTCCAAAAACGCTCGACTCGAAAACAGTTTTCAAATGGCGGCAACAGCTTCATTGCTCCAACCCAACCCACTGAGATGGAACAAGCGCAATCTCCTCCCCCCTCTCCGTGCCCTCCCCGCAAACCCAATCAAATTCAAAAACGTCAATTTCCAAATCCAAAAACTCCCCTGCAAATTCAAAGTTCAATGCTTTAAGCAGTTACCCGAATCAAAATCTCGGTCCCTGGAAAACCCAGCACACCCAGCAACAAACCCACCAAACCCAATTGGGATTATCACCGGACAGCTGCTGAATGCTCTGAAGGCGTTGAGGAAGCCGGCAATGGCCGCCGTGTTGTTTGGTCTGCTGCTGATGTCCGACCCGAATTTGGCATTGGCTGCATCGGGCGGGCGGGTCGGGGGAAGCTCGTTCTCGTCGCGCTCGTCGTCTTCCTCGTCGTCGTCGAGGAGTTATTCGGTGCCGAGGACTTCGAGTTCAAGGCCCGATTTTTCGTACTCCGCGCCGTACTACGCCCCTTCCCCGTTCGGGTTCGGTGGCGGGGGAGGTGGGTTTTACGTGGGGCCGGCAGTTGGGGTCGGAGTCGGAGCCGGGTCGAGCTTCTTCCTGATGTTGACGGGCTTCGCGGCGTTTGTTTTGGTTTCCGGGTTCCTTTCGGATCGGTCTGAGGGCAGTGTGCTTACTGATACAGAGAAAACAAGCGTTCTCAAGCTTCAGGTATGATTGAATGCTGGCAGTGGATATTTCAGAATATTTTGTTTGTATGTATGTGTGTGTATATGTATGTATGTATGTATATGTGTGTGTGTGTGTGTGTGTGTGTGTGTGTGTATGCAATTTGAAATCCTCTGTAAAATTAGAGCTCCTTTTACATACGACCCATGACTTGTTAGGTTGGAAATTTGTTCGTTTGTTGAAGTTTAATTGACTCGTTTTCCCTTGATTGCTTTCAATTAGGATATATGGGGAAATGATTTGGTTGTAGAACTAGGAAGTTTATGTTGAAGTGGCAAATTGTGGGAGTTTTTGCCTTTTTTGGTCGGTACATGTTAAAGGAAGGGCTGACTTTGCTACAAATAGAAAAACTTGGGGATTAAGAAATGATATGGTTGTAAGTAAGCACATTCTAGGATGGATGTTTATAGATGAATGAGCATTTGGGGATTGGAGAAAAGTGTCACTTGAAAAATACGCCGGTATTTGTAAAACATATCACCATAGACTGGCTTTAACATCGAAAAGGGGATAAGTGTAGGGGATCGTACATACAATTTGGAAATTTTTGATATTTAGTGCTGTAATCTCACTGTGTAGGCTAAATTTTGGAAATGTGATGTGCACTTTATAGACTCTTCTGTTGGATTGCAATGAACAATGTATCCTCTATTGTTTCACCTTTCCTTCTTTAAGGTTGGTTTGTTGGGCATGGGACGAACACTCCAAAGGGATCTTAATCGGATTGCTGAAACTGCAGATACCTCTACCGCTGATGGTTTGGGCTATGTTTTGACAGGTGAACCTATATATATTATTATTCATGCACACTCACATAATATAACTGAGCTCTTAGAATTGGTTTTTTTATTATACCAATATTTAGATTTATTACCATACCCATAATGTCAAGTTACTATCTTTTATTACACTGAATGTACAGCTCCTACGTTCTTCTGGCTACGGTTCTTTCTATTCTTATTTATTACTTTAAAGATCAGTCGTCTCTCAAAAGATTGATTCTTGGATAGCTTGTTCTGGACTTCCCTATAGGTTCTGCAGAGGCAGGGGAAGGGCGGGTTCAAAGCCCTTCATTATTATTATCTTAATTTTTTATTACTTTCGGTATTCTGATGCAAATTTTACTAAAATTGCAGAGACAACACTAGCTTTGCTACGGCATCCTGATTATTGCATCTCCGGCTATTCATCTGTAAGTTCATATCATCTGTTAGATTACATGGTTTCTATCTGGTGTATTGTTGTGGTTGCCCACCATTGTTAGAGAAGGTGGAAACCCCTAGGAAGAGATGATGATAAATCAAAGGAATTCATCTCTCTCTTAAGACATTTGGCACTATAAAGTATAAGATAGTATATGGCAGTGGCAGCTACTCGTCAGATAACTTAAACAGATTAGGCTAATCTTTTAAGGATTGAAACTTTTGAACTTTGATGTCTTGTGCACATATGCAAAGCTTTCATACAATACCTAATCATTCTGCCTCTCTTTAGACAAATTGTGGGAGGTGGCTTGATCTATGATGGTGAAACCGTTACTATTGTTTACCATTCTAGAGGGCCGGTGGTATTCTTTAAAAGGATTATTAATAATTCAAGGGAACTCTGATACTCAATAAACTAATTGCAAACCAGCGTTGGTCTGGTGGAATAATGTCTGAAGTACAACCAGGATTGGAGTTTTTCTTGTAATTGCTTATGGATGTATCATGTATGGAGCGAAACATAAAGTATAACTTTATAAAAGTATGAGGATAGTGAAGGACATGGATTATAACTTTTGTCATGCTTCTAGGTTGCTCTAAAACGAGGCATAGAGGATGCAGAGAAACACTTTAATCAGCTTTCTATCGAAGAAAGGGGCAAATTTGATGAAGAGACACTTGTCAATGTTAATAACATAAGAAAGCAAAGCTCTACAAGCCGGAGTGCTAATGGATTCCGCAACGAATATATAGTGGTAAGATCAAGTTGGGATAGCCTGTGTTAAACCACATTTCCAGTTTTCAGTGTCAGTTATTCATAGTATACCAAAGGACAAACCTGTGTTGCTTATTCACATGTTAAGCTCTGAACATTCTATTAAAATCAGTGTTTCCATCGAAGCATTATTACCGAGGCCCCGCTGGCCTATCATGGAAGTATTGGTGAATATGAACGTTTGGGAATAGAAATGTTAATATTTGACCTCATTTCTGACTGAACTTCAATCAGATAACAATATTGGTGGCTGCTGAAGGGGTGCATAAGTTGCCTGCCATCAATGGCAGTGGTGACTTAAAGGAAGCGTTGCAAAAGCTTGCATCCATTCCGTCGAACAAAATAATGGTAAAAAAAACATTATACTTACATGGAACTTGTAAAATTATCTTTAAGATCTGTGCTTGATATCTATACGTGTTGTTCTTTTTCCTGCAGGCAGTAGAGGTCTTGTGGACTCCTCAGAATGAAACTGACACTCTGTCGGAGCGGGAACTACTTGAAGACTACCCGCTTTTGAGGCCTTTATGAGAGCACACTCAGGAAACCCTGCACAATCCTGCAAGAGCCACAACTGAACTATCCTTCAAACAGGGTTGTGCTGAATCATTGATGAAGGGCCATTTCATTAAGGTATATCCGCGATGTACAGAAATTATACATGTATAAGAATCAGTGTCTTTTTGAATTATACTTTATACAGAGGCTTCTACAATTAGTGTGGAGTTTCGTTGCGTTAACTACAGTCATTTGCATGTAGAGTGGTTTTGCAAAGGTTTCTAATGGTTTGGTTCAATTAGTGGTTACATCTGGTTAGTTATTAGAACTTCCACACCTAGGATGCGATTGTGGAAGTATCCTGTATCCCAACCCAAGTGAATCACACGCTGCCAATGGTAGGAAAGTTAAAATACATTATAGTACTGATTCGCTTGGGATAGCACCACAATGGCATCCTGGACGTAGGTGACTTTCCTGCGTTGGCAATATGTGAATCACTTGGGATACCTCCACAATGGCATCCGGGGCATAGGTAAGTTTCTCTCACATCTAGGCGCAGAACTTTCAAGCACATGGGGTCGTTTATGTGTTGTTTCAAGTCAATCACATACTGCCAATGTGAGGCAGTTAAAACGTGTAGCATTGCACGTTGATTAATTTGAAATACTATCACAGCAGCATCACAAACATAGGTAAGTATCTCTCGGTTAAGAGTATGAAAAGGACACGTCAAGGGTTGGACTAGGACTAGGCTTTAGAACTAGTTTCTTCCGTCACGTGTTGTGGAGTTTGTCTAACATTTCCTACCATCTTTGGACGTGGAAACTGCATCACAATGGCACTTTTTATAGGCTTCTTTTTGACCTCTTTCGGCAGTAGCCTGTAGGGTTGGAACTTGGATGGTGATAGGCGGTTGAAGTAGTGGTAGGGGAGTTTATGGATGGTGCTTTCTTGCAATAAACACTTTTTTAAGTTTTTTTTAAATTCAAAAATATTTCGCAAAAAACATGTACAGTCATTTTAAAAATACTTCCAAATGAAACTTTGACTTTTCAGCCACAAAGTTTAAGGTTCAATGGGCTGAGGTGGTGGGATGAACTGACCTTAGACATTGAACTTGGGTCTAGCCAAGTTGAGCAAGCTACCCTTTGGGTTGAATCCAAGTGGTCCAACTCCAATAATTTTCTTCACGAATGATGTATTCACGATGGTGTAAAGTTTGTACCAAGTACCAACCCGTGAAGTGGAGGTCATTTTCCGAATCGACCACAAGAAAGGTTGTGTTTTTAGTTAGCACTTTCAAGTTTCAATTTCTAATGACACTCAAACGCTATGTTTTGGCGAAGAAGATCTTAAATTCAAATCTCGTAAACCATAGTTACTGATCTATATTAAAAGATTAATAATAAATAAATGAACTCCCAGTCGTGAGGGTGGGTGATGGTTAGGAGTAAGCTAGAGATCTAAAGAATATGAAGGATCAGAACCCTTCTTTCTGAATAAAATAATGTAAAAATGGAGCTAATTTCTACACACATCTTTTCTAAAAAAGTAACTTATTATTTCTTCTTTCTGAATAAAAAAAAAAGTAGTAAAAAGGGAAATAATTTCCGCACACATCTTTTTTTTTTTAAAAGTAGCTTATTATTATTTTGAACAAACGATATTATCTAAGTTAAGAGGGAGAGATGGGCTTAGCTCATAATAGGCTACCAATAATGTAGTTCAAATTCACATTTAGCAAGACCTCTCACTATCAAGGTTCTAAAAAATGCTAGCCGCTAGTCGGGCGGCGGGTTAGCGCCTAGCGGCTAGGTGGCGCCTAGGCGACCTAGGCGGATTTAGGTAAATTTCTTGTATATCTTGTAAATAAGTGCATATTGACATCTAAAAAAAAACTATACTTGTATGGATAATAAAATAATGATAAAATGCAAATTAGGTACACTTTCCATAAGTATTGGATGAACTTGTAGTAAATCCATCATTTGCAAATTAGATACACCATTTCCATAAGTATACCACCATGAAACCAAAAAAGAAAAAAGCACACAATTAATAATAAATAAACAAATAAAACCTCCTATGACCGCCTAGCCCGCCTAGCCGCCCAGCCTGCCTAGGCCCAACCCGATTTTTCTGCGCGATTTGCCCAAAAATGCCTCAGTTGCTAGGCGCTCAGTGCCTGGGCGGCCGCCTAGGACGTTTTTTAGAACACTGCTCACTATATCACTAGACCGCAGTACTAAATGTCAAAAGTAACTTATTATTAAATCACATTTTAAACATTCTATGTTGGAGATAGGAATATATTCCAATTTCATTACTCTCCCTCCAAGTTTGAGTTATCCCAAAAAGGTCCAAATTGATTTTTGTGGGTCTGCAATCCACCTCAAAGTAAGTAAAAACACATGTTTCTTGACTTGAATCCCACTTGAGCAAACTTTACACCACCATCGCATTATTTAAGTGAGAAAAGTGGTAAAGCATGCAACCCTTTCAATCGTTTAAAAGATGGGGAAACTTTGGACAGGGTGGAAGAGATTCTTGTGTCCGATACTCCAATTAGGTACAATGTTTGAACTATTAACAAAAGAGTCAGGTTTGGCCGAACAATACCTAAACGCAAATAAGCCAATCTCTTTATGAGTGGGTTGGCCAGTTTGCCTGACAGACTACTTAAGGCTGATTTGGTATTACTGTGTTTTGATAAACAAATGATCTTGCTGTGCTGTGAGAATGAACTCATTTTTGCTACTTCATGTTTTTAGTTTTTTTTATCCAAAATTATGAAAATAAGTTGTTTTTAAGTGTTTACCAAAGACCTTTTTTAGCTCAACTTTTTTTAATACCCACTTTTTATAAAAGCACTTTAATACCAAACCAATACTTCGTCTAGTTATCGAAGACAAGAATTTCTCGTAAAATCTCATGTATTTAGATCACCCTTTACCCCACTTTAAGAGATTCAACTGTTCAAAAGGAAATCATATTTACCCTTGATAACTTTTAAGATTCAGTTTCCATCATAATATTGTCGTTGAGTGGTAATTGTTCTCTTCTTACATGACTCAATTATAAATAAAAAAAATTGAAAACCCCATTGATTGGTTGTTAGGGAAGGGTCGTGTGCATGTGGCTATCGTGTCTAGAGTACGGAATTGAAATTCTTTCCAAATCTTTGTGTTCGGAGTTCAAGAATCAAGATTCGAATTATTGATTTTTAATCTTGCGGCTTTATTAGTTTATCTCATACAAATTAAGAATTTTAACTTCTCACTTCAACGACTCGAATCTTCTAATTCTTAAGTTCTAGACACAAAAATTCGAAGACAATCTCAATTCTAAAAGAGTCAAATTACCAAAAAGTTTGTTAGATTTGTTGTCATCAATATCTATTTTTTAAAGCTTAAAAAGTTGTGATTCTGATTAGTACAATCTGAACCGTGTGATCAAACTGCTTTTTTCTTGATTCTGATATATATCATAGATTTCACCCACCTACAGAATCCTTTCCTTCTAATCCAGTAAGTTCGGAAATCCAGATTGTTTGAAATTTGATCTAATATCTAAAGTCATTATAACTTTTAAAGTGGACCCTTATTTGTAGCCGTTTGATCAAATTTCAACAACCCGAATCCCCAAACTTAATGAATTAGCCCTACATACAATCCCATGTGGATTTTCCCATAATGTTATGGAATCAAAAACCTTTTGAGTTGGTCTCAATTCAACACCCAACCAAGCCACCAATGCAAATTATGCAATATAAAAATAAACAAAAAGACTAGTTGGCCTCCACTTTGCTACCCACTTTTACCGAACCCAAAAAGAAGGAAAAGTATCATTATTCATACTTATTTATCAATTACAATTCTATACGTGTGGAAAATCTTTTTTTTTTTTTTTTGTTGATAAATTATTTATGCATATGCGTCAACTTGTAATGTACGAAAATAAGAAACAACAACTCAGTACGGAATGGGGCTAGTCAAATGATATTTTACAATAAAAGTTACATGATTTAGGTTAAGTCATAAAATCCAATTCGCTACCTATGAGAGCCGTAAGCGGAGAGTATACCAATAATACTAAAGTCGATTTTTCGAGTTAAATTAAAGAACTTTAACATAAAAGTGAGTACAACTTTTGGTACAAGATATGGTTTGGTGGTTTGATATGTGATTTAGATTAGCTTAGATGTCTTTTTCAAGGGAAGTTGGTATGTGGACCAATGGACCATCCCATATTAAAGGAGCCAATATTTTTTGGGTGATAAAATATGGGCAACCGGAATTGTACGTTAAGAGTTCAAATCGTCTTCGAATTTCAGAGTCTTAAGCCGATGAACCGGTTAAGTTGAATCGTTCTAGACAGGGAGAAAGCCATCCAAACTCTTAATTTTTGTGAGGTTGGTTAATGAGATGAGTTAATGATGATTGTAAAATTTAAAATAAGTGATCTAAAATACTCGATCCATTGAGTCTAGACTACAAGAAAAGAATCTCGATTCCTAAGCTAAGTAGATGAGCATGCATGGAATGGAACATGGGGAACCGGATCCAAAAGAACTAAGTCCACTCATCAGATGATCTGGACCATTAAAATTTGATCTAACGGCTACAAACAAATGATCCTCTAAAAGTTATAATAATTGTAACCGTTAAATCAAATTTCAATGGTCTGGATCATTTAATCCTTGAACTCAGTTCCTTTGGGTCCGGAGGGGATCCGGTTCCGAAGCATGGAACATGAAAGATGATTTATTTGTTCTTGTGGGGGCCAAACAATTGAAGAAAAAAAAAACCCTCACTCCATAATTGACACATATTGAAGGGGCCAGGTATGTCCTACAAGAAGCATGGCAAAAGATCCTGATAAATCATAAACCTTTCATTGGCCAACTCAGCACTGACATGCCTATAATTCAATCCATCAGCATTTTTCGATTTTCAATCTTCCTGAATAAAGACCGATAAGATGCGGGTTAGGTCAATTAACCACGTATGCCTCTTGTATTCGAATTCTAAATCAAATAGTTTTTAGGTGCTATATTTCTTTTAAGCGGCTTGAGTCTTGAGAAAATTGGAGAATTTAATTCTATCACTAATTATATATAATTACATATCTGCCTCGTTCTAATTGTATACATTCAGTTACACCTTAAGAATCTCTCAAATTATACTTGTTCCAACCAATAGGTCTCTTGTAATAAGGAGATGGAGTTGAACACAATCTATGTAGGCCTCAAAACCATAATTTTAAATACAAAGCATCCTGGAAAGCCACATCCCTTGGTAAAAAAAGGAGTGGCCTTGGTAACCATACACGATGTAAGTGTATGGAACCTGTGAAAAGAATACATGTTTTGTGCCTCTGCAAGTTTATAAATCAACAGCATCAACTGGGAGAGAAACTGCCCTGCGAAGAGAGTGAGGAAGCAGTGAGCCTGTGTATAAACTATTGGCAGTGATCACATTCTCCTTGGGAGACTCCATCGCCTCGCAATTTCGGGCCCTTTGGGATTCCAAATTGGGGCAGCTCTTTTCAAGATTTGCAAGGAAATCCGGAGTTATGTGTCGGTGATCATAAGCGCAAGATTTCGAAAGAACTATGTTGTTGATTCCTTGTAATGTGTTTGATACCACAGATGATAAGAACCCGTTGTCTATTTTGTGTACTTTACTTGCATTCAGTGAAGATTTTGAGAGGATGGAAATAGAATGTAAACCGGATAAGTTTCTAATGGAATTTCTTGCGCCTGATGCTGTAGTGTTTTCCAATTGAGGATCTTGCTCATCTTCAACTGTGACTAAGTGATCCATTTTCTCATATTCTTCGTCAGAATGGCTTTGTCCCGAGCCTACTGAACTAAGTTCTCGACTTTCGTGTGGTTGCTGTCCCCAAATTTCTTGGTATTGAGGGCAGTCTGATTGGCTTGATTCATTTGGTGCACCCCCTTTCACATGATGCTCAGACTCATCAACTTGGTATGTAATCTCCTCAAAACGACCGTGCATTGAAGGACAACCATGTTTACAACATTGAATAGCTTGCAAGTCCTTGGCGCTAGGGTGGTTCGACAGATACTCCATCATGGAACCACTAGAGGTGTGATTAGAAACATAATTGTGACAAAAGCTTTGATTAGCACACGGGGGTGTTTCCACTAGTCCTGGTCCTGACTGCCAATCGGGTACCAACAAGGAAATTACCCCATCAATCATATCTGCTATTCTGGTTATATCTTGATCGGTCATAACCAACTCTGCAACCATTTCAGTTGACACACTCAATGCTGTATCATTCTCGGTGTCAAATGTGAAATAAATGTTGCGTACACGACCTGCAATATAGGATTTAAAGTGCTAAATTTAGTTTCCACACATAGACAATCCATAAATAAACTTTGGAAAGAAAGTAAAGACAATGCCAACCTCCTTTATCTGTAATTCTAAGTCTAAAAAAGATACCACCGTCTTCTATTCTATTCCCTTTAATACTCATGCCGACATCTTCAGAATGATCATCCTCACGATGCTCAAACAGTTCGATTCCAGTTGATTCTACATCAACAGGCTGATAGCCCCACTCATTTGGGGCATCGAAATTGTAACCATTCGAGTATCCATTACTAAAGGAACTGTTGCTTTGATGAAGCTCTAATAGAGGCTGCCTTACAAAAGGACCCATGTTATCTAGCTGCCTACTATAATCTAGTGATCTCAAATCATATTCACATTCATCCATTTGGAGAAAACGGTCGTTTAAAAGCTCCCTTGCAGAGAGCCTCAACGACGCAGTTGCCAAGCATTTCTCAACGAATTGTCGTACTTCTGGATCTTTAACTTTGTACAAAGCATCTGGTTTTTTACCCTATTAAATTCAGAATGCAGAAGGAATCTTAGATGTCACATTTTTCCTAAAGAAAGTAAAGCATTCCACTAGAGAGAAAGGGAAAGAGAATCCTCTTACAGAAACAACTTTCTTGTAGATCTGTACAGGATGAGAGCATTCGCTATACGGATATTCGAAAGTGACCATTTCCAAAATGCACATCCCAAATGAATAAATGTCAACTAGCTCATTATATGCCTCTTCATACACTTCAGGAGCCATGAACTCTGGTGTCCCTGCTTCAATAAATCGATAGAAATCTAAACACATTAACCTTCTAGGTAAATAACTTTCCCTTGTTCCAATCAACATCATAAATTAAGAAACAAACAAAATTTGCATAGGGGCATTCATATTTGACTCAAAATTTGACAATTTATGAAGCAATTCTTATAGGATGGATCATTCGAACTTACCAACGCAGTGCGCGGCCTGCGATTTCCTTAAGATTGCAGCTAAACCAAGGTCACCAATCTTCACTTCCCCTTGGTTTCCATTGATGAAGATATTGTCACACTTGAGATCTCTATGGATCACAGGAGGGTCATGGCTATGGAGATACAGAAGCCCTCTCAAGATCTGCCTACACCAATGCTTCACTGCTCTAATGTTTACTCTCTTGTGCTTTAACCTATACCTATTAGTAATTTAAAAAAAAAAAAAAAAAAAAAAAAAAAAAAATTAACAAAATTGGATTTAGAAAAATTAACAAAAAATCATATTTTGTATTAAAAACTCACAAAATACATACTGCTTAAGGGTCCCAGAGGTGAACATTTCAGTGACAAAATTGATGTTTCTGTTGGCAGGATCAACCCAGGAAGTGTAGAACTTCATGATGTTTCCGTGCTTCAATGTCTTGAGGAGGTGGATTTCACAGTAGAGCCTCTCAAGATCTTCAGGGCTCTGCAGGAAATCATAGAGCTTGACCTGGTTCCAAGCAACTTCCATCCCTTCATACTCATCAAATGCTCTGTAACTGCAACAAAAATACAAATTAAAAAAAAAAAACCCAGAAAAAATCACTCAAAAAACCTGCCAAAAACCCAGAAAAATTCAAATTTTTGGGAAATCTGAACTGGGTTCTGATGATTTTTTAAGAAAGTTAAGAGCTTCAAGACTTACACTGTCTTAGAAGCTCCTTTGCCAAGGATTTCATTGTACTGCAACCAAAAATAAAAAGTAAAAAAAGGTTCATTCTTCAAGCAGAATGCACAGAAGAAAATGAGGAGAGAGAAAGAGGGGAGAGAGAGAGAGGGGCAATTACTCTGCCATATCTCCCAGTTGGATCAACTTCCACAAACTCAGAGAAATCTGGTTCAAGATGTGAGAGACCATTCATTTCTGTGAAACCAATCCTCACTTTTTGGCTTTCCTTCTTCTGGTTAGCTGCTGCTTCTTCCCCGTCGGCTATTTCTTTGTATATTCTGACACAAACACAGAGAGAGAGGAGAGAGAAAATGGAGAGGATTTATCATAAAAAACTGGTTTCTCAACGTTTCAGGGGGGAGAGTCTGGAAATTAAAAGATCAAAGGAAAAAATGTTTCGTTCTTATTTTCACCCAGCACTCATTCTTTATTTATATATTTGGACATACAGACAGATCAAACCACCCAGTCCCACGACGGTACGTGACAAACTGCAAGTCTCCACTTTTTTTTCTGTAGTAAAATAGGATAAATGTAAAAGATTTTTGCATTCAAAATTCTCTTTCTGCGCTACCATGTTTTTCTCCGTCTTTTATTGCTTTTTTGATTTATTCACGTCAAAATTATTAAGAGATTAGACGTATATTAGAAGAGATTCGGTGTGCCAGAGATTATTTTGCTGAAAAAAATAAAATTATGTGGTGTCTCCCACTTGACGAGAGAGATAAAAGGAGCAAGATATTGAACCGGTTACAAGATTTTGCATGTATGGAGGGATGAAAGGAGGAAGATATTGAAATGGTTGCCAGATTTTGCATGTATGTAGGGGACCTCCTATAAAATTAGGACATAAAATTTCCCGTATTTTGCTCTGACCAAACGTGGTATGGCATCACTCAGTGTGAGAGTGACTTTAGTTAACGAATAGACAATATATGTAGAATTATATGTAGAAAGATTCACGTAGGATTACATCTAGAGACAAGAAGAAAGACAATACATGGAGTCCTATTTTTATGTGTGTAGCTCCACATACACATGGTTAACAAATATGGAGGTAGATTCTCTGCCCTTTCACTTCCCGGTTTGTGTGATCACGGTTAAGCCACGTCAACATATTATATTACTATTTTTTTTTATCTTATTATCTCTATAAAAAATAATATAAAATATTGACGTGGCTTAACCGTGACCACACAAAACAGGAGGGCACGAGAAGTAGGAGGGCAGAGAATCTGCCTCCAAAAAATATACCTATAAGTTGCCTGAGTCGTGTCAATAATATTGACATGACATGAGTTTAGCGTCATGTGTCGTTTTGATTAATAATGTATTGATATATGTAAATTTTACATAACAATGTAACATCGTTTCAATAATTATCTTATTATAAATCATATGGTAAACATGCAGACTTGTGTGGCTAAAAGCAATTGGTTACAAACAAAGTGTCCACTTGAACCATGCTTATAGTCATACATAATATTTTTGAGGACGTTATCCTATATTTCTGAATAAATTTCATTTTGTATAATTTTGAATTTGTGTGAGTAGCTAGAGACCTAGTAGGCTAGTACTAGGGTAAATATAAAAAATTCAAACACTCAGCACACATGTTTGTTGAATGAAATTGAAATGACTATAAATCTTTCTTTTACCATAACGAAAGATAAGTGATTATGAATATATTTTGAAGAAAACATTACTAATTGATTTCAGAGCAAAAAAAATTACGCACACCGTGTGTTTCAAGTTTGGTATATCACACGAGGATGAGTGTTGACAAAATTTCTTCTTGAGGAGTTGTTCTTTTACTGTAGTTGAGTTCATAATATTTATTTTTATGTGAACGTCTCATAATTTTGTTGGTGCATTTTTCAGACCATAAATAATATGGTAGAAGATTCCATCTCTTGAGTTGGGAAGCATTTGTCAAGATTTGTAGATGCTGGATAGACATCGAAGTTTCTTCATGTTGAATATTTAAAAAAATATATATATAATAATATATTATATATATAATAATATATGTATGTATATATATATATATATATATATATATATATATATATATATATATATGGGGATGTTTGACGGAAAGTTGGGTCATTGACCCAACAATTATATCTTTTCATATTAGCATTGTAACCTTTTGCTAATACCTAACGATTGCTGCATGTTTTACAACATATATGATCTTTGGGTAATTGGTGTTTGTATTAGATATGTCCATTGGACATAATGATGCAATGTGTTGTATCCCATGGTGAAAAGACATACTCAAATCAAAGGATGTGTCTAAAGGGTGTAATGCTCTCTATATATAGTGGTAACATTAGTAGAAAAGAATCATTCAGAAATTTGTTGTCTACATAATTTATTTGCTCTCTTTTCTCTCTTCATCACATTCATACAATTTCTTTCTAGTTATTTCTAAGGGAATATAATTCGGTTTTGCTAATCGAATATTTCATACTTTGTTGTATCCTGGAAGTGATTTGCCAAGAACCCTTTAGCAAACTCATTCGAGTGGGGGCAAATAACACTTTAAGGAAACGATTCAAGTCGTACCTCAAAGTCATTATTCAGATTATTCTCCATATTTCTATATTTAATCTAACACTTCATCTGTTAATGGAGTAGATTTTTTTTTTCAATTATTTATTTAAGAAGATAATAAATGTTGTTAATGGAATTTTATATCTCATAATCTTCAATCTATTATCACTCCAACCTTTATCCGCTCATCGGATAATACTAGAGAGATAATCTATTTAAACATAATTACAAATCATATGACATATCATCAATAAGAAATAAATAAATTAATCAACACTTAATAATAATCTCTCATCAACAACTACGTCATACAGTTTAAAAAATAAAATTTAAATATATGGTCTCTTTAACATTACCTTTACAGTAAATACTATTTTTGCACTTGACAAAAATACGTACAGATATTTTCAGAAAAACAAAATGATAATTAAGAAAAGACAATGTACATGAAGAAATTCCGTTCACACTAGGGTTTTTGACTCGCATATATTTTCATGTGACTTTGTCAGACCGAAACAGTTACAACGCATGTGCTATTGGGTTGTGATATCCTTTTCAAAGTGCCACTTGTTTTATCTTTTTTTGGCTATTGGCCACATGGTTGGCTTTCTTCCTTGAGACTTGGAGTGTGTGTGTGTGTGTGTATATATATATATATATATATATATATTTATTTGATTAATTAAAATTAAATGCATTATTAATGAGAGTGAATAATTAACTACCAGCAGGCTACTCAACTGCGTTCAAATGATTTTAACTTCAAAAGATACTTCAATCATTTACATTCTTTGGATTTAAAGTTTAAGTTCGACTTGCATGAATAACAAGTACATTATTAATTTAAGGAAAATTAATGAACATGGCTTGAAAATTTTGAGTTTTAACAATAATGACAAAATAAAGGGTAAAATGAATAGTAACAGGATTGATTTTTTAGTGTAAAAATGTGATTTTTCGTTAAGGTGAACAGTACTTGGAGTTTTTCGTTAAAGTTTCCATTAATTTATTATGTTAGTTCATTGTGTATTTAAACTCAAAATTTTCACATTTTCGATGCAAAATATTATTGTATAGGAAAAAAACAGGCTTAAGGAAATCACATGAGTAATGTAAATATTGTTTATTAAATTCTTAATTTGAAGGAAATCTGAATGAAATGATCCAAAAATCAGATTTGTATTCTCTCCCTACCCATTTTCCCCTTTCCTCTCTCCCCTCTTATTTTAATGCTCAAGGTTAATTAAGCCACATTTTCATCCTGTTTTACTTTATTTGGAGAGAGAGAAAGAAGAAGAGAAAACTAAGAAAAGAGGGAAGGAGAAGAGGGAGAGGAGAGCATTCAACTCAAGTTCGATAAGTAATGCATCATGTAAAAATAAAGGGTCGTGAATATTTGTTTTGAAGTTTTAAATCCATTCAACCATTAGGGTCTATGTATGTCTATCTGTTAGAAATAATAGAGGACATGGAAGTGACTTGTGATAGCTATATGTGTTTTGTTATCGCTACATCTATTCATGAACAAAACACAATGATCAAACATCTGATAAATGTTAAGCTCAATGGTTTGGCAGGACCGACTCACATCAATGACGGGAGACTCTCACACTCGTGCTTAACCGACTGACCCAACACATCGCTTGAGCAATATTGATACATATTTACTCTATAACCGACATAATACTTTCATTTAAGATTTGTGTACGTTAGAATCATGTCATCTTGTGTTCCTAAAGAAGCAACATTTTCAACCAGGGAAAAGATTGGCCACGTGGTTTAGCTAAGGAGTGAGGCTACAATCTCTTTGTACAACCACGTATTGGGTGTGTATCACTGCATGCAGAAACTTTATTTTTCGTTCGTTCACGTCTTACATAATTCAGTGCTTCTTTATTTAGGCATTTTTAGGTAAATGTTGTGTCTTAATTAGGTCCCCAAGAGGTAAGATCAGATCACAAGTAAAGCCATGCATGCATGGAAAATGAGACAAAATGAATTTGGATCCTCTTCGGACTTTAGTGTCTAGAGCTTAAGGATCAAAAACTATTAATTGATCTTTGGCTTGTATGAAATCAGAGCCCTCATTTGATTAGTGTGAGGTGGACAAGCAGAACGAATTAATGAAGATCTCAGTTCCGGAATGGATCTCAACTTATAGTCTTATCTGTCTCCTATAATTATTTTAAATTAATTTTAGGTATATTGAGGGTATCCAAGGACTGAGCAGACATATTATTCCAGCAAATACACACACACATATAATATGTAGTATTTGACGAAAGTGTTTGGCATACACTATAATTTATGCAGCAAGTGTCACGCAGCCTTCATACTTTCAAATAAAAAAATAACAATGCACTGTGCAGCTTTCGTACGGAAAAGTATACTTGATTACGTGTCTCGAATAAAATGACTAGATTGACTATTAGTAACTCATAGTAACATTATGTCAAACACGAGAGATAGTCTTCTCTTACTAATTTACCACATAACGATTGTTTATTGGACAAATGATGTAGTTTTTTAACACATCACAAGTGGCAATTGAATGAGTGAAATTGCTAAAACTATAGTCATATTACTTCATACATGTTCATTTTATTAGGTTATAATAATTTATTCTAAAAATAAAATAAAATAGATTCTAATCTTTGGGCTTTGGGGTGCATCTAGAGGGATAGAGTCAAGTCACACACTATTTTTCGTATTTAGTTTTTTAATTTATGAAAGAGACCAGAGAGGTTTGAGTTCAAATTCGTGCATATATTATATATTTGATCTTCTTTTTTAAAACTATACGTAATGCCTTGTGGACGACTTTTCTGTTTTATTAGCAATAAAAAAAGGAGATTACAAATTTGTAATATATGATTAACATATATTATGGAAAGGTAATATAATTATGTATATATATTTATATTGAATCATAAATTCCCAAGTTTGACTAGTTGATGTTGAATCCAGGAATAATGCCGTACACATAACAAGTCAACAGTATACGAAAGGGTGACTCCAAAACTCAACAAAGTACTTTCAGATAGATAATTTTTATAAATGAGCGGATCTGTGGCATTATCTTTTTTACACATTTTTGACACACATTTATGTAGGTCTTATTTCGTAATATATTTTAATAATTCGAATATTTATTTTTTAGAACATCATTTATTGATTATTCTTGTAAAAAATTAAACAAATTCAAAACCATTAAGATATTCATTTGTAGTGAAGAAAATAGGCGAATATAATTCTATAAATAAACTCTAAACCCTTAATCCAACGGTCATGTGGTTTTAGAAATGGGTGTTTTTTGACAGACATGATATTTGAGGGAAAACCTAAATGATAGACGGATCGAATCGTTGAAGTAAATTATGAAGTGAGTCATATAGAAATGTGTGTCCAAGGTTGTGCAAAAAATAGTGCAATGAGTCCGGCCCCATATTATAAATTTGAAGTTTTTTTGAAAAAAAAATAGTGCGACGAGTCCTGCCCCATATTAAAATTTTGAAGTTTTTTTAATAAAAAATATTATCTACACTAAGGGGGTGAGCTAAGTCTGACAAATGTGATTCAAATTCGTATTTGACAATAATTGAACCTAAGACCTCAAATGAAAAGGAAAACCATTACACCATAGCATTAAGTTGCTATACATTTTTTTTAAAAAATGTATGTCCATCAATCTCAAGTAATTTTTAAATTTTCATCTTAACCTTTAGCTAAATAAGAAGCCGCAAGACTAGATTTTTATTTTTATTTTCTATAGAACAAAGAGATTTGAAAATCAAAGGGGATTGGTACACCAAACAAAAACAAAATTTAGGGGATTAGAATATACAATCAGTCCATTATACATTGGTTGAATTAATATTTGGGATGATTAAAATAACGTAGAGCACATATTAAGCCAAACTACCAAACACGTGCATTGGTTAACACAACTTTGATATATTAAAATTTTAATTCACATGAATCAAGACTAAAAACTATTTAATCTAGCAAAATTTATACAATTTTTTTTTTATACAAGCAAAATTGGACAAGTAGATTAGACGTAAAATTTCGAGTACAAAAGTAAATAATATTCGATTTGTTGGGATGATTTGTGGTAAAAGAATGAGAGATTTTAGAGAACAATGGAGCAAGAGTCCCTGAATTTTAGCTAAATTAGAGAGCTTTGGTACTTGAACTAAAAATTCACGAGTATTGGTCTCGGAACTTGTTATAATATGGAGCAATAGTCTTTTTGGCCAACTCTGTTAGAATTTCCATCAATTGTTTGTCCCTTTAAACCCTTTATTTTAGATGAAAGTTCTTAATGAGTTGGCCAAAATGACAATTGCTTCACATTATAAAAAGTTTATGGACTAATATACACAAATTTTTAGTTCAGTAACCAAAACTCGAATGGAACTAAAATTCAGGACCGTTGCTCCATTTTACCTTGAAATTTTGTAGTTGCATGCCCATATTAATTCATGAAATAATCGAATTCTTAGTCGCTAGGTAGAAATTAGAGTATTTTCCAAAGGATTAAAAAATTGTATTTATCCAAAAGCTACTCTAATTCTAGAAGATCATTTTGTTAATAAATTCAATACCAACCACTACAAGAAAGAGTATTATATTTTATACAATGTTCTTGTGAAAAGACTTAAGACTTGGACTTTAAACTTATATTCGTGCACACTCTCCTTTCTCTTTCAATACCTAGAACCTTTTTTGTAGTCAAATTCACCAAGATGCATAGCACACGCACGAATTTTAACATGCAAATGCAATAGTGGACGGCTTGTATACTCACCAGGAATTTACCAATCGCTTCACTCTTTGGTAGTTACCCTTGACCTCCTGTTTATTTTTCTTGACACCAGTGGAAATTGAACCCACACCACATGTGGATGAGTATAGCTCCACATCCACATGGTTAATAAATATACCAATACTTTGCCTGAGTCGAGTCAATAACATTGACATGATATGAGTTTAGCGTCACGTGTCATTTTGATTAATAATGTATTGATATGTGTAAACATTTTTTTACATGACAATGTAACATCATTTCAATAATGATCTTATTGTAAATTATGTGGTGAACATGCAGATTTGTGTGGCTAAAAAGCAACTGGTAACAAAGTGTCCACTTGAAACTTGAACCATGTTTATAGTCATACATACTATTTTTCTATCGACGTTATCCTATATTTCTGAATAAATTCATTTTGTTTAATTTTGAATTTGTGTGAGTAGCTAGAGACCTAGTACTAGGGTAAATCTAAAAAATTCAAACACTCAACACACATGTTTGTTGAACGAAATTGAAATGACTATAAATCTTTCTTTTACCATAACAAAAGATAAGTGATTATGAATCTATTTTGAAAAGAAAACATTACTAATTGATTTCAGAGCAAAAAAAAATACGCACACCGTGTGTTTCGAGTTTTGTATATCACACGAGCGTCACATGAGGATGAGGGTTGACGAAATTTCTTCCTCAGGAGTTGTTCTTTTACTGTAGTTGAATTCATAACAGTTATTTTTATGTGAATGTCTCATAATTTTGTTAGTGCATTTTTCAGGCCATAAATAATATGGTAGAAGAATCCATCTCTTGAGTTGAGAAGCATTTGTCAAGATCTGTAGATGCTGGATAGACATCAAAGTTTCTTCATTTGTTAATGGAGTAGATTTTTTTTTCAATTCTTTATTTAATAAGATAATCAATGTTGTTAATGGACTTTTATATCTCATAATCTCCGATCTATTATCACTCCAACCTTTATCTGCACACAGGATAATAATAGAGAGATCATCTATTTAAACACATTTGTAAATTGACACACCCCGATCCTAGAATCAAGGCGTGCTGGCCGTCACGTGAGCGTGACGTAACCAAAAGTGCGATGCGGAAGCAAAAGATAAGAGAAATAAGAAGGAATAAAAACCAACTACTAGCAATAATATCCAACTAGCATGCTAGAGTAAGTTTAAGTGTGAAACACACATATTCAGAGCATAAGTACTAGGAGCAGTCAAGTAGGAACATTACTAAATTACAACACCCGAAGGTGAGTCCTACATTTATGTAGTCTGTCAGAATGCCGTGGGAATCCTCGTGAGCCACCACACCGTTAACTAGAGCCTGGAGGGGTGCAAAACAAAATTGAGTGGGTTAGTAAAACAAAGCTTTTTGAAAACACTTCATTTAATAACATTTCTAACCCCTCGCTGTAAAACCTGTATACTTTCTCAGAAAATAACATAATATGCATATAATTCTTCAGATATCTCAAATCACAATCTTTATCAAAAACCAGAAAGTATGTCATGTTATAAGCGTCAATAACAGAATAAGGATGCAACATTATAACAGGTGAAATAAGTACATAGGACCTTATGAGATCATTGAAAGGAAGTGGTGGTGGTTGCTCGCGAGTTCCCATAAACAAAACCGTGAGGGCGTGGTCGGGGCCCAAAGCGGACAATATCGTGCTACAGTGGTGGAGCGGGCCCGGGAAGTGATCCACCCTGGGCCGGGATGTGACATAAATCATGTGATATGTCACCAATAAGAAATAAGTACATTAATCAATACTTAAGGAATAATCTCTCATCAACATAGTTTACAAAATATAATTTAAATAGATGGTCTCCCTAAGACCATCTCCAACCCTTGGGCTAAAAGCCAAATTTTTTTAGCCTGGAAAATTTAGCTTTTAGCCCAGAAACAACTTTTTTGCTCCAACCCTTCTGGCCTAAAATTTTAGCCCGAAATTATTAAAGAATGAACTTAGGCTAATTTTTTTCTTAAATTAACTTTAAAAAAAAAATTATGTAGACTATCGTAAATTAATTTTATGAACATTTTAATCTAAAAAATATTTTAATTCCCATAAATATTGAAAAATCACTAAATTTTTCCACAAAGCAAGCCTTCATTTTTTTTTTAAATTATTTTAGCCGTTGAATTTAAATTTGGGCCATTAAATCTTTTTTTTTACCATTAGATTTGATTATATTTGATCTCAGTCGTTGGATTCAATGTATTTTAAAATAACATTTAAAAAAATTAAATTTGAATATAGACCGTTGGATCAACCAACGGTCCAATAATGCCAACCGTCCGATGAACAAAAAAGCCGTTGGGCTCATAATTGCTTCCGACAGCAGCCCTGACAGTGGGTCCCACCCTGTCGGGCGCTGAAGGCTAACGCCCGCGTGGGGCGAGTGGCGCAAGTGACCGGCCTGAGAGTGGGCTGGGAAAGAGAGAGTCCACACGTTTTTGGGCTATTTCTTGGGGGAAATTTGGCCCTCAATTGGCATTTGGCTTTTAGCCCAAAGATTTGGCTTGGGTTGGATTGGGTTTGGGGGGGGGGAGGAATTTGTCATTTAGCCCAAGGTTGGA
The DNA here is from genome assembly GCF_916048215.2 of Malus sylvestris. Lineage (NCBI taxonomy): Eukaryota > Viridiplantae > Streptophyta > Magnoliopsida > Rosales > Rosaceae > Malus > Malus sylvestris. The sequence continues at coordinate 30,450,427 of NC_062271.1, forward strand.
GATGGTCTAATATTATCTTTACCGTAAATATTATTTTGCACTTTACAAAAATACGTCCGTATATACACAAGAGAATTAAGAAATCACGAATCTGGTAAATTTGCAGAAAAACAAAATAACAATTAAGAAAAGGCAGTGTGCATGGCTAGGGTTTTGGACTCGCATATATTTTCATGTGACTTTCTCAGACCTAAACAGTTACAACGCATATGCTATTGTGTTGTGATATCCTTTTCAAAGTGCCACTTGTTTTATTTTTTTGGCTATTGGCCACATGGTTGGCTTGCTTCCTTGAGACTTGGAGGATATATATATTAGATTAGTTAAAATTAAAATGAATTATTAATGAGAGTGAATAATTAACTACCAGCAGGCTACTGAAACGATTTTAACTTCAAAAGATACTTCAATCATTTACATTTTCGGTTTTAGGGTGTAAGTTCGACTTGCGTGAATGACAAGTACAGTATCAATTTATTATGTTAGTTCATTATGTATTTTAACTCAAATCTTCCACTCTTTCGATGCAAAATATTAATGTATAAAAAGAAAGAAAAAACATGCTTAAGGAAATCACATGAGTAATGCAATGTTGTTTATTAAATTCTTAATTTAAGGGAAATCTGAATGAAATGATCCATAAATCGGATTTGTATCCTCTCCCCACCCATTCCCCCCTCTCTTCTCTCCCCTCTTATTTGAATGCTCAAAATTAAGCCACATTATCATCTTGTTTTACTTTCTTTGTAGAGAGAGGAAAAAGAAGAGAAAACTAACAAAGGAGGAAAGGAGAAATGGAAGGGAGGAGAATCCAACTCAAGTTCGATAAATAATGCATCATGTAAAAATCAAAGGTCGTGAATATTTGTTTTAAAGTTTTAAATCCATCAAACCATTAGGGTCTATGCATGTCTATCTTTTAGAAAATAATAGAGGACATGGAAGTGACTTGTGATAGCTATTTGTGTTTTGTTATCGCTACATCTATTCATGAACAAAACACAATGATCAAACATCTGATAAATGTTAAGCTCAATGGTTTGGCAGGACCGACTCACATCAATGACAGGAGACTCTCACACTCGTGCTTAACCGACTGACCCAACACATCGCTTGAGCAATATTGATACATATTTACTCTATAACCGACATAATACTTTCATTTAAGATTTGTGTACATTACGATCATGTCATCTTGTGTTCCTAAAGAGGCAACATTTTCAACCAGGGAAAAGATTGGCCACGTGGTTTAGCTAAGGAGTGAGGCTGCAATCTCTTTGTACAACCACGTACTGGGTGTGTATCATTGCATGCAGAAACTTTATTTTTCGATCGTTCACGTCTACATAATTCAGTGCTTCTTTATTTAGGCATTTTTAGGTAAATGTTGTGTCTTTAATTAGGTCCCCAAGAGGTAAGATCAAATCAGAAGTAAAGCCATGCATGCATGGAAAATGAGAATCGAATTTGGATTCTCTTTGGATCTTAATGTTCAACGCTTAAGGATCAAGAACTATGGGTCATTGGCTTGTGTGAAATCATAGCCCTCCTTTGATTAATGTGAGATGGACAAGCAGAACGAACTAATGAAGATAGTTGGATTCCGTATACTGAGTTCCAGAATGGATCTCTACTTATAGGCTTATCTGTCTCCTATAATTATTTTAATTAATTTTATTCCAGCAAATACATACACATATATAATATGTAGTATTTGCCGATAGTGTTTGGCAAGAGATCGTCCATACACTATAATTTATACAGCTAGTGTCATGCAGCTTTCATATTTTCAAATAAAAAAATAACAATGCACTATGCAGCTTTCGTACGGAAAAGTACACTTGATTACGGAAAAGGATCCTTTTCCGAATGATCATATGATTGTGACCATTTATCATACATCGAACGGTCAGAAATTATTTCAAAATTTAAAATTTAAAATTAATATAAATTGTACATAACGAAAACTGACGGCACAATTTACGATAAACGATCACGATCACGGGATCCCTATGATTCCTAGAAAAAGGATCTAGAGCCAAGTCACACACCATTTTTCATATTTAGTTTTTTAATTTAGGGATACTTTGGATGCGATCTCTAACCTTAAACATTCTTTAACTAAAACCTTAATGGTATTCAAAGTTTGATCAAAGTTGATTGACTTTGTACACCTCATTATATTACAATTAATATTTATATTTTTATAGTTTTGACATTAATTGTTTGATATTTTATGAAATTTATAATCCTATAAATTTAAAATCCCTCATTATAATACTATTAGAAACGGTTACAATAAAAACTATGTAAATGGATAAAATTTATGTAAAAATAAGAAATAATAAATGGCAAAAGAATGTATCCATAGTGTTAAAAAAATTGGAACATTTTACAAAAAAATTGGTACATTTCACATATAACAAAGTGGTACATTAATAAAGAAGAATGGGTAATAAATTAGGGTACAGATAAAAAATTAAAAAATTATAAGTACAAATGAATTTTTTAAAAATATAAGCGCTAAAAGAAATTAATACATGGGTACAAAATAAAACTAAAAAGAAAATACTACAAATTTTAAAAAATGTTGCAAATTAAAAGTGGGTACAAACTAAAAATATAAATATATGATACAAAGTTTAGGCATAAAACATAAATATACCATATGTAATTTTTCTATCATTGATTAAATATACAATGTCACGTGACGGTGTACACATGGGTACAAACACAAATAAAACTTTAAAATATATGGGCACAAAAAGAAACTAATATATGGGTACAGATTAAAAATGAAAAAAAAATGGTACAAATTAAAAATAGGTACAAACTAAAAATAAAAATATATGATAAAAAATTTAGCCATAAATATAAATATATTAATTGTAACATTTTTAACACTAAAAGAATATATTTAAAAATAAAAATATTTTTTTATTCAAATAATTAATGATGTTATTAATACCCAAGGACCTTGATAAAAAATTGAAAATGAATATGATTTTAATCAATGGAGGAGCAAAAAGAAGGATTTAAACCTAATTTCTTCTATGTTGGAGACCAAAGAGGTTTGAGTTCAAATTAGTGCATATATTCTATATTTAGATCTTCTTCTTTTTAACTACGTAATGCCTTATGGACGACTTTTCTGCTTATACTTTTATTCGCAATCAAAAAAGAGATTAGAAATTTGTAATTTATGATTAACATACATTATGGAAAGGTAATATATAATTTTATATATATATATATATATATTATTTATATTGAATCATAAATTACCAAGTTTGACTAGTTGATGTTGAATCCAGGAATGCCGTACATGTAACAAGTCAACGATATACGAAAGGGCGACTCCAAAATTCAACAAAGTACTTTCAGATAGATAAGTTTTATAAATGAGCGGATTTGCAGCACTATTTTTTTTATATACATTTTCGACCCACGTTTATATAAGGTTTATTTTGCAATATATTTTAATGATCTGAGCGGTCTATCTTTTAAAATATTATTTATTGATCATTCTTATAAAAAATTGGACAAACTCAAAACTCTTAAGACATTCATTTGTAGTGAAGAAAATATACGAATATGATTATATAAATAAACTCCAAACCCTTAATCCAATGGTCATGTGGTTTTAAAAATCGATGATTTTTTATAGACATGATATTTGAAGAAAAACCTAAATGATAGACGGTTCGAATAGTTGAAGTACATTACGAAGTGAGTCCTATATAAATGTGTGTCAAAAAGTTGTGCAAAAAATAGTGCGACGGGTTCGGCCCCATATTATAATTTTGTAGTTTTTTTTAACAAAAAATATTATCTACGCTAAAGGGATGAGCTAAGTCTGACAATGAATTATTAATAATGTGGTTCAAATTTGCCTTTAACGATAATCGAACAGAAGACCTCACACTTACAAGTGAAGAAGAAAAACATTACACTGTAATACAAGTGGTTGTAAATTAAAAAAAAAATGAATGTACATCAATCTCAGGAAATTTTTAAATTTTCATCTCAACCTTTAGCTAAAATAAGAAGCCGCAACTAGATTTTTATTTTTACTTTTATTTTTATTTTCTGTAGAACGGAGAGATTTGAAAATCAAAGGGGGTTGGTACACCAAACAAAAACAAAATTTAGGGGATTAGAATGTACAATCAGTCCATTATACATTGGTTGAATTAATATTTGGGAGGATTAAAATAACGTAGAGCACATATTAAGCCAAACTACCAAACACGTGCATTGGTTAACACAACTTTGATATATTAAAATTTTAATTCACATGAATCACGACTAAAAACTATTTAATCTAGCAAAATTTATACGATTTTTTTTATATACGAGCAAAATTGGACGAGGAGATCAGACGTAAAACTTCAAGTACAAAAGTAAATAATGTTCGATTTGTAGTAAAGAAATGAGAGGTTTTAGAGAAAGTTGGAGCAAGAATCCCTTAATTTTGGCTAAATTAGAGAGCTTTGGTACTTGAACTAAAAATTCATGAGTATTGGTACCAGAACTTGTTATAATGTACAAGCAGTGGTCTTTTTAGCCAACTTCGTTAAAGTTTTCATCCATTGTTTGTCCCTTTAAACCCTTTATTTTGGATGAAAGTTCTCAATGAGTTAGCCAAAATGACCATTGCTTCACATCATAACAAATTCATGGGCTAATATTCACAATTTTTAGTTCAGGGACCAAAAATCGAATGGAACTAAAATTCAAGTACCGTTGCTCCATTTACCTTGAAATTTTGTAGTTGCATGCCCATATTAATTCATGAAATAATCGAATTCTTAGTCGCTAGGTAGAAATTAGAGTATTTTCCAAAGGATTAAAAAATATAATACTCTTTCTTGTAGTGGTTGGAATTGAATTTATTAACAAAATGATCTTCTAGAATTAGAGTATCTTTTGGATGAATACAATTTTTTAATTCATGAAATAGTCGAATTCTTAGTCGCTAGCTAGGTAGAAATTAGAGTATTTTCCAAATGATTAAAAATTGTATTTATCCAGAAGCTAAACTCTAATTCTAGAAGATCATTTTGTTTATAAATTCAATACCAACCCCCACAAGAAAAAGTATTATATTTTAGACAATGTTCTTGTGTAAAGACTTAAGACTTGGACTTTAAACTTATATTCGTGCACACTCTCCTATCTCTTTCAATACCTAGAACCTTTTTTTGTAGTCAAATTCACCAAGATGTATAGCACACGCACGAATTTTAACATGCAATAGTGGACTGCTTGTATACTCACCAAGAATTACCAATCACTTCACTCTTTAGTCGTTACTCTCTATTATGTTTATATTTTTCTTGACATTGGTGAGAATTAAACACACACATTGTTTATAAGCATAATTACTTTCTGTCACTGCGGTAAGACATTATATGGTGATAACATGGTTGACCACCAAAATAAAACCACATTCTCACTAAAAATCAATCATAATTTTATTTTAATCTTATTTGGAAACGATTTGATTGCTATTTTCTTTTCAGTTGTTGTTTAAAATTTGATTTTATTTGATTTGATTTGATTTTAATATTCAGCTTGATTTTGTAAGTTTTCAAATTCTAAAATAAAAATCTGAAAGCTACTTTTATAATTTTTCAAAATTTAACTTGATTTTGGTGAGAACCGAAAACAATTATCAACCGCTCGCAGATTTGCTAGACTATTACCAGCCGTTAGATTCGTTAATTGCAAGTTACAAAAATGGAGGTATGCATGGGTAGGGCAGTATAGTACCAATGGCTGGGGTGCACGTGGAATCTATATTAACCAAAAACAAAGATGTTAGAAATTTGGCATAGGGATAAACTCAATTTTGTGTTGCCAATTGGACATGTGTGATGTTTGGGGGTTAGGGTACATAGTGGGGATCCTATGCTCTTGATTATTATCTATTTGGTAATATTAGAGAGATCAATTATTTAGATTAAATTTTATAAATTATATAACGTGATTGTTGATGATTTGATTTTTATTTAAGTATTAATTAACGTGTTTATTTCGCATCGCTAACACATCACATAATTTGTAAGTTCGTTTTAAAAAATTAGTTTAACCAACATTACACTTATATAAATGTAGCAACCAAAGACGGTTTTAATTGATGTAATTAATTATTGGGCCTAAACCTTGTTTAGAAGCTGTGAAGCTAAAGATGATGCTCAAATTATTCAGCCCAAAACATTTTTTATAAAAATTGGGATGGGCTTGTAATAACTTTGCATCCAAAATTGTTTTCTACAAACTAGATTGGATTTTGAGCCCAAAAATGATATGAAAATCAAAGTCTCCATCTCATGCAGAAAGGCTTGTAATGAGCCATACAAAAGTGCACGGAAATTGTCATGATCATTCTATTTTAATGTGGAGTGAGTCATACAAAAGTGCTTCTCTAATAAGCCTATTTCATGTGCATTAGAGAAAAATACGAAAGTTGCCAACGAGAATTAGTTGAGTTGGTAAAGATTGTTCCCTTGCTAGACCAAAGCCTGTAGCCATTCCCTCTTTATGGGTGATCAGTAAAAACCAAAAAATGGGCTAAAACACTTCATAAATTGTCAAAGAGGTTTGTAAAATGTCCTAGTACTGAGATGGTAGCCTCACCTCACCTTCCCTAAGCTTCTTATCAACCAAAAAAATGGAATACGAAAGTTGTTTTTTGACTCAGAAGATTCAAAGTACCACATTAAGACAGTCAAAAGACAATGAAACAAAAAAAGAAAAAGAGAAATGGCATGTCAAGCATTTTTGGAATGAGCGGTTTTGGGAAAATTAGCAGGTAAGTTCATTGGTTACATTTTTAAGCATTGTCTACCAATAAAAAAAACTTCTTCAAGTTCTTTTTAGTACATACTTTGAGTTTTTTTTTTTTTTTTTTTTATATTTTATATTTTATTTATTTTTTTATGGTATTTGACTTTGAATGCATGGGTTTTCTTTCAACAGCCTTTACCTAATGAAGCTATGGTAGTAAGCAATGCCGGAACTACATTAAAATGGTGGACTGTTGTCTAGGGAGTTTGGGAAAGTGAAAACTATAACTAAGAAAAACCACTTGAATTTTCACTCCAGAAGTTGAAGATTTCTCACCATGAACTGCTCCGTGAAGCAATACTTTGCCGTAACAAACGGGTCTGACATCTTTTTGCAGTGGAGCATACAAACACCGTCGGTGCAATGATCGTTGATTCTATTGTCTCTCCTAGTGCAAAAGCCTCAGAGATTAGTAATCTCGCTGCAAAATGCCTTGCACGTGTATGCAATTGGGAGGGGCTCGCTGAAGCGACTCGAACAAGTGTGATCAAATGGCAAGCGTTCGAGGCCGACTGATCACAGCCAGTCGACTCCAACACAAGCTGATAGGATTTTTCGCACCTGCAAAAGTAGGGATAAAAAGCACAAAATCACTTAAAAATACTTGCAAGAGTACACGGCTCAAGCAAAGTCATTTCCACAGGGATTGAATGAAAATTTTGGATTTAAAACCAACTCTTAATTAATTATTTAAAACAAAGTTTGGAAAATGTTGATTTTGAGATTTAAAATAATAAAACCGAATTTAAATTAAAAACAATTAAATAAATCAACTAGAAACCAATTTAAAGAAACACTAGGGTTCCGCCGTCACCTTAACAATCCTATGTAGTTCTTCCAATTACTTATGAACTACCCATGCATATTTTGAAGGTTATGTTTTCCTAATATATATCCTACTTGAAACCTCCAACATAGAACGTATATCTAACATGCAACCCGTCCAGATGTTCGGATCAAATATGAACATGAAAGACTCATTAAGTTTTATGAAAACCCTTCGAAAAACCATGGAACCCTTAAGACGTGATGTTCATCCTAAATGAAATTACAATTATAAACCACAAGAAGCCAAAGTAAATTTCAGGAACCTTCCGACCAAAATTGCATCAAATTATTTTTCTAAATATCATAATGGTCTCGAATCACTATGACACATAGATAGTTTAAAATGATGATTAATAATTCAAAACATGCATGCATAATATCATAAGTAAATTGGAAAGAAACTACATATTCCTAGCAAAGGAAATTAGTTACAAACAATCATAAAACAAAATATTATTAAAAACATGGAAAGAAAACACCTTGAAAGAAGTGTACAAATCCTCCGAAGTAGTGCGTGCGTTTCCTTCCCCTTCCTTCTCTTTAATACCCTAAGGGGACGTTTGTTTGACCGGATTAAGGGGGACAGGACTAGACTAGACTATAGTCCCTTGTTTGGTCTGGACAAGGATTAAGTTTAATGGGACTAAAGGGGACTCGCCCCGACTGAACGGTTCGCTAAACGTTCTTAAGGAGACCCCTCGATTTCAAGTGGACTGGTAGTCCCGTTCTCTCCCCCGCCGCTGATCCCTCATCGTCTCCCTTCGCCTTCGCCCCTCTCCCTTCTGATTCGCACCTTCGCCCACTCCATTGGGCCTTTACTATCCCACCCAAACGCCTACACCCAGAAAAACAATCCACTGATTCCCTTCATTTCTTCTTCGTTCAATTCACTCTCTTTCTCAGCAAAATCATCATGGTTGCAACCACCAGACGACCATCACCAGAACCTCGCCGTCGATCTCTGTGTTCGTGCGCGACCCAGATGCAAGTCGGGACTGAAAGCGTACCAAATGCCCAAGTACCAGTTGGGGTTTTCGTTTATGGTGGGGAAGAAGCTGAGAAACTTGTGAAATTTAGTAGAAATTTGTGAAATTTGGTATTTGAATTTTGTGATCTGTGAGAAACTTGTAAAATTTGGGCCTTATGTTTTGTGATTCATGAGAAGCAGAGGTGGGGTTTGACGGGAAAAGAGGTAGATGGAGAAGGAAGAGAGGTTTGACGGGATGGAGAAGGAAGAGAGGTTTGACGGGATGGAGAAGTGGGGTGAAAAATGGTTACAGACATTGTAGAAGTAAGAAGAAGAGAATTCTAAAAAAAAATTGGAAAAAGATAAAGTAATAGTAATATATAATAAAATTTTAATTATATATATATATATATATTAATTTAATATAAAATAATATAATATTGCAGTCCTGCTTCTTAGTCCGACGCTGCACCAAACACTTCACTAAATCAGTCCAGCTTAGTCTAGTCTAAGCCAGTCTATCTTAGTCCCTGCAGCTAGTCCAGTCCAAGACAGTCCGGTGCAACAAACGCACCCTAATGGTTAAATATCTTTATTTATACTACTACAAAATAAAACTCTAAAAGGTCTTAGAATAAAACTAGGAAATATAATATATTAATAAAACAGAAAATAAAATGCTTCTTATTTAAACTGAAATTCGGATTTATCAGAAAATCAGACATTTGACCGACCAAATCAACTCCAATTTGGTCCAAAAGATCTCTTTTGAAAGCTGAAGACGTCCCCTATAAATCCTTAGAAGGAATGTCCCTCAAAATATACAATCTTGACCTCCAAAATACCCAAAATGTCCAAAAATGTCAATCTAGAAAAGCTCCGGGCTGGGCCTTCTTTTCTTTGCCACAGTCAAACGACTTAATAGAAAAATATGAAACTTTGACACAATCATTTTGAAGGACTCACGAACATGTTCCAATTAGAATCGCTCCAAAATTCGTCCGTTTGATCACTTTATGCTCAAGAAGAAGTCGAGTGACCTATAGTAGAAATATAATTTAAAGTATCAAAATTCACACAAAATAACCAATAAATTAATACTAAGATTAGGATAAAATAAATGGTAAAATATTGACTCATCACGAGCTTCCAAAAACCGATGTTGTAGTGTTTTTCAACTTAGGATCTTAATCATCTTCAACTATGACTAAGCGATCCATTTTCTCATATTATTTGTCAGGACTCTGTCCTGAGCCCATTGAACTAAGTTTGCGATTTTCATGTTGTTGCTATCCCCAAATTTCTTAGTATTGATAGCAGTCTGACTGGATTGATTCATTTGATGCACCCTCTGTCACATGATACTCCGCTTGGTATGTAATCTCCTCAAACACCGTGCATTGAAGGACAATGTGTTTACAGCATTGAATAGCTTGCGAGTCCTTGGCTTCCATCACGGGACCATTAGAGGTGTGATCAGAAACGCAATTGTGACAAAACCTTTGATTAGCAAACCGGGGTGTTTCCACTAGCCTTGGTCCTGACTACCAATCGGATATCAACAAGGAAATTTCCCCATCAATCATATCTGCTATTCTGGTTTCATCCTGATCGGTGATATTCAACTCTGCAACCATGATCAGTTGCCACAGTCAATGTTGTATCATTCTCAATGTCAAATTGGAAATAAATGTTGCGTACACGACCTGCAAAGTATAAGCTATATGCAATTTTCTTTGTTGCTGTTCTAAAGTTCTAGTTTTTATATGCATTTCGTCTATTTAGTGTATCAAAACTAGTAGTTTTAAGCAATTTTTCTAATTATTAGTATTTTAGCTTTTTTTGTGTTTGTTACGAAACCAGTCTATTAGCTGTAATGGTAGTAGAGTAATGTTAGTTATACTAATTTTTTAGACCAAATTTGTAATTATATGATGTGTCACCAATAGAAAATATGCAGTTAATCAATACTTTAATTCAATCATCAACAACCATGTTATCTAATTGACAAGATTTAGTTTAAAATTTTGGGGTCCCTAGCATTACTCATCTTGAGTGTGCCCTATTATGCTCATAAGGTGGGTGAAAAATAGAGCAGATGATTGAGTATAGCAATACTCTTTCGAAAAAGTGAAGAACGCAGACAATCTCATTCTTGAACAAGGCTCAAAACTAGGGGTTTTAACACCATGGGTAAAATATTTGTGAAAAGTCGGAACAAACATAGTCATATTTTCTTGGCCCAAACTAAGAGTTGGACAAAGATCTATATCTGCAACTCCATCAATTAATGTATGTCAAATGTCGAAAAAATAAAATAAATAGAGAGCTTGTATGTTCTTTATTAAGATAATAAATTAGAAACCCATTGACATAATTTGGGTAATTCGAGGAACCAATATTATTCAACACTATGGGTTCAATTTAACAAAGAATTTGTAGTTTAAGTAGTTAAAATCTTTCTTCATTATCGCTTGTATAAGGACTCTAATTCTTAAGGTTTGAGGGGTAAAACGATGGTAGATAAGAAATATAGAGTTGTTAAAGTTATAACGTATGTGATTTGCTTGAAAAGATGAATATACACAACCTTCTGTGAAATTTGTATGAATGAATATATATATTGGTTTACATAGGTATTAAATATTTCGACAAAATTCTAAGTTAAATATTTAGAGTGCTTTCTAGATAGAAGCACATATAGAGTGCTATCTAAAAAAAATCTCTTTTAACTTAGATTTACAACTTTTCTTGCCCAAACATGCCTTAAAAATAGTAAGAATCACGAGAGTTGCTTGTTTTGCCATCTGCTTAATTATACTTTACAGCATTAACCACGTAATTAGGGAATATGCTTATTCTTGCTAGAGCGCATTATTGGGTTGAAAATTAAGGAATTTTATTTACAAGCCACCATAGCTCCACTAACACAAAACTTCTAAAATAATAGCTAATCATTAAACGAAAACCCACTAAAATTAGGAGCTAACCACATCTTCTATATATATTTAGAGCAACGTCAACAAAACTAGGCAACATAACTTCATATCACAAATTACACCAAAAAAAAAAAAAAAACACTGTCAAAAGAGCTGAAATTCTATGATTGATCAATGAAAACGAGTAGCGCTAGTGCCGTTGTTGTTCATGCCCTGAACAACTTGACCGTCACCGGATTTGTGGAAGACACGGCGACGTTTGAGAAATGCAGCAAGGAATGCTTCGGGAAACTTGACATGGAGGTTTTGGCAAACTTTTGCCGGGCATAGGGTACTTGTCGCAGCCGAAGGATGAAATCAACGTCCTGCATGATGAAATATTTGAGAGATTCGATGCGGATAAAAATGGTGTGATCGATGGTCAAGAGTGTAAGACTCTGTTGGCCGAGACAATGCTCGCGGTGGCGTGGGGAATCGGGAGTTCCCCGGTGCTGGTGGCGCTTGAACATGGCAGCCTCCTCGTGAGGGCTGCTGAACATGAAAAGGCAAAGAAAATGCAAATAGCTAAGATCAATTAATTTTCATGATCTTTGTATTTTTATGGTATTTTCTATACATATAGCTACCAAAGATTGTAATGAATGATGCTTGGAATAAGATATTTGCAAAAAGATGTGAAACTGAAAATTTTGGAATACTTGTTTATTTTTCAGGTGGTATATAAATTTTTATTACTTTGGCGTTCGCCGATCCTTTTAACAACAATACATGGTTTTATTTCAATACTACATAGTATAAAAATCGCCAAATTTACAAGATAAAATAACCTCTTCTTTAAAAGATCTATAAGTCACGTAATGAAAGATTTAGGAAGATTATTATATATCACCCGTACGTGATGAGAAATGTCATAATTATCTGTAATAAGAAATATCAAGACATGATATTATCCCCATAATAAGAGGTTCGTTTCCTATACGGAGGGAAACTAATTTTGGCAAAACAATCTAAGATTATAAAATACTGGTTTTCTAACATTGTTGTCTTTCTCAAAGAAATAATTGGCAGAACTATAACCTTCGTTCTAGGTTTATAGAAGTATAGGCACAAAAGTACATATTGCACATCAATTATCTTAATAATTCTTTGGGGTATTTTATAAGTGCGGGTGTCGTTCTGTCAACTGTCTGTCCATAACACATATAAGAGACTCCTGCATTCAAATTCATCAAAATAGGCCGGTTTGTGTCTTGGATGAACATATATATGACATAGCATGGCTCCCCGCATCCAAGATTTTCTAGTTTCTCCTCGTTTGGATGGTAAACTAGGTAGGTTAGTTGCAGGGCCGCCCTTGAGATTTTGGAGGCCCTGTGCAAAATTTATAAAAAGGCCCTCCTTAAGATAGTTTTAAGTTTAAAAAAAAAGTATAACAATGTACTGATACTATAAAACATTCACTTAAATCAAAACAAAACCACTTTTATAATAAAATTAAGAAACTGTCATTTTTTAGGATGTTATTATTGACACTCAAAGTATCTCATTGTACTTCAAGTTTTTCTTTTTAGAAAAAAAAAAAAACTCTTATAAAGAATGCACAATGCGGTTTTAAAATACTAATAAAATCAATTTTTGAATATATAACATTATTACATGATGTTAGATGATAAAAATTTAGGGGGCCTTCAAATTTGGGATCCTGTGCAACTGCACATTTCGCTCCCCCTCAACGCCCCTTCTGGTTAGTTGTAGCTAAACCAGATCTTGGAAAACATGGATCAAATCCATGCAGCCTAAAAAGAAGAACGATCCTCGGCTGGGAGATCGGGATTACGCAGGGAATTTGCCAAACAGCGTGCAACCCAAGAGACCCGTTGCTTCTAAAATCTGCCTCAAAAACTGCACCACCCTACTAGGTTAGGCGCCACACTAAATCACTAGGGTAGAGACACTTAATTTGTCCTCATTTGGCTAAATATTAAGCATGCTTATCGGCATTCAAAACGATTAGTTGTTGAAAATCCAAGCAAAATATCATGCTTTTTTTGTGTTCGAGAAGTTGCAGTCTACAATCTACTTGCCACGTTTCATCAGTGACACCCATATTGGTGTCTTGCCATCTTGATCAACCTGGGAACATTACACAAACCGAATGAAACTGATTACAAACTTTTCATGTTAAACATAATTCAAGGGACATTACAATGTTAAGGACATTAAACTATTATTTGCATGTGACTAATTGTTTGTTCACATTCAATGTCATCTCGTTTAATTTTGAATTATAAATTTGTAATCGATTCTATTTACAAGTATTTCATCTCAATACTTTTGTTTTGTAATAATACAAGAAGTTGCAGCCTACAATCTACTTGCCGTGTTTCGTTGGTGTGTCGTCATCCTGATATCAAATATCATGCATTTCCACTTGATTGACTGAAACTGAAGCTACCATACAAAAGTGGTTGGGGAACTCTCTCCTTTCCCCAAGGCCCCATCTTCTAAAATCTCCTTTTGAGATGGCAAAACAAGAGAAAAACAAATTATATATAGGGAGAGAGAGAAAAGAGCCTACTTACCCTTTAAAGTAAACTGAAAAAAAAAATCCAAAAGTCACCTGCAACTGTGACCCAACTGAAACCCTAGTGCAGCCCAGCTCACTCCCATTCCTGAGAGAGAGTTCAAAAGCCTGTCAAAGGCGCAAATTAAGGAGGATATAACATGAATGTAAGGCTTAGCTACTGGTGCTGATGATTGTGATGATGGGATCCTCTTGTAACTTTTATCATTCAAGATTCAAAGCCACGAACCACATTCTAAACCAAAAGCCAAAAGCCAACAGCTAAAAGCTCTTATTATTTAGTCTAAATAGCAGGTAGCAAAGCCTCAATATCCCAAACTTCCCATCAGTACCAAGCCTGAGACTAACCCTTTAGACCTCTAAACACACAATCTTTCTCTCTCTCTCTCTCTCCACCTTAAAACTTCCCACACAATTCTCCAACTGCTTATGGCTTGAGCAACAAGCATCAAAATTGGAACATCATGATCCCAGCATGTTTCGGCCAGCCCAACACACCCACAAGCAGCTCTCAAGTGCCCCAAAACCTCATAACCTGCATATACCAAACTCAGCTTTGCAACTCTCCCACATATCTCACTCTCACCTGGTCCAAAACCTTCTTCTCTCACTCCCTCACCATCCATGCCTCTGACTCGTTCTCCTTCACCGTCTCCTTCAACCCATCAACCTTCTCGTTCTTTCGAACCAGACCGGGCTCCAAATCCATCTCTCTAACCCACAGCAAACACAAAAGAATCAAGCTCTACTGGGACTTCACCCGGGCTGACTTCACTCACAACTCCGCCGAGGCCGAGTCATGCTTCTACATCGCCATTTCTTGCAATGCAAGGCTTGAATTCTTTCTTGGGGATCTTCTGGACGATTTGATGGGGCGATCAGGGTTAGTTCCGACTCACAAGCTCGGCAAACCAGCACTACTGTCAAGGCGGGAACATGTGTTTGGACACAGGAATTACATATCCAGAGCTCAGTTCTTGGGATCCAAACACGAAATTGGAATAGAGTGTAGTGAAGGTACACTTCGACTAAAAGTAGACGGAATAACAAGCCTAGTTGTCAAAAGGTTGGCTTGGAAATTCAGAGGCAATGAGAAGATTTTTGTTGGCGGAGTAGAATTTGAATTTTATTGGGATGTCTTCAATTGGGTTAATAATGAAGGTGGTAGTAATGGGAACGGTCATGGTGTGTTTGTATTTCAAGTCGGCGATGGTGGAGTGTGGCCGGAAATGGTAGGTCCTGAAAAGAAGTTGATGAGGAAGAGCTTGTCAATGTCGACTGCTTCGACAACAGTGCCGTCAATTGCCTCGCTGTCTCCATCACCATCGTGCTCGAGCGTGCTGCAATGGGCAGAGGAAAGTAGTGATGGGGGGAGGAGTTCATGTTCTTCATCAACTAGGTCATGTGGTAGTAATGGGGGGTTTTCTCTGTTGTTGTATGCTTGGAAGAGGGATTGACACTTTATCTATTAAATTCCAATGTGATGGTTTGAAATTGGAAATAATTACTCCTTCATGTTGTAAATTTCTGGTGTTTTTCCTTTTGGAAATGACATCCGAACACTCTTTTTCTACTTTCACCACACACCTCTCCTTATTTTTGTTCTTTTTCTTTTTTGTTTTTTTGAGAATCTTGAGGAAATTTATCGATATGAAAAAAAAGTTACATCTAGTCATGCGGATATAAGTCCTACTTTTCATAGAGCAAAAAAAACAAAACACACAAAAAAGAGAGGTGACATAAACCTTATCCTTCTTGAAAAAGAAAATACAAAGAGGGAGAGGGAGAGATAAACTGATCCCTCTTGGAAAAAAAATACAGGAAAAAGAGGGGCAAGACATAGGACCAAACCCCTCTAAATAAAACTTAAAAAATAGACTTTTTACCCAAAATGGCTTCTGAGATTTGCATAACACATCACTTTGGTCTTTGAGATTGAAAATCAATAGAAATTGTCCTTGAGATTGTCCACCATCAATTATTTTGGTCCTTTCATTAAAAACTCTTTTAAGTGTTCCGAAACTCTTGACCGGAAGTTTAGGTAATTTTCAAAACTTCGTAACTCAATCGTTTATTAACCAAATTCGACCCATAATATATCAAAATGAAGATAGAAAAGTGTAGAACAAGATTATACCTATTTGGAAGCCCAATGATTGCCGGAGATGGCCGGAAAATAGCTTGAAAGGTGATTGGTCCTTAGGAAAACTGGAAAACTCGCCGAAAACTGGGTAAACGTTAAACGTTAATAACTTCTTCAATACTCAACAAAATCGAGTGATTCAAAAACGAAAATCATACTTCTCAACGAGAGGAATAGAATGGTACCTTTCTAGATGGTTAATTATCTGTGTATTGACCGGAAAATGGCTCGAAAGTGGCTAACTCGAGACTAAAATAGCCAATTTCGAGACCTTTTCCAGCCAAAAAGGGCTATTTATCTGTCAAGAAAGGTACCATTCTCTTTGTCTCGTCAAGAAGTATGATTTTTGTTTTTGAATCACTCGATTTCGTTGTGTATTGAAGAAGTTATGAACGTTTAAAGTTTACCCAGTTTCCGGCAAGTTTTCCAGTTTTCCCGCGGACCAGTCACCTTTCAGGCTATTTTCCAGCCATCTCCGGTAACCATTGGGTTTCCAAATAGGTTTAATCTTTTTCTACACTTTCCTATCTTCATTTTGATATATTATGGGTCAAATTTGATTAAGAAACGATTGAGTTACGAAGTTTTGAAAATTGTCCAAACTTTCGGCCAGGTGCTCCAGGACACTTAGCGGAGTTTTTAATGGAAGAACCAAAATAATGGATGGTGGACAATCTCAAGGACCATTTCTATTGATTTTCAATCTCATGACCAAAGTGATGTGTTATGCAAATCTCAGGGATTATTTTCGCTAAAAAGCCTAAAAAGTAAGAACCTACAAGATAAGCTCTGCAAAACAAAAGGAACTTCCAAAAGCGTATTGAAATCGCTTCTCTTCCTTTTTGTATAAGTATATATGCATTTTTGTTTCTATACAAGTGATATTCTATTATAAACACACCCGCTCAAGTGTCTAGAGAAAAAACATCATTTCTAACCAATGTAACTACGCCTGCACATAGAACATAAATACAGTCTAATCACTATAATTTTCAAATTTTGAAGTCTATTCATCTTTGGATTCTCTAGTAGCCTTTTTTAATGCCCTTTAACAGAAAGGCCGCGACTTTATGCGCAAGAACATGAGGAGCTCTCATTGCAACTTTACTGTCCCTACAGTTTAGTTCTGCTCAAGAACATGAGGACCTCATCATTGCAAACATACACTTCTGCTCCTTTGTAATCTAGTCAAATCTCTTTTACCAAGGTCATCGGATCAAGTGATCCGGACTTTTAAAATTTTATCCAACGGTAAAAAATTATTATAGCTTTTAAGGGATCAAAACAGGTGGGCCGTTGGATGAAATTTCAGAAGTCCGAATCATTTGATCTGGTAGCCTTGATGGAAGAGATCCGGAGAGGATCGCTTCTCTTTGTAATCATCATAAGCACTAAAAAAAATTCATCCCTCATTTCCTCTGCTGCAGAAAGCAAATAAAATTGAAAAATTTAGCATCTTTACTTGGTAAATATTGTAATATGATTTATTGACTCTGCAGTTGTCTGCAATAGTTACAAGCACAAAGTTGCCGGGAAAATTTCGCCGTGGTTTTTCACAGCACATTGTTTGCCCAGATGCTAATGGGTAGAAAGCGCCCGAAATGAAACAAAATAACAACTAAATCACGTGTATTCTAGTATATTTTAGCATTAGAAATGTCTTTACAAAACTAGACAGAATTTCGGTTGACGTAAATAATATGCAACTATAAACTTCTGCATCTACAAAAGCCCAAGTACAGAAATAGGTACTATGTTTACATTTGGATTCCCCTACGTCGTTACATTGGCACAAGTCAAAGAAATACCTAAAACAAAACGTACCAAGTAAAAGTAAGGTCTAGTACTATCAAAAGAAGCAAAATCTAACCAGACTATCAAGTTTCGCCGAGATACAGGACTTCAAATGTTGGAACTACGGAATCGAATGTCGACAACTGAAAGTTCGACCAGTACCAGTGAACATAATGTTGGTCTTTCCGTGGCGGTCCTGATTAGCAACTCCTATTGATCTTAATGTAAAATGATTGTGACCCTCGTTCGGAGTTCGAAGACTTACATTGTTCAGTCATTGGATCTTCCATAAGCAGGTGTGAACAGGTGGCCAGAGACATTCCAGCTCTCGGTCCCGGCGTGCCTTATAATCTGTTAAACCGATCGCGGAAAACAGAAATCGATTTCTGGAAAAACTCCCATATGTTAAGGATCAATAATCCAGCATATGAAAGCGCTTTTGTTCTCATTTTAAACTTATAGTTTTAGTCATAGAACGTACCTCCATCGATGCAAATGAGAGGCCTCCGTGGAAGTTTTAGGTATGTCCTGCAGACCGATAAAACTTGACACCTTGTAGGTATGTCACTCCAGCCAAAGACCATGAAAATTAGCGGATTGACCAAAAACTTTATGACCAGGGAAGAGAAACAAGTAAGTAGGGGAAACACTGAGCATGCAATCGAATTCGAAGTGTCTGACAAGCAGACACATCTTTTTACGTGTCTGCATGTTGCAGTTTATATCAAGTACAAGTGAAACAAAAGAGAACCGCAGAATTTTCTTGCCTCGAAATATAACTGTTGGATCTTCGAAGATACAATCTTCAGTATAAATTGCAGAAGTGAAAATCCCTCTTACCAAACACAAAGTAGAAGTGTGAAATAACCAAAAAAGAAAGGAAACCAATCGGTTAACGATACATTCATATATATATATGCACATAGTCATACACAAGGAATGTCTCATTCAAACAGTATAGGTAGGTAACTGTTACGAAATACGCATTCTCGAAATCAAATTTGAGAATCGTTACGACATCATCAATGCCGAAAACTGAAAACTCATCGCTTTCATTGTCACTCACTTCATTCGTCTCATAAAAATTAAAAAGGCAAAATCCGAAGAGCTCGCTTCACCACCAAATTTATCAGACAATTCATTGTGACCAATATTGAAGGTTCATAACTTCATATAGTATGCTCATAACCACTAGAAGAAGTTAAAAAGGAACAACCTTTGTCAAGAAGATTGTACAATTAAGGATGATTTAAAACATCATATTCAACAATTTCACATAGAAATAATCCAAATTCTCAAATTTACACATACAATCAAATGCTTGAATAGATTAATTTGCATGAAAATCCCAAAGATTGAATCTTTAGAGGATAAAAGCTCATCGAAATACTTTTTTATTCAGAAACTTTTAGACAACTTTCCTTATCATTAAAGACAAAAGTTTTATTATTAAGGATATTTTTTTAATTCAAAACCGTGAAGCGTGACTCCTTTTTTATTTTTTTACCCTAATAGCACAAAAATTATCCTTAACAATAAGAAAAGTTGTCTAAGTGTTTTTGGATTAAAAAAAAAAGTTTTGTGAAGAACTTTTTATTAGTTCTCCATCTTTATCCTTGTTCATTTCATGGGGAAACAAGTGGAAGGTGAGGGGAAGGGTAAATTCGGAAGAAAAAAAAGTACCTGGTTGTTTTGTTGAAGGAGGAGAGGGGCCTGAGAAGCTCAGTGATTCCACGGCGATTTTCAAAACCTGCGGGGTTTCTCTCCTGTGATTGTTGCTTCCGTTGTTATCCGGTGAGGGGGGAGGAGCACCGGATGCCGTGGATTGCCCGGATAATGAACGGTCATAAATGGATCAGAAAGCAACCAACGATCAGGAATTGAAGTAAAATTGAAAATCGAAATTTGAATGCTCCGTTACCATCGACTGCGGGAGCGGAGGAAGCCATTGTTTTGGCGGGTTCATATTTCACCGAGTCCGTTATTACAGTTGGTGAACTGCAAAGGTCGGGTCGGGTTATATTTGGTTGGAGGAATTGGGCCTGTTGGATTAGAGAGCCCATTCAACCCAAAGGATATGGCGGGTGGGGTTTCTAACCTCTAAAAAACCCGGTTTAAACAATGTTAGCCACTCGTTTGGGTTCACTCCAGAGTTTAGTCCCATGATAATATTTCCAGTCCTTATTTAATGATTATCTTTTGTCAATTATCATTCAAATTTGAAATCATCTGGGCAATTTACATTATGATTCTCACCTTTTATTAGCGGGAAGGACAAATTCTAACTTGAGGCTTTTTCCAACCGTAAAGAAGTACCACTAATTGCTGTTAAATTAGTTTAATTTTTGAAATTGGTTTTTTATTTAATACAATTAAATTAATTTAACGGTAATCAATAAGGGATAAGCATTACTCATGAGTCGGTGATCATGTGGTAAAATGACGGATTACGAGACTTCCTTAAAACTAAAAACTAGAAGTCTTGGATTTGAAACCCGTTGCTTGCGTGGAAACCAAAATTATGGTCAAGAAAAAGCTGAAATGCCTCTATGAATCTTTCTGATTCCAATAATAATAGATAATTGTGATTTGTTGTCTCTAGCCTCTAGCGTGCGGCATTTGCCCTGTCGACTGGCTGTAATTGCAATCCAATTGCCTGTCAAAGTGGCCCCAGCCCATTCAGGCTATTGAGCTGAGGGGGAGCCCGTGAGAGAGCTCAGGCATGAGCCCATCGCCCAAGCGCCTGAGGGGGGTTGATGCAAGCTAACGTCAGCCAAGTGGGGTGGGGGGCATCTCAAAAAACGCAGCTCTCGCAAACCGAAAAAGTGTAGCCGAGCTTTTCACCGAAGGCATTCCACGGCGTCGAAGACTGGCACCCGTGGCAGAGGAGACTCCGGGAGTGGCGTGCCACCAGAAAATTGGCGTCGTGGACCTTCGCATCGCAGTCTCATCATAGCATCGCCTGGTCCAATGCGCAGAAGATTCTCGTCGGAAGCCGGCGGAGCTCGCAGTTCTTCATCTCTCTCTTGATTGCAAAGGACGCAGAGTCCACCTTCAGTTTTTTTGGAAGGGGGAAGCTCTCTTTTGCAACTTTCGGATTGGGGGGGGGAAGGGAAAAGCTCTCTTCTGCAACTTCCGGATGGGGGAAGAAGAGATTTTATTATTTTATAAAATAAAAAATATTAATATTTTATTATCTATTGCTGTTGCTATGGCTATGCAGAGTGCTTTTCTGTTTGTATGGTCATAACATTAATATTTTATATTAAATTTTTTTTTATCTTATTATTTTTATATAAAATATTAACGTGATTTAACTATAACCACACAAAACAGAAAAACACGAGAAATGAGAAAAAGGGCAGAGAATCTGCTTCTATTCAATTTAAGGATGTTTACGAAAAAAACAATTTTTATTCAATAATGGAGATTCAATTGCCAATTGCCTGCGACCTGGGACGCTTCCTGGAAGTGCTCTAAAAAAAAGAAAAGGGATAAGCAATACGATTAAACCAGTGCAATGATTGCATAACACGTGTAAGTAAGACAACAGTTTACAGTGACGTTGATAAAGACTTCGATTCCTCGGGGTCCAGACATCTTCCTCCCCACTGATCTCAGTCTCTCACTCTCTCTGAAACGCCACCGTTTCCACTCACAAAGCTTCAGAGTTCGTCAATGGCCGAGGAAGCTCCCAGCAAACGCCCACTGAAAATCATAGCCGGCGCCGACTCCTTCGGCTGCTCTCTTAAGGACGCCTTGGTGTCCCACCTCCGCTCCCTCAACATCGACGTCGAAGACCTTGGCACCTCCTCCTACTACTCCGTCGCCGCTGACGTCCGCTGCCGCGTCTCCTCCTCCACCTCCGATTCCGAGGAGATCCGCGGCCTCGTCGCCTGTGGTACCGGCGTCGGAGTCTCAATCTTCGCCAACAAGTTCCCCGGCGTATTCGCCGCCACGTGCCTCACTCCCTCCGACGCCCAGAACGCCCGATCCATCAACAACTCCAACGTCCTCGCCGTCTCCGGCATGTCCACGTCACCGGACTCCGCCATCGAGATCCTCGACACCTGGCTCAACACCCCCTTCAAATCCCCCTGCCCCGCTTCCGACTCCAAACCCTGGCCGGCCGAAATCGAGTCCTTCCTCGACAATTCAATCCAAGAAATGCCCAAAATTGGAGGGGCTAATAAAATTGTGGATTCCGAGGAGGCTTCTTGCGCAATCTGCTGTTTGGTGAAGAACAGGGAATTGAACCCGATCGACATTATCCCCGGCGGGTCGATGAAGATTCTGAGGGAGACGCCGACGTCGGCGATTGTTAGGTTTAAGGCCGGGAGCGTGGAGCCGGCGCACCACCACACGTTCGGGCACGATCTGGTGGTGCTGTGGGGGAAAAAGAGCGTGTGGAATTTGACTAAAGAGAAAAGGTTCGACCTAACCGGCGGGGATTACTTGTTTACTCCGGCGGGGGATGTGCACAGAGTCAAGTACTATGAAGATACTGAGTTTTTGATCACCTGGGATGGCCATTGGGACATGTTTTTTGATGAGGATCTTGAGGCTGCTAAGAAGGCTGTTCAGCAGGATTTGGAGAAGGGGTCCGAGTGAAAATCGTCAAAGGCGGCAGCGGCGGCGTTTGCGGTGGAAAGTTCAGTGTTTGCTGGTTGTGTTCAAGTGTTGAAGATGATGAATGTGTTTATGTAAATGCATGTTTTGGAGATTATGTACTTTAAAATGTAGCAAGTCTGTTTGAACAATAAAGTCGTGTGCTTGGTGTGATTCCTCCTTGGTATATCAAGTCAATCACGTATTTATGAAAAAATTGAAATGTATGAAAGACGGTCATTAATTTGAGATAACGTTACAATTGCTTCGTGGTTGCATGAATGTCCATAGACTCAAAACCATATCCGCCTTACTTAATTGTGGATTCCGGCGATGATGAAACTTGGGTTCAATTTGACTGATGCACCAATCGCACTATTTATGGCCTTGCCGGAAGCAGCACCATGGGTTGGTTTTCAACTCATACCTTCGGTTTCCCAAGCTCTAACAATACCGTTCTCAGGTTTCTGGTAGCATTTGGTTGTGGCTTTGATAACCGGCAGACGACTTTCGATGGTCCTAACAATGTGATGGCCGGCATTTTTTGGCTTAGGAGGAGGGCAGAGGTCCATCGTAATGCACTTAGGTATCGTTTGGTATGGACGGGACGGGACAAGACGGGATGGAACGGAGAGGGAGCCAAGATGTCCTCAGATGGAAACAAGGAAGAAGAAGGAGGAGACGGAGAGATTATAATTTTGTGTTCCACGGATTTGGAACGAGTCGTTCCAGGGGATGAGGCGGAACTAAAATTCACCCAAAATTTGTCCCGTGGAACAGCGTGTTCCACCCATTTTAGGCGTACCAAACATGGGACGGAACACCTCGTCCCACTCCGTTCCGTCCCGTCCCGTCCCACGTACCAAACGGTACCTTAGTTAACGAAACTAACATGCGCTTCTCTTACTGCTTACCGTCGTGGACTGCAAAATGGGGAACGTATAAGCTTCTGCAATTTGGTAATGATGCGAAGATAAGAGGAAGTTTTCAATAGAAGCTTGTGCCTGCAGGAATTCCCAGATACCATCTTAACGTGTTGGAGATTAGGGTTGCCGGAAAGCGCCTCAGATCCTGCACTGTTCAGGATGATGAGTGACAAGAGGGGAGGGGTTATCCTGTACAGTTTCCTCGCTCGAACTGCATATGCAACTCGGAGAGGAGCTGACCTTGTTCTGGATTCTGATGCGATTTTCGAGCGTATTGATACTTCCGTCTGCATCGGTATAATGCCTACTTGTGATGCAGGGCCAAGTCTGTTAGGGGCATTTCAGCAGACAAATCATCGCTTCTTGTTCGATGTTAAAAGTTTGAAGATGTCGTTTGTACCAGAGAAATGCTAATACAACTGAAAAGTTCATGTGACCTATGGCTTGTACTTATTGACAGAAATTGTGCAAGGGAAAAACATGTGACGATTATATTTCATGCTCACCAGTTTTACATTCACCGCAGGATTCGCAAATGGCACTAACCTTTCTATACTTTTATACCGATATAGAGCATTGTAAAACATTTGTAAAGAACGAAGCCAGCTCATGTAAAACTCGCCGGCTGACTCCACATTTTGATTTGAAGAGGTTTTTCTCTGTGCTAACGCGGGCAATTTGTTAGACAAGACTCAGCTCATCGGTAGTAGTAACAGCTTTCGTGTATTCCCCAGAATCTTGGGCTGCAAACTTCTTTCGCAATCCCACCAACTCTTCCCCGGCATCACATATATACGCAGAAGCTTGCCTGCCGGACAAAGTTGCCCCTTCCATGCTGTCGATATAGTCCTGTAAAAGGTGCAGCCATTTAGAATTCAGAATTTACAACATTTTTCTTTCTTCACTCTTGTATAGGAAAATCACTTGCGCAAACATACCTGTTTTGTGTATGAGCCAGCAAGGAAGAAATTCTTCACGGGTGTCTTCTGATCAGGTCTAAACGGATCTTTGCCAGGTCCCTCCCGATAGAGAGATTGCCCAATTTTGACAACTGATGACCAAGTGACTTCCAAACCTTGGGATGATGGGAATAAAGCCAAAACCTTGAATTGAAAATTTTAAGGTTCAGAATTTGATGTTTCTATTGGTTTCTTCTAACTGCAGTTTAACTTGCTTAACGTATGCAACGTGTTCTTTATAAGCTAATTACCTGTTTCGTCACTCTTGCTATAATTTCTTCGTTTGGTAAAGGCATGTAAGGATCACCTGGTGTCAAAACGCATCTGCAAGATGAAGAAGCACCAGTGTCAAGTTCAAAATTACGTAAGTGTGAATAGGAAATGCAATGACTTGATACCTAATCAGAATATATACATATATATATATATACATATATATATATATCTGAATTATACAAATGGTATGTTTTCCTTACTGGAGGAGTGAACCTTGTCCCTCAATGTAGTAATCTTCAGGAGAAGTAAGCGCTAGGTCGGCAAAGCAAGAGAAATCTGCATCGGGAGTATATAAGAGATTATCTAATCCCAAAGCTTGCTTCGATTTCCTATCAAACAAAAATATCCCTGTCCATTAGTCTTGAAGAGGGGGAAAAAAATTAAGGTTTCTACAAGGTCCTTAACACAAAAGAAAACCCTATTCACATCCAAGTAATTAAGTGTGCAAGGGAGAATCACCTTGACCGTTCTAGATCTTGTAACTCTGTGACCCAACCGTCGTATCTAAGTTGCACAGTGACAACAGGAACTCCAACTAGCTCATAAATATTATTGAAAAAATCCAATTCTCTCCACTGAGAAGGAAGCAATCTCTTGATTCCAGGCACATCACACGCTGTTAACATACATATACGAGGGAAAAACTTATTCAACTGAACTTGGAAATAGATTTTCGAAAAAGGAAGGGAACAAAGAAGCGAGAGTAAACCAGAAACCTGCAACATAAGCGTCAGCTTTCACAACTTTCTTATTTGTAGCCTGCAACCATAAAAAGAACACATTAGGTATTTACATTTAAAGAAGCACAAGTTCCACTACAAGCATCTAAGGTAACACAATAAAAGATTCCAGTCGTCAAAGAAATCGATCTTTATTAAATTTCATTTGTATTAAAAGAAGCAATATGATAAGTAAGTTACCTTAGACATCGAAAATCCGGCAACATATGTTTCTCCATCAGAAGATTTATCATACAGTATTTCTCTACACCCCCACCTAAGATGAAACCTGTTACAGCAGAAAACGACATTCCAACTGATAAGAAATCAACTGATATAGGAGAAACAGAAAAAGAAAACAATCGTTATCTCTTCATTTCCATGCAAAGCTCTTGTATCTTTTACAAAGATATACCTGCCCCCCTTTGCAATGATATAATCTCTGATGGGGCCACTTAAGTAGACATCTGGCGAACCCTTGAGCATGCGTAGAAGGGAAGCCTCGGTCTTAGTGGCAAACAATGTGAATATAGTGAGCATACAACGAGCACTAATATTATCACAGTCAATAAATCCAAGTGCATATGCAACAGGATCCCACATCCGCTGGATACTCATTCGCGTGCCACCTTTTGACAAGAACCAATCAGAGAAACTTATCTGCAAAAACCAAGTCCAGTTTTTATAATACAACTGTGTGAAAAAAAAAAATTGTAAAAGACTTCCAAACATTTCCAGTTTCAACTAACAACACAATATGAATGAAGACCAAAATAAAAGATAGAAATAGCTTTCATTCTTACACTATCCAAATTCCGGACATCCTGCAACGCTCCATCTGGATTAACAAGAGCCTTTACAACCGGACTTAAGGCAAGAGCCACTGCATTTCTTGCTTTATCGTAAGTCTGAACAGTTATAAAGGAAAATCAATAACAGAAAAAGCTCCATTACAATTTGATTCACTAGGATTAATCAACTAAATGATAATAAGGAAAAAGCATATCAGTTTTTTTTATTGTACTGTTTTTCCCGACACAAGGCGAACAATGCTTCATTCTCTATACTGGTATCCAAAATAATGAGATGTGACAATGATGATGATTTGCAGTAAAGTCAGTCGTAGTGGCGAAGGGAAAACCTGCCTTAATCTGATTAGTAGACAAAAATGCAAGAATCCCATGTATTGGTGCTCCAATTGGGAACCGAAAATCAAGTTCTGCGATGAAAATCAAGTAACAGATAATGTACATTGGAGATCAGCGATTCATATATGAACCCTGAAATACAAGATCAGGCACCAAGACATACCACCAATGCTACCCCCTTTGTTTACAAAAGTGTGAGTATGATCCTTGACAAGAAGATTTTCGTCTGCACCCACCTGTTTAGTGGTGGTCCAAGAAAACTTGTTAGCGATTATACGTAAAATTGCCAAGTGTAACAGAAGTTCAAGCAAGCAAAAGTTGTCCACCTTTTTCATTAATCGGAAAAGATTACTGTAGCAACCAAAGAAAACATGGAGTCCCATTTCAATGTGGTTCCCTTTTTTATCAACAAAAGAGCCCACTTTGCCACCAATGAAGGGCCTCGACTCATAAATATCCACCTGCAGAATTTACAAAGAATACATGTTAACAAGTTGTCCTGGAAAAGACATTCAATCATCAAACAACCTTACAGAAAATTATGAAGTTAGCTTACTGAGAAGTTTTAGTCTAAGTTTCCAACTTTAAAAATTCAATTCATCCATTGAAGCAGTGTAGCTCTAAACTGAAAGAAACATACAATTCAGACAAGTAAACAAAATTGGCCAAACCTCATGGCCTTGATCCAAAAGCTCAACCGCGGTTGACATGCCCGCGAGTCCAGCTCCGATAATGGCCACTTTCAGCTTTGGACCTCGGTAGCGCTCCGGTTCAGGTGGAAACAACCCTTTTGGAGCTGGAAGATTAAGCATTCATCTCAGTATACACTAAATAGTAGGTCAAACAGTAAATAATCATTCATTTCATCACTAAACATCATATCATTCTAACTTTTCATGGGAATATTAAGTATTAACCTCAAATTGCAGCACAAAGCTTGCTACTTTTGTGAATTAAAGGAATTTGGAACTTGAAAAGTTTGAACTTTTGATCAAAAGCCCATAACTTATCATAAATCAGTTTAAGTAAATGTAATCCCATCACAAGTTTCCTCAAATTCATCATAATTCACCAAAAGAAAGACACCCAGAAATTAAAATTAACCAAAAAGCATTAGAAATATTGAAAATTGACAAAATGGAGCTTAAGAAAAAAGGGAACTTTACCGTTAACCCCCATGTCAGAAACATTTGTGTCCAGAGAAGAACGAACCCAGAAGGAGGAGGACCGCTTTGTCCTGGCAGGAGTCACTATACAGCGACCGGTTACTGGAGCTGCCGGCAAAAGAGCCCAAGAAGCCATGGATTCAAGCTTCTATAAACCCACAACTTCAATCTCACTCTCTCTCTTTCTAAGCAGATAACTGGTCTGTGTAAAGAAAGAGAGAGAAATAAAACTAGCTCTGAAGCATCAGAGAGAGAGGGTATCGGAAGTAGAGGAGATGCTGAGGGTGAGAATTTGTCACGTAACGGAGGAGTGATTGAGTTTGGACGAACCAAAGTTTCATGGGCAAATTCTGGTATATGGGACCCGCCAGATGAGTTTCAGAACACCGTCCTATCAAAACAAAAGAATCCTCTCCGGATCCCTTCCATCAAATTCATCAATCTGAACTCTTAAAATTTGATCAAACGATTAAAGTTGTTATAACTTGTAAAGGGGCTCCAATTATTAATAAAAATTGTCACTTAGTACTACAATCTAACGTATTTCTCTTAACTTATAAGCGAGAGATTTTAAGTTCGATTCTCGACAAAAGTGAATTTTAATCACATCATCATGGCTAACCTAGTGTGAAGCTTAAGACTCTTTCTTAGTATAGATAATATCGTTTGTTCAAAAAAAAATAAAATAAAATAAAATTGTTAATGGGAGGTGGTAGTGATTGTTTATGGTTGGTTAGGAAATTGTTGGAGAAGTTTGTTGTCTTGTATGTTTAAATTTGGTGAAGCAGCAGAAATTAAGCGAGCAAAATGTAACGTGGGAAGTGCGCTGCTTCCTTTTGCTTTGCAACGCTAAATGCGCCACTAAGACTTTTAGATAATATTCAAGGTGGAAGAATGTGTCATGGTTTCATGAGTAAGAGTTGATATGACAGACGTGGGTTAGATTAATTATTCAGAACAGATTTTTCGTGTTTTTTTTTATACGTGTTTGATTATTTTTCTTACAAAATAGAGTAGTTTAACGTATTAGGATCCTTTCTTGAGCTAAGGATGATGATCCTTTTGACTAAGGAATGTGGGTCATCAGATGAAAATCCAACGGTTATAATTATTATAACTTTTAAAAGAACCCCCCTGTTTGTAGCTGTTGGATTTTCATCCAACGGCTTACACTCCTTGGTCAGGAGGATCCTCATCCTTAGCTCAAGAGAAGATCATGATCCGTAGTTTAACACTATATTGTAAAAAATGTGAAACATTTTGAAATATATTATTAAACTGCAACGCAGAAATGGTTTACTGTAAAGGCTCTTTTTATTAGCATTCCACATAATGTTGAATGCATCCTATATTAAAATTTAATATTAAGTGGCTTATGTAACCTACTATGCAATGACAATTTCAACCTTATGAGGTTTAAAGAAAATAAGAAAATTCTAAATACACCCCAAATTACTTTTAACATATTATTTATCTCCTTCAACTATCAAAACTCTCTCACCCTCTACTCCATTAATTGTTGAATAAAATTATAACTATTGAAAATATAAACACGTTGATTGAGAAAAAAATTTAACAAATGGAACATGATATCAATATTTCGGAAGCTTCACATGAGGTAAAATTTCATATTTGTCATTGTTTTAATTATTGAACGACATCATTAATTATTTAAGCCTACTTTTACTTTCCATACTACCCAATTTCATAGGAGGCCAACCCAACAACGCCTTTTCCGTTCTTATTCGTCATCTGGGGTTTAATTTTGCTTTGTTAGGTTCCTCCCAGTTGCTATTTTTTAGCAGAAATCCTTTTTTGTTAGCAAAAGGCTTAAGAGACAGAAAATGAGATTGGCTGTGATGACCCAATGAAACTCAAGCTCAATAGACCGGACTGTAGACTTCTCTTTTTAGAGAATGTTAGGGTTTTAATCCTGAATCAATTTAATTTATAAAAATTGAAAACGAGTATTATAAGATTTGAAGAATGTGAGCTATATAGAAAATGTGGGGGGTATGTGGAAAATATTAGATGTATGAGAATGTGGGGTGTAAGGGTATTATAAGAAATTATATGGGGTGTATTAAGATAATTTTTAATTGAAAAAAGAAAATATGGGGTGTATTAAGTATATAGGGTTTAATTAACAATATGTAGTATGTTAATAGAATAAGCCTAATGTAAATTATACGGAAGAAAAAAAGCATCACGAACAATTGTTGGATTTGTAGCTACAAAGAGAATAAAGAATGCACAAAAAAGTAGGGGTTTATTTTCATTAACATCCCCGAGATTTGTTGGCTTTTCACTCTCACATGATCTCTTCAAAGACGAAATTGTTATTGACAACATTAATTTACATTTGAGATGACTAAACTGTATCTGAGTCGAGTGATTTTATGTAGAGATGATCTACAAATGATAATTAAAAAACTGAACGTTATATAACCTACTTCATCATCTGCTAGTTTGTTCATTCTGATACATATGAAAAAAATGAAATTGCTTCACAATATGCAACTCTTTTTCCCAATCTGTCACATTATATTTTGCAGAAAAATCGAACTGGCGTTCGTGCGAAAAGGTTGAGAAAGAAAGAGGTTGGATTTTGTAGCATCATTCATAGAATTACTAGTAGTGGTTACTGGAGAAATAGGAAGGGACTTGAGGTTACTAAAACTGCAAATATGGCCATGGCGGCGACGAAAAACAAAAGCAACTTCTGGGATTTCATCTTCTGTTTAATCTTGTCCTTGAGAACGATATTGTAAATCTAAAGCACAAATAAGATCTTTAATTCATGAAAAAAAATCCCATAAATTTAGTACATAATTAGACTGATTAGGGTCTGATAATTTGCTTCTATTTTCTTTCTCTTACGAAGGAAAAAAAACTCCATAAAACCACATACAGTAGGAAGATGATCGTCTTGGTGCTGCTGCATAACTGCATACTATTTCCATTTACCCGCGTATTGTAGTGAGATAGCATGAAAATTCCTTGTATTTCTCTGAAGGAAATATACGTTAAAGTCGGAATTTGTTTGTTGAAATTTTTTATGACGTCTTGGTATTTTATATTAATTAATAAATGAATTACTATTAAGCTCCTTTCTAGTTTGTGACGGAAACATACAACATGAGACAACCTCGTAACCAAACCTCATGGAGTCACATGTGGCTAAGCTCATAATTCAAAACAATAATTATAGATACAGGTATTTGTCAATTTCTCTTCGGATTTATAAGAAGCTGTCAATTTCTTTATAAACTTTCATTTTAGTCTATTTCCCCTTTGCTTTGACATATTTCTCTTAATTAGAATTCTCCTTTTGTTTTTTTTGTTAAGAAAAATCAGTTGTACAAGCCACTTAATATTATGGTCTAGTGGTATTCCTCTTCAGTTGTAAGTAAGAAGTTTTATGTTCGATTCTCGTCAAAAGAAAATTTGAACCATATTATTATTAGCTCATTATGAGGCTAAGCCCACCCCTCCCTCTTGGTGTAAATAATATTATTTGTTAAAAAAAATGGTTGTACGAATGAATTATTTATCCTTAAAAGGAAACACGAATTGGAATTTTTATATGAGATGAGGGATGGAAGGAGATGGAAAAAAAAAAAAAAAAAAAAAAAAGGAGAAAATCCTAGTCCAATAAACAAACAGTGACATTGGACTGTAGAGATTAGAAAGTTATAAGTTCCTTATCTAGTTTGTTTTGTGAAGAAAATATACAACATGGGATGAGAGTGAACGACCTCACAACCAAACCACGTGGAGTTAAATTTGGTGTTCATGTGGCTAGACTCATAATTCAGAACACTAATGGTAGATTAGACAAGACACTCTTACAATATAAAAACACTTTAATTAAGAGTTCATTTGGAGAAAAAAACTTTTTTTATCTATTCACTTGTCATGCTCTAACTGATCCTTAGTTGTAAAATCTATTTGGTGTTACAAAGTAAGTTGGGTTTTTCTGTATTACTTGTGATATTGAGTTTTCAAGTGTTTTTCTTTAAAATGTGATGTAATCAAGAGCTCGGAAAAAAAAAATCAAAATAGCTTGGTGAAAAACCATTCGAGTGAGCTCTATGTGGTTAAAAAAGGATGATGTAACGAGTTAGGTTTAGAATAAGTTCATTGTTCAATTTTTTAGGGGTGTGATATCCACACACTCATTTTTACTTCTCACACACCCCTTGTTAATTTATGTCCGTTGATCTTCTTCAATTCATCTAATCCGACGGTCGAAAATTAAAAAGGTGTGGGAGAAGTAAAAAGGGGTGTGTGGATATCACACCCCATTTTTTAAGGTGAGACTTTCCGTTGAGATTCTTGACTGTAGAACTCCATTTGACAAATTTATGGGCCTCACTACTATATTTTTCAGTTTTTTTTTTTGTTTTTGGCTTAAATATTCTACTAAATATACATTTATTGCTCAATAATTCGTAAATCTGCTTCCAAATACTTTATAAAGTTTTCCTTAATGCTCTCGGAAAATATTTTGCAAAAATAAAAATTTATATTTTTGTCAAAAAAAATGTGGGTTAACACTCACGATTTTTAGTCAGTTTTGCAAATTCGTATATAAATCATCATTCAATCTATTTATTTTCACCTTTGCCCCGACTTTTCGTTGAGATTCTTGAGGGTGAAACCCCATTTGACAATGTTTTGGTCCTCACTATTGTATTTTTCATTTATTTTTTCAGTTTCCGACTTTAAAATTCTACTAAGTATACATTTGTTGCTCAATAAATCATAAAATCGCTTCCAAACACCTTATAAAGTTCTCCTTAATGCTCACATAAAATATTTCCCGAAAATAAGAATTTTGCATTTTTCCCAAAAAAAACGTGGGTTCACGGTTTTCAATCGGTTTTGTAAATTCGTACATAAATCTATTTATTTCCAACTTCACCTCACTGTGAAATTTTGAAAATTAAGGTAAGACTTTCATTGAGATTCTTGAGGGTGGAACCCCATTTGACAATGTTTTGGTCCTCACTATTGTATTTTTCATTTAGTTTTTCAGTTTTCAACTTAAATATTCTACTAAGTATACATTTGTTGCTGAATAAATCATAAAATCGCTTCCAAACACCTTATAAAGTTTTCTTAATGCTCGCGGAAAATATTTCGCAAAAATAAAAATTTGCATTTTTGACCAAAAAAATTGAAGGGAAAATTATGAGTTTTCATATGGGATTTCTAAATGACTATCATGCATATACAAATCAAATTTAATATACGAAAGCAGCGGAAGCATTTATAACAAATTATCAAAGCTATAGTCATGCAAATCCCCTTCAAGGTTCATAGGTTTATATATAATGCATCAAATAAAATTTAGAGAAAAAGAACAAAGTGAAGGTTTAGTCTTATACCTCTTGATCTAGACTTGAGACCAAGGATGGACCACCTCCAATCCCTTTGTTCCTTGAACTCCTTGAGCCTAGCTTCCCTCCTTGCCTTCTCCACTTTGATAGAATGTGTGCTCCTAGGTTCTCTTCAAGTTTCCAAAGTAGGAAACCTCTAAAGATCCCCACCCACTAGTGTAGTGAGAAGGATGAAGGAATAACCAAAGGGTGAAAGATATGTTAGTAAAATCACCCCAAGGTGGCCGGCCTTTGTGAAGTTTTTAGAGAGATATTCTTTTGCCTCTTTGTTGTTTTTTTTTTTAACCACACAAAAACCCTAACGAACAATATCTTATAAAGTTCCTTATATAGACAAAAGAAACCTAGTCAACAACTTGACTAAATATCTCACCCTCTTCACCTTAAAGTGGCCGGCCCTCTTTGTGTTGTTTGGGCTTTGTGCTTTCATTTATTTCAAGTCATCCAATGCTTGAATAAAAGCCCAATGGGTTTAGGCCCAATGGGCACAATTAAACCCGAACGTTTCTTTAAGCCCAAAACGATCTTTATCGC
Organism: Malus sylvestris; assembly: GCF_916048215.2. Lineage (NCBI taxonomy): Eukaryota > Viridiplantae > Streptophyta > Magnoliopsida > Rosales > Rosaceae > Malus > Malus sylvestris. Next base: position 30,484,275 of record NC_062271.1, read on the forward strand.
TTTTATGATTTCTTTAGACTTTCTAAATTAATCACAACACTTAATTAATCCAATTAATTATTTCCATCATCCATTAATTACTCACTACAAGAGTGTATCAGTGTACAATCATTTTAGGTTCCAATTAGCAAGGCAGTGAGGTGATTGACATCAATCCAATTGATTATATTTAATTCAATCACTTAGTGAATTAAAACTTCATTTTAATTCACCTTTCTTCTTTGATGACTACATTTAATCATCTAGAAAAAACTCACAAGCTATGAGTGACATCTAACCATATGTCATAGCTACCCAAGCTAATGTAGAAGTTGTTCGGATAACCTATTCATTTGGAATTACAATGTAATTCGATCATTCTCTAAAACAATACTCTCAATCACATTAATAGGGTATGGATATATTATGTCAAACCTCTAATGTGATTATTCCTTCTTATATGATTCAATTGAGTCGTATAGGAACGCTTTCCTTTATTACGCTCGATACTTCGGCCGAAGATTCCCGAATCATATCTTAAAGTATTCTTCCTCTCTTATCGAGGATTAGAGATTCCTTGTTGCGCATACACTTGCCTTCATGACTAAGTGGCTTAACCCCAACTATGCCGTTGACATTCTGATAGAGTGACTTTTGACATAATCAAAGATCAAGTACTTAACCACAAGACAATGACGATGCCTCAGGTCAAAGGACTACTTACATTATTCCAACCATTAGAGTTACTTGCTTGACATGTGAGTAGACCTCCATGCAAGTACTCTCGTTTGATTGTGTTCAGTGAACTCATTCCCTTAATGAGCACCTACATACTTGTCTTAGTGTCACCACACGAATGGGATGAGACTTTCCATCCTTCCAATTGAAGCAGACACAGTATGTACCGGTCTAAGCATTGTCGTATCCCTCCGACAATCCAATGACCAGGAACCTTTTGGACATAATGGTTATGTGAAGAAGGTCTCTGTAGTCTAACATCATTAGATTACTTCTTCAATCAATCCATTGTCCATGGATTCACTATTTAGGACATATATCGTTTATTGAGATAGTCATAATTAGTATATTTGCCATTTGATGTATAAGAGTCATCTATACATCGATTCATTTGTCCTGAAAAGTTTCTTCCAAAGATTGACTTTCAGGACATATTTCCAACAAAAATGTGGATTAACATTCACGATTTTTAGTCGATTTTACAAATTCGCACATAAATCATCGTTCAATCTATTTGTTTTCACCTTCGCCTCACCGTGAAATTTTGGAAATTAAGGTAAGACTTTCCGTTGAGATTCTTGAGGGTGAAGCCCCATTTGACAATGTTGTAGTCCTCACAATTGTATTTTGTTTCTTAATTTTTTAGTTTTGGGCTTAAATATTATACTAAGTATACATTTGTTGCTCAATAAATCATAAAAATGCTTCCAAATACCTTATAAAGTTCTCTTTAATGCTCACGGAAGATATTTTGCAAAAATAAAAAATTTGCATTTTCACAAAAAAATCATGGGTTAACACTCACGATTTTTATTCGGTTTTGCAATTTTGTACATAAATCACCGTTCAATCTACTTATTTTCAACTTCACCTCGCTAGGAAGTATTGAAAATTAAGGTGAGACATTCCATTGATATTCTTGAGTGTAGAACCCCATCTGACAGTGTTATGGGTCTCACTACTATATTTTTCACTTATTTTTTTAGTTTTCGGCTTAAATTTTCTACTAAATATACATTTTTTGCTCAATAAATCGTAAATCTGCTTCCAAATACTTTATAAAGTTTTCCTTAATTCTCACGGAAAATAATTCGCATAAATAAAAATTTGCAGTTTTTGACCAAAAAAATGTGGGTACACACGATTTTTAGTCGGTTTTCCAAATTCGTACATAAATTATCGTTCGATCTATTTATTTTAACCTTCACCTCACTATGAAATTTTGAAAACTAAGGTAAGACTTTCCGTTGAGATTCTTAAGGGTGGAAACCCATTTGACAATGTTTTGGTCCTCACTATTGTATTTTTCACTTATTTTTTTAGTTTCCAGCTTAAATATTCTACTACGTATACATTTGTTGCTCAATAAATCAAAAAACTGCTTCCAAACACCTTATAAAGTTCTCCTTAATGCACACAGAAGATATTTCATGAAAATAAAAAAACAATTGCATTTTTCACAAAAAAAAAACGTGGGTTAACACTCACGGTTTTTAGTCAGTTTTGCAAATTCGTACATAAATTACCGTTTAATCTATTTGTTTTTACCTTCACCTCATTCTGAAGTTTTGAAATGTAAGATGAGACTTTCTGTTGAGATTCTTGAGGATGGAACCCCATTTGACAATGTTCTGGGCCTCACTACTATATTTTTCATTTATTTTTTTAGTTTTCGGCTAAAATATTCTACTAAATATACATTTTTTGTTTAATAATTTGTAAATTTGCTTCTAAAATACATTATAAAGTTTTCCTTAATGCTCGTGGAAAATATTTCACAAAAATAAAAAAATTGTATTTTTGACAAAAAAATTGTGGGTTAACACTTACGGTTTTTAGTCGGTTTTGCAAATTCATACATAAATCATCATTCAATCTATTTATTTTCACCTTCACCTTACTGTGAAATTTTGAAAAATTAAGGTAAAACTTTCCATTGAGATTCTTGAGGATGGAACCCCATTTGACAATGTTTTGGTCCTCACTATTGCATTTTTCACTTCTTTTTTTTTTTCAATTTTCGGCTTAAATATTCTACTAAGTATACATTTATTGCTGAATAAATCATAAAATCGCTTCCAAACACCTTATAAAGTTCTCCTTAATGCTCACGGAAAATATTTCGGGAAAAATATAAAATTTTCATTTTTCCCCAAAAAAACATGGGTTAACATTCTGGTTTTCAATCGGTTTTGCAAATTTCTACATAAATCTATTTATTTTCACCTTCGCCTCACTATGAAGTTTCGAAAATTAAGTTGAGACTTTCCGTTGTGATTCTTGAGTGTAGAACCCCATTTGAAAATATTCTCGACCTCACTACTATATTTTTCACTTATTTTTTTTAGTTTTGGGCTTAAATATTCTACTAAGTATACATTTCTTGCTCAATCAACTGAAAAATTGCTTCCAAATTCCTTGAAAAGTTTAACTTAACGCTTAGGATTTTTTTTTTTTGAGAAAATAAAATGTATGCATTTTTGTCAAAAAAAACATGGGTGTTAGCGGGCTTGATGCATGTAAAATGAGACGAACTCAGCTCATGTAGAGCGAGGCAAACCATGACATGCAAAACAAGGCAAGCCCCACTCACAGAAAACAGGGCAAAGTTCTAGATGCAAAATGAGGCGAGCTCTGTGCACGAAAACAAGACTGGATACGTCGCACAAATTGAGGCCAGCCCTACCCATGGAAAACAAGGCTGGCACCGTGCACACCAAAATGATGCGGGCTCCGTTGACGCAAAAAGAGGAGGGGCTCTGACATGCAACAATGCAAACACCTCACATGCAGAACGAGGCAAACTCATGCACACAAGATGAGGCAGGCTCCATATACGCATAACGAGGTGAACCCCCAGGTGTCTAAAAAATGAGTTGGGCTCCACGCACAGAAAAATATATTTTGAAGAACATGAATATGATAGTTTGTTATAGGGATAAGAGAAATAAAAGAAAAATGAACAAAAATGTAAAAAAAAAAAATTCAAATTCTTGAGTGTGGCAGAAAGTCATGTTGACTTTTTGAGAGCCACAAAGTCACCCGTGACTTTTGCCACCCGCAAGAATTTGAATTATTTTTGTTACTTTTTCTTTATTTCTCTTATCACTACAATAAGCTATTATATTCATGTCTTCAAAATTTATTTTCCCGTGCAAAAATCTATCATAATTCATATTTAAGCATTTGCAATCAACGATTTAAAACCTAAATTTAAAGATGTTTGAACCTTTTTTTTTGTTAATTTTTCTTTTATCTAAATCTAAACTACATATTAATAGTACCATCTTTGTCAACCAAAAGATGATGAAAAACAATTGAACAAAACAAAATTTTGCTATTTTTGTATAAGCTTCACCTACAGATGATTTTAAGACTATCTTTCATTTATTTTTTTAGTTTTAGGCTTAAATATACTGCTAAATATAATTTTTTTGCTCAATAAATTGTAAATTTGCTTCCAAATACTTTATAAAGTTTTCATTAATGCTTGTAGAAAATATTTCGCAAAATTAAAAAATTTCATTTTTGCCCCCAAAAATGTGGGTGTTACTCACGGTTTTTAGTCAGTTTTGCAAATTCGCACATAAATTACCGTTCAATCTATTTATTTTCACCTTCGCCTCATTGTGAAGTTTTGAAAGTTAAGGTCCCATTCAGATTCTTGAGGGTAGAACCCCGTTTGACAATGTTTTGGTCCTCACTATTGTATTTTTCACTTATGCTTTCAGTTTTCGACTTAAATATTCTACTAAGTATACATTTGTTGCTCAATAAATCATAAAGCTGCTTCCAAACACCTTATAAAGTTTTCCTTAATGCTCGCGGAAAATATTTTGCAAAAATAAAAATTTGCATTTTTGACCAAAAAAAGTGGGTTAACACTCACGATTGTTAGTCGGTTTTACAAATTCGCACATAAATCATTGTTCGATCTATTTGTTTTCACCTTCGCTTCACCGTGAAATTTTTTAAAATTAAGGCAAGACTTTCCGTTGAGATTCTTGAGGGTGAAATCCCATAAACATAAAAAAAACAACCGGTGCATATCGCCCTAATCAATTAACCTAATTCACGTGTCCCCTGCATAAATTATATACAAAGTGAGAACGTCATTCTGGGCTTTGAGCTACAGTTTGGTTTAGAAAACCATTTCAAATTTCCAAGTAAAGCCCAAATTGGTGGAAAATGGATTCTTTTCTTGTTACATGGACTATGAGGAACTCAAGACTCGAGAAAAACCTTTCTTATTGTTGACGATTTATATGGAAAGAAAATAACACAAAAAAGTTTTACAATCTTATGTTGGAATTTAACCCTTTTGACTTTGTTTTGCCCCCACTTTGTTTCTTCTTCTTTTTATTTTTATTTTTATTTTTTTGAATATGAGCAGCAATTGTGGTTGTCTATACCTATCAGAGGTGGATGGAGGGCTCGAGGTAATGTTTTAGCTTTAATGTGACCTCAGCATTGAGGTGATAATGTATTTATCATATTTTTAATTTACTTTTTTATACAATTAATCATTTTAATGCTTTGCTTAGTTACAAGCTCATGCTACTAGGTTCGGCTGAAAACACCATCAAAATGTAAGCATACCCCATCCATACAATACATGATTGCAACTTCAGAAGGAATGGGTGAAAAGGACCAATGAAATGATTGATACAAACACTTCTCCAAAAACAAAAGTTCACTACAGAAAGACCCACTCACCTCATTACATTTTATTTTACAGCTTTGAGCTTTTTACCTTTTTTTCCATCGCATGAATTTCTCACTTTCTCTGTCTACACTTAACCCAAGTTATTGGGTACTTTTTCTTCCTTTGCATGTGAAGATCTCATGTCACGTCAACAAGACACGTCAACAACAATATTTTTAATAAACGGATAAAGTCTGTTAATTAGATAGTGGGAAAAATATCGTTGTCGGATACTTTTCAACTGGATTTTAGGGATCTTGTGATCGTGACCGTTTATCGTATGATCATAATTTATTTTAAAATTTATAATTTAAAATTAAATATAAATAGTACATAATGAAAACTAACCGCACAATGTACGATGAACGATCACGATTACTGAATCTCTAAGATTCTCAACAAAATGATCCGGCGAGAATCCTTTTCCTAGATAGTGCATCCGCCTATTTAACCCTAGTTTGAATTCTTATCTCCGTGAATTATGACAGCACATTTTCTAAAGTTTTTCAACTCACTTAACCACTTAGCCATTTTTTATATTAAAGTTAATGATCCATGATCCAAGATTATGCAAAGCCATATTTTGATACGTTTGAAGTGGTCCCTAGAATTGGTTAGATATTCAAGGGGTGATCTATTATAAAATAGGACCAAGGAGGAGTTTACACATATCATTTAATCATAGTATAAAAATCACATAATATCAATTTTAATAATGTTAAGACCAACCATGAAGAATTAATATTATTATTGACCTTCTTGTGAGTACTCCCATGCCGATCCAATTATAGTTCAATGCACGCTGTATGAGCTAGGAATTATTATTATGTTTTAATAAAAACGATATTCTAATTGATTTATGATACAGCAAGGAGAGAGAGCAGAAATTGATTCAGAAAAAAAAATTATTGGAGGGATCAGTAAGAAAAGTGCGTTATGCGCAAAATTTTTTGGATGAAATAGCATGCAATTTATTTTTTATTTTTTATTTTTTTTTGTGAGGCATTTCTTCAAGTACTTGGTAGGCCTAAAGTCATTTGCCGAGCCATATTGCACTTATGTCGATAGATGCCAAGGACTTCTTCTGAGCAATCATGTCGAATGATGTACATAACTTTTGAGCAAACATGTCCATAGTTGCTGGCATATGTTGAGCGATACTACCGATAGATGCCCACAACAATGCATGGAAATGTATGAGACAAGTAGTTGCTCTATCCAGTGTCATATACGCACTTTGTCGAGCAATTGGAGGGGAACATTCAAGGATATCTAAGAATTTTAAAGGACAACACCCAACTCTACATGGAGGATTTCTGAGCTTGGAGGGGGGGGTGTCAGCTGACACATCTTGTTACTTAGTGGATCCGACCCTAGAAGAAAGATTGAACTCGAGAATTCTAGGATGCAGTAATTAAAGAGAATGACCTTAACCACCAAAATAATTCATGATGTGCAATTTTATTGTTTGATAAAGTGTTGTCGAAGCTAGGAATATTGTTTGTCACATAGTTATGTAATTCAAAGTGGTGGCCAATAAAAAAATGATGGCCCATGAAGATGATGGAAGAAGCAGTTGCTGGTTGGGCCTCATTTGACTACGGCTTAAAGTAAGTGTCTCTTCTTGTTTGGTACTACTACTCCTTGGCTTTTTGTTGTTTAGGGTATCAAGTAGGCCTAGTTTTTGCTTTGGGTATACTATCTACCAGATTCGAACTTAAAATTATTATTTTTCAATATTGAGAAAGAAAGAATGACTAAACTAATAATTAGTTGGTATGTCGACACATTTCTTAATCTATATTATTCGAACTATAAGTTTTATTACTTCTTGTTTTCATTATCTACATTCAAAATTTTCCGTTATAGAAAAAGAAAAGTTCTTTTGAATTTTTTGATATTCAAATATTTATTTACATGACTTAAATTACATGTGAGACAAGAGCAGATAAAATATAACTCAAAACCGTTATTAAATATCTATGTTATTTTTTATCCCGTAAAATAAGTAGATTTTTTTTTTAAATTTTTTATGAAGCACCTAACTCTTGGTGTGCCGCTAACATTACAATCGAAATATATTATTCTGCAGTCTCCACTTTGGTGTGCCCACGAATACCAATTTCAATACTAAATTATTGTTTACCAATAATCATTGTGTGGTTTAGTCGAAACGCTCACCCCGATATCTTGTATATCAAAAAGATAAATACTCTTGGTATAATTTCCATATAGGATTAAAGAGGGAGACCAAAAGGCTAATCCCAACAACAAAAAAGGATGGTTATAATCTTACATAGGTTGCTTTTTCTCCAATACTTTTATGGCTTGCTTGTCTCTTATCCTTCTTTATTTGAAGTATAATATCTCGTAAACCCCACATATCCATGCACCCTCCTCAATCAACTCCTACTCCCAACACATGCACTTTACTATTTTGCCCTAATTAACAACTTACCTTTCCATCCTTCATAAATTGCCTCCACCTAAACCCTCCATTATAAAAATGTTAGGAAAATAAAACAAATTAGAGTTGGCTAGAGTAGTTTGTTCCTATATGTACACTCATGTTCGAATCTGAACAAAGTTGAGGTTTCACCATAAAATCAACTGACATTATGAGAAGTAGCCCAACTTCTTATAAGTCTATGCATAGTTTGTCTTTTCATCGATGTAGACTCTTTAACGTTCACATCCTCACACGTCCTCTCACATGTTGTCAATTTTCAAGCCAAATACATGAACAACACGATTTGGGTGACGTGGAGTACGTGTGACCTTTTAGCTTCACACGTAGAGTAACTTGCTCCGATACCATGAAGAAAGTTAAGGTTCCACTATAAAACTAATCAGTAATATGAGGAGCACTCCAACCTCTTATAAACCCTTGCAAGGTTTTTCTTTCACCTATATGAGACTCTTTAACCTTCACACTCTCACAAGATTATCTCTCTGTAATTTAATATAAACCAAAAATATTGAAAACATATTTAAAATCTGAATTGGGCCTGGTAAGGCCCAATAAGTACAAGAGCAACAAACAAGAGGACAATTGCGAACAAGTACACGTGAAGACCACGTCCTTGCATGTCGCTATAAAGTAAGAATTGACAAATCTTACTCATAACTTTAGCTATCCATAATCCCACACGCACAGCCAAGCACGTGGGATGCACTCTCGCGACTCTTGAGGTTAGTAATAATAAAAATAATAAATTTCTCAAATTGTAACATTTTTACGTTTCTTTGTGGCATTGCACATGTTTGATTACTACTATTTAATAATCTCTTTATCAAATTGACGTATATAATATTCTTCTGTGTCAAAATCTTACGTAGCGTTACTAATTTTTTCAATGTTCATTTGATTTAGTAGCAGAATTAACCAAAAAACTTGGAATCAACTAAGAATTTGGGGCCCCTGTGGTTGGTTAACTATACATTTCAGCCATTTTTGTTTATGTCGATGTCCATTAATTTGTGTTTTTGGTTCCGTCCGTATTTACTCATTTGTTTTGCTTGTTTCGCTCTCATTACCCAACCAATAACTTATTGAGAGAGACAACTAATCACATATTTTATTACACATTGATGATAGTTCTTAAAACATCACATGACAAAGACTGTTCATATATTCACCGAAAAAGAGTGTACAACATCTCTACAACACATTTCAAGACATTGCTTCAAAACAATGAGAGATTTTTCAATGTGTTCGGAATACGAGATGGTACACCACATATCATTATACAATTGGAGGGACATTTGAAAAAAAAAAAACTTTCCTTCACTTGTATAATAACATATGGTGTACCCTTTGTGTTCAGGGTACACTTAAAATAAGGAGGATTCTTTGCCCTCCTAATCTCTCTCTCATTCCATCATCTACTACTTGAACGGTTACAATTAAAACACGTCAACATCTTATATTAATTATTTAATATAAATAATAAAACAAAAAAATAAAGTGTGACAGAAGAGGAGAGAAAGAAATGTGAATAAGAGGGAACATAATTCTATTTCCACTCAAATAGCTTTTCGAAACAAGAAACAAAAAAGAAAAAGAAATTAAAAGTCCTCAAAACTAGCGCGTGTAACTCGCGCGCTGAGATTTGCTCAAGAAGTTTGCCTAAAACACTTTGTCTAACCACTCTTTGCAGAATCAAACCCCTACCAGTGCTTCCACAGTACCAACTCGTACAGATTTTCAAATTCTTATCAGGATCTTCTCCTAGAATTTGGATTCTCTCTTAGGCAACTAGTCGGGATTCTTCTAATCAGTGTTCGTAAATTGTTAGATTTTTATTCAACGATTACAATTATTATAATTTATAAATGACCTTCTGTTTGTAGCCTGTTTGTAGCCATTGGATAAAAATTCAACGATCTACGAACACTGGTTAGAGGATCCCGACCAGTTGTCTCGGGGAGGATCCAATCTCTTCTCCTGAGCTTAGGAAGCTGAGTCTACTGAGTAAACCCATTGGATCGTTGAAATTTGATCCAACGGTTACAATTATTATAATTTTTAGAAAAATCCTCTATTTGTAGTTGTTGAATCAAATTTTAACGGTCTAATAGATTTGCTAAGGAAGCTCAGACTCCTAAGCTCAAGAGAGGATCTGATCCTTCAAATTCTAAACAGAGAGAGAAAGCCAGAAGATTTCTAGAGAGAGAAAGCCTGAAGATTTCTAGAGAGAGAGAGAGTAATGAATTGGCAACACTAATCAGTGATTCAGTGATCAGGACAAAAGGTATTCCGTCTTGGCTGCGGTCAAAGGTCATTCTTGTACTGCGACTGCGCTGTATAAGTGTACATATTTGTCGTCATTTAGTATTTAATAGTATTTATTTTTATTTATAATTAAAAAACTTTATATTCGATTCTAACTAAAAGTGAATTTAAATCATATTATTGTTAGTTCATTATAAGGTTAAACTTACTATTCTTTCCGTTAACATAAATAATATTGTTTCTTAAAAAAAAAGAACGTACATATTTGAACGTTGTAATAATTTATGTTTTAGAAAAACTTCAAGACAAGAAAAGTTAAAAAACGTCAATTCATATCCTGTCCATAAATGATTAAATGATTTTTAATTAAATCCCACATTTTGCGAAAGTAATCTTTGAAAAATATACTCTTTCGACCACGACACATCTTGAATGAGCTTGTCTGTATGAGATTGCTTTTAAAATGACTAAATATTTTCAATGTTCAGATATTCTTCTAACAACATTTGAACAAAAAAATATTAAAACTCAAATCACAAAAGTATTTTTTGAAAAAGCGCATGCCAACTGCTTGAGGCGCTTTTCCTATAAAACCTCTTAAAATTTGATAATAATTTCAACGCGTTTCTTGAAAAGTAATTTCAACAAAACACTTATGAACAGAAATGCATCCAACAAAACGAACCTGGAAGCATTATTTTTTGAAATACTGTGTGCGATGCATGTAATTATTGTTTCTTAAAAACCAATTAACGTGAGACATAATCGTGCTTGCACTTCACAAAAGCCGGTGGAGGGGCTCTTCCCCCAAAAACTCTTCTTTAAAATAACATGCAAAAATTAGGGAGCAAAAATAAAGCTTTATTCTTTTCCTTCTTTTATTTTTCCGTTTTTATGCCTTAATTTCCATGAAAGTGGAGGTTTTAAAATCCCAGCTCCGAAAGCTTTCCGAACACATATCACCGAAAGAAAATTTGCAAATTTGCCTCTTCCCATAAACTCTGAGGAAAATTCCCAATTGGGTTTCAGTTTTTGGGGCTTCTCTCTCTGTATCTCATGTGAGCATGTCAGCTAAAGCAAAGTTATAGAGAGAGAAAGCATGAGTGAGGAGAGAGAGTAGAGAGAGAGATGCTTTTTTTTTTTTTCCCTTTCTGTTCTGTAATCTTTTCAAAAACTGGCCTTTCCAGCAAAACCCAGTTGCTATATATCCCTCTTTTTGCTTCACCTTCATTAGACTACACAAGCAAGCAGCTGTCAACGTCTTTGAGGTATATATATTTGTGACATTTCTCTCTCTCTCTCTCCCTCTCCTCCTCTCTCTGAGTGCAGCAGCTTTACTGTTTTTTCTTCATATTCTCTCTGTTTCTTTGAGGTAAAGATTTAATTTTTATTTATAAATACTGTTTTTTGTCTTCTGCTTCTCTCTCTCTCTCTCTCTGTGATTTATTTTTACAGCCCCACATTTTTAAAGCTGGTTTCTTTAAATTTAGATTAATGGCTTTTGTGCAGTAATGCATCAGGAGCCAGCAACGCAGATCAAATCAAGGCTGGATTATCAGATTTTGAAGCATTTCTGAGTTGGGTTTTTGCCCCTGGTCAATTTGAGGTAACTTCTCTGCTTCTTCTTGTTGTTTTGCTTATCTTTTTGCTCTTGTTTTTGGTCATTTCTGAGTGGTTCTGTGGTTTTTTTGTTGTTTTTTGTGTATGGTCACCAATCGTTTGTTAAAATTCCCCAAAGAAAGTTTGGAAAAGTGAATTGAGGTACTTGGTTTGAAAAATGAGAGATTTCCCATCTTGTTTTGGTGAAAATGGGGTTCAGGTTGCTGATTCTTCATCATCAAATAGTAGTAGGGGTGCCCAGAATTTGGTTACTTGTATGTATCAATGCCGGTTACGAGGCCGGTCTTGCTTGATTACTGTGACTTGGAGTAGGAATTTGATGGGTCAAGGCCTTAGTGTTGGGATAGATGATTCATCAAACCAGTGTCTTTGTAAGGTTGATATTAAACCCTGGTTGTTCTCCAAGAGAAGAGGGTCCAAGAGTTTAGAAGCTTATTCGAGTAAAATAGATATATATTGGGACCTTTCATTGGCAAAATTCGGATCCGGGCCTGAACCTTTGGAGGGATATTATGTGGGGGTTGTGGTGGACAGGCAAATGCTTCTCCTTCTTGGAGACATGAGGAAAGAAGCTTTCAAAAAGACTAGTGCCAGCCCTGTGCCTTCGAGTGCTGTTTGCGTTGCTAAGAGAGAGCATATTTTTGGTAAGAGGGGATTCACCACAAAGGCTCAGTTTTGCAATAATGGTCAAGTTCATGACCTTGTAATTGAATGTGACACTGTCGGGGTCAATGATCCATGCCTCCTGGTGCGCGTTGACAGCAAGCCTGTGATGCAGGTGAAGAGACTTCGGTGGAAGTTCCGAGGGAACCATACCATCTTGGTTGATGGGCTTGCAGTTGAAGTTTTCTGGGATGTTCACAATTGGCTGTTTGGTACATCACCTGGAAATGCTGTTTTTATGTTCAAGACATGCCTCTCAGCAGAGAAGTTGTGGGCTAGTCAACCAGCCTCTGATCCGAGCGCATTGCAGTGGTCATTTTCGCAGAGATTCTCGGATAGTAAGTCACAAGGTCTAGGATTCTCGCTGATTCTGTATGCTTGGAAGAATGAATAGAGGAAGTCAGATGTTCTCCATTGATTGCTAACAGAAAAACCTCTAGTGAGTGATGTTTTTCTCAGCTATGTGATTGAATTACTGCAAAAAAGATGATTATATATGATCATTTGTTATATAATCATTTGTTTTTTCTCAACCTATTTTTCTCCTTTTGGTTTCTCTTCATGAGTAGCTTGAGCAATCAAAATAGATCAGAGACAGTTTTGTTTTTACTGGTTGTATATCCTCCATACACCGTTAATTTCACTCTTAATTTTTTTTCTTTTGCCTACTGAGAATTCTATGTTAAAATCATCGATGTGCAAATATTGAAATTAATGCACTTTTTCTCAGCAAATCATTGAATTTCTTATTTGATCATGTTTGCGCTAGCTATAGTGATGTTCTTTCCAAAGTCGGAATGAATGCTAATGGACTTGGCGACATCCTATTCTTGTTAAGTAGCGATAGATCTGATTTTATTTTTGTAACATTTCTTTGAATTGGCCTAACTCCACTTGTATTTGGGATCAGTTTATACTGCTGATTGTGTTGTGGGTATTGCTGCGTGAATACTTTGACAAGTATGAAACGGTTCAGACCCTACATTTAATGTATTCTTGCATTTAGATGTTTGACCATCACGGAAATATAGCTAGACTACAAGAGATTGAAAGCATGAAGTGCTATGGTACTTGAATGATGTTTGTATAACTAGGTAACTGATGCTACTGAGCTTTTGAGTGAGATTAAGCAATTGACGGAGGTCTACAGCTTTTGCTTGTTGAAGTCCAGATTATAGCTTTTGGGTGCTTGTGCTAGGAATGCTTTTCTCTTGGGACGGTTCAAGGAGCCGAGATCTCACATTCACTATACAAGTCAACATAGAAGTAATGGGAATCTTTGGTCTGGAAAATTTTACAGTTGCTAGCAATCAAGTGGAAGAAAGGATATAGAAGGTTAAATTGTACATAACTGAAGGAATGTGAAAGGGTAGGATTAAGCACCCTGCACAACTTCCTGGCTTTGCCTGTTTCGGATGAAGGGTCAAATGATAAAGTATGTGCTAGGCATGAATTTGTGGATAAAAAAGGGACAATTCGCAACTGCTCTTTTTCTTGAAGCCTCGAAAAGCATCTTCTATAGCCCGAGGCCGGATACAGCACATTATCTTGTATCAAGGAGCATTGTGATGAAGAGAGTTCAACGATTATTTTGTGCTTGATTTCTCTGTAGATGCACCTGTTTACCCTATGGAGTCTGATCATCTTGCAACACATTGTGCTTCCTTTGCATCAGGGCTCAAAATTCAAGTGTATATGCTCTAGCTGAAACCCGGAATAATCACATCTTCCGCCTTCTTTACCCTCTCCCCTCAGCCGAGCTACTTCGATACCTTCCACTACGTGTTTCCACTGTGAGTAATTCTTGCAGAAGTTCAAGCCTGTCTTAGTTGTAGTTTGCTGTTAACTGGAAATTTAAAGATGGTTGGTTGAGATTTGCATAGCATTCAAAGAGTGAGTTATTTTTGCTGAAGAAAGCTGCCAAACTTCATGCTTATTGAACCTTAGACTTCATATTTTCTCTGTTGATTTATGGATGCATGTCACTGGTTGAATGTTGCAGCTACGATTTTGTTGTAACAGGCACAAACCCGGCCACAAATTTGGCGTAGGCTGAGCCTTCGCGGTGGTAGGGTTAGCGCCGGAATTAGGCTAGGGTTAAGCTATTTACGGGAGAAATTTTCAAATATCCGGTGAGTTCTTTAGCGCATCCGAGCCAGGCCAGGTTCAGTTCCTTCAGACATTACCTTGTGACAACCCCTACTTGGTCAAAATATTCAAAACATGTGTTGGTTACAGATTTAAATGGATGCAATAGCCCTAATTGATTGTTTGTCTTGAAATTATTTTAAAAGCAGTTTTTTTTTTTTTTTTTTTTTTTTAAAGCTTGATTCAAAATTGTGTTCGGTAGATGAAAAAAAGAAGTGTTTTTTGTCAAAATCATGGATCCAAAACAGTAGAAAGCAGAACCAGTTATACCTCTGCTTTTGAAAACAACATTTTTTATTTTTTCACAGCACAACAACCCCAAACTAGCCTGAGGGTTTCCTTGTACTGATTTCTATAGGAGCTTTTGTGTGCATTAGGTGAAGTTTAAATATTTGGTATATGTACCTAACTAGGTACAAAGAAATTAGAGTTTGTTGGTAATGCGTTGGTCCACTTATACTTGCTATTGCAATTAAGCGTTGTGCATTGAATTTGAATACTTGAATGTTTATATCAACCCATATTTTATTTTAAACTACGGAGACAGAGATTTGAACTTTAAGGGCACCTTTTGGACCCAATTTGGCTACGCGGCACATCTATATAACTTCAAGTGTTTCTATCAATCTTGTTACTTAATACTACGGTCTTGTGGTATTTTTCTTCACTTGTAAGTAAAAGGTCTTAGGTTTGATTCTCGTCAAAGGTAAATTTTAACCACATTATTATGGCAAATCCATTGTGAGGCTTGGACAACTCTCCCACTACATTAGTGTGGATAATGTTGTTTGTTAAAAAAAAAAAAAAAAAAAAAACTGTTTGTTTGATAGAAATAACTTAAAGTGTTAAAGTTGTATGGATGCAATCTTCGTTGTGCATCTTGATCAAGTGGATTGTTTTCTTTGTAGATTTTGATGTGATTGTAAATGTGTTTACCGGTATTAAGTTTTTTTTTATCTTTCTAATAAAAGTACTTATGAGCTTAAATGCTTTTGTAAAGGTAGGGCGCGAAACCGACTTTAAGGCTGGTTCAATTTGGGCTTGTCAGCTCTAAGCTTTTTCTGAATTTTAAAAGCACTTCTAAATTCTTCTCATAAAATCGTTCCTGCTTCTAACAAAAATTCTTATAAAATACTTCTTATTAAAGCAAACTCAAAGCCGACCTTAAAGATTAGTTCGATTTGGGGCTCCTTACCCCAATCCGAAAAATCGAGTGTGAGCGTGAACTTGGTTTCGGTCGAAAATCTCTTACACAATCAACTTACATGAAACTAAAAAAATAACATAATATTTCGAAGCACTATAGAATTTTCTTGAACTCATAATCCTTAATTAAGATAGAAAAAGATATGCAAAATAAGAAAACAAAAGGGGAAAGAGATGATTGTTCTTCTGCCAAACTGCCAGAGTATTCTGTTGCAGGATTATGAAATGAAAGCTACAGCTTGCGGAATATTTGCCACCCAATTTTCACACCCATTCAATTATTGATAATGTCCCAAATATATAGCTTAAAAAAATTCGAAAATATATATAATCTCGAAAAACGCATGTGCATTTCCATGGACTGACAAATGAATTGAAGAAGATTAATCGTAAAAAAATAACAAATGGGTGTGTGAATTGCTTAACTTGACTTCAATTCAATTGAGTAATAATACAAAACTTCACTAATCACTACCAATTAACTACAATAACATCGTACATTAAGTGGAGTTGGCTGTATGAATTTTAGAATGTCATTACGCTCGGTTTTGCATCAAGTCTTCCGTTAGCTCTAAGTACTTTATATCTTCTCTTATAATCTCTTTCAAATTCTTCATAGGTATTCCTCTACCTTCTTTGCCCTGAGTCTCCCTCTCATAGTCGCATCTTCTAAACAGAGCGTCAACTATTAGCGATTTAATGTCTAACAATTTAACTCCTTGACTTGACTCTATTTTTATCAATTCCACTCTCTCCTAAGCAACTAACTATTTAACCATTAATGCTATCTTTTGTTGAAAAAAAAAAACTAAGGAAAACTAATGAAAAATGCTTGAAAACTTTGAGTTTTAACGATAAGGACAAAATAAAAGGTAAAGTGAATAGTACCAGATTTGACTTTTTAGTGTAAAAATGTGATTTTTCGTTAAAATAAACAGTACCGCGGGCTTTTCGTTAAAACTCTCAAAAAACTATTGTGGGCCGTGGTCATATTGTAATTGGGCATTTTTTTTGGGCCCTATACTCTTATTCGCGAATGGGAGTTTAACGACATGCCGTTTATCTGAACCGAAACCTCACCAACACAAGGTTAAGGGCGGTCCCCACACCCACAGGGACAAAAGGGAAAAACAAAAAATCGAAAATCCCCTCCCTTTCCCGCCTCGCCGCCCCCCAGTCCTCCCCCTTCTATTATTTTCACTCTGTTTCTCTCTCTAAAATTCTAGAGAGAGAGAGAGAGAGATTTGATGCGGTGGAGCTTCATCTCCGACCATGGACACTCCGCTGAAGAATCAGATCACCCCCACCACTCCTCTTCCTGCTAAATACGAGGTCTTTTTTTTTTTCTTTCAATTTTTCAACTTTTTTTTTTTATGAATTAATTTTTTTTTCTGGGTCAAATGGGTTCTGCTGTGTTTAGTTTTTTCATGTTCTTCAATTTATTTGCAAATTTAAAATTTTAAAATCTGGATTCGATTCAAGTTATAATTTTTGTCACTTCCCACTGTTCATTTTCCACTTTGCAGAAATGGGTTTGCTGTAATTTTTTAGAATTTTTTATGATTCCTGCAAAACCCTTCGATTCCTTCTCAATCTCTGGAGATCGGTTGCGTTTTCTAGGCCGTAGAGTGCGAAATGATTCCTGTTTGATGATTTCTGCAGGATTCCCCTGTGTTCAACTACATTAGCAATCTTTCCCCGATTGAGCCGGTGAAGTCCGTAGGAAATGATCATCACACTTTCAACTCCCTAGCTTTTGCATCTCTTCCTTCTATTTTCGCTTCGCCGCAGAATCTTTCCGTCCCGGAAACACGGTTCTTACTTAGAAGGTAAGGTTTTAACCATCTCTTTTCTTCCTGCTTTGCTGATTTTACTACTTTTATTTGTACTAGTGTTTGATGTTTTGTTCATGTTGTCAGGCATCACTTCTCTGATTCACCGAAACCTGAGTCCTTCCAGAGTGGAAACCGAAACAGTAAAAGTGATGGAGTTCCGGTTTCCGTTGAGCAAGCGTATTTAGGTACTGACCAACCGGAATGCTTTGCATCCGGAAGTTCTTCAGATGTAGAGGTGGCTAGTGCAGTACCAACTGAGAATTTGGAACCACCGGTTGAGTTTCTAAATACCTTGAAGTATAGTTCTGGTAGCCCACATAGAAATGATGTACATCATTCGAAAGGAAGGCACTCGTTTTTCGAGAGGGAAACACATTTGCGCAGAATTCGAAGAGTTGAGCAGAAGAAAGATGCAGCCGCATGCGATTTGGTGAGGTTGATTTCTGATGATCAGTTAAAATTTGATTTGACAACCATTAAAGAGAATTGTGCGGGGCACGATCCTAAACCAGTAGGTCCTGGAGAAATCTCTTTTATGTCAAACATCCTACGAGACAATGATATTGAAGTAGAGGAATCTGCTGGTCCTATTGATTCTTGTGAAGAATGCGAATTGGGAAAGGTCAGTAATCAACCAGAAGGTGTTCGGGGAACTAAGGAAACAGATCAAGCTCCGGCGATACTTTCTGAAACTTTACTGGATAAGTTAAATGTTAATGATCCAAGTGGTATTGTGGATGAAAAGTCGCTGAATTGTATACATTCTAGCTGCAAGGTAATATACTTGTTTGGACAATATTTTTTGTTGAACTGAGTTTCATACTTTTTTGATTTGATAGTAATGCAACAATTTTGTTTGAACTTGTGCAGCCTAGTTCTCAGTCATATGCAATACGCAGGCGCTGTTTGGATTTTGAAAGGCCAGCAGCTCACAAAAGGAAATCAATAGATGCTAGTGGCGGTTCTTTAGCCTTACCGCAGTCCAGTTGTGAAGTCGCCTCTGTCGAAAAGCAGTTGGTTCAAACTATAAAAGGTTGTGATTATTCATCTTCAAGGTTACCTGGCATTGGTTTGCACTTGAATGCTCTTGCAACTTCTAGTGAAAGTAACTTAAGTAAGGTTGTCAAGCATGATATTTCTGAGACTCGAGCGATAAATTTTCCAAACTCCAAGATATCTAGTACTTCTTTGACTCCCAGTGAGGTTTCTTGTGATGAATCATGTAAAAATAAAGCTCAGGTTGCAGAAACTCCTCCCCAAGTATGTGCAGCAGTTGGTCAAGAACATGACTGTAATAGTCCTGAGAAGAAAAGGCATGCGCCATAATTTTAACGACTATTTGTATTCTTTACTTCTATCCATCTGAATGCTGTTGTTTTAACGTTTGATAACTTGCAGGCTTAAGTTGCAGCCTGTTGGAGAAAGTTTGGCTTGCAAGCGCTGTAATTGTAAGAGATCAAAATGTTTGAAACTGTGAGTTTGTGCATACCTTATCTGTCAAACTATGAGTTTATGTATGCATTATATCGACTGATTAGCAGTTTAGCGTTTGGTAATCAATCATAATTTTCAATTTTCGCTGTTTGCCTTGTACACTATGGATTGGTTTTTTTCCATTCATCTCTGACTTTGACCTCCCATGTTCTCCATGCAGTTATTGCGACTGTTTTGCTGCTGGTCTCTACTGTATTGAGCCTTGTTCATGTCAAGAATGCTTCAACAAGCCTAATTATGAGAATATTGTTTTAGAGAATCGCAAACTGATTGAATCTCGCAACCCACTTGCATTTGCTCCCAAAGTAACTGCAAGCGCCGTTGCTATTCCACAGTACGGGGTTAGAAATTATAACTGAGATCATCTGTTGCATTTGCATTGTCCCATAAATTATAATCATGTAGACTCACAATGTTGCCTATGCAGGAGGAAACTAACTCGACTCCGTCTTCAGCTAGGCATAAAAGGGGATGCAATTGTAGAAAATCAAGTTGCTTGAAAAAGTACTGTGAATGCTTCCAGGTACCGAGTTTTGGCCTCTTTGTATGAATGTAACGCTCTTGTAAGTCTATTAAAGTTTTTGGTATATATCTACCAACTGATATGGTCCATGGACGCTTCGATTTTCTTACCAAGGGTGGTGCTGGATGCGGCATCCTCTGCAGATGTGTAGGGTGTAAAAACACTTTTGGCCGGAAAGATGGTGAGCAAATAGTCATACGAAATTTAACAAATCATTTTATGTTCTAATAGGATTCACGATTTGTGTACCTTTAATTTATTCCTTTTCTTTATTCAATAGAATCTAAACAAGCTGAAGTTGGAGGAGATGAATCAGTAGTTCCGAATAAGGATGCACTGAATGTCAGTTTACCGACAGTAAGGGATCAAGATCTCCCAATGGCGCGTTCTGGGATTTGCAGGTTTTCAACTCACTTATTTGTTAGACTGTATGTAACTTCTTTGAGATATGTTGTAAAATGTTTGAAGGTTATTTTGTTTTGCAGACCTCCTCCAGACCAATTGACATCCTCTTCTAACGGGAAACAGAAAATATTTTCTCTTCATTCTGTGGTATCATCTCCTCAGCTCGAGAAGCATCTTCAGGCAATTCCTGAAGACGGAACTCTTGAGACGTTGGCTAGCAGTGGCTCACATAAGTCATCCTCTCCAAACTCAAAGAGGGTATCGCCTCCTCACAGCGGCAGCGAGTTTGGGTCAGCTTGGAGGGGCGGCAGGAAGTTAGTTCTGACATCCATTCCACCATTCCCGACTCTGGAATCACCACGAAAGCAGTGACTTGCGCCACAATAGAAGTCTAAGAAACTGAAGTCGAAAGAGAAAAATCAGGAAATCGGAAAAAGGGTGCAGAAAAAAAGAAGAGAGACTTGTTCTTGCTCTCCCAATTCAGGAAGATGGAAATCGCCGGTTGGGCTGGTCCAAGTCCAACCAAGAAAAACATGGGACTTTTTTCATGAATTATGACTGGTAGTTTACGGACAGCAGCAAGGGATCAAGATCTCCCATTTATTTGGCTTTCCCAACTCTCGAATCAACACGAAAGCAGGGACTTAGGCCGCAAGCTTCAGTCGCACTCCAGTTCAACGCATGTTCTTTGCTGCATTGTTGTGATACAAAGATGTGGCTTCGTGCAATCTTTATGTTACCAATACTGAATCACTGATGGCGTTAACCGTTACTCCTAAAACGATGTCGAGTTTTGTAATACGTTTGTGTTTCTCTTAAACGATGTCGGTAACTATTGAACCTCACGGTCCTGTATCACTTCCATCTTTGAGAACTCTGCCCCTCAAATCCGTCTGCATTAACAGATATTCGTCTTTCTTATCCTTGATTTTCCCTTCGGGCGGATGCCTTTCCCCCGCACTGGAGAATTTGTCAATAGTTTCATGTTCTGCTGCTGCTGATACTGGCGATTTCTATGTCCTGAGGATGACTGCTGTGGGTCTCAGATCTTTGGAAGTTATCGATTGGCATTGCCATGCAATTACTGCTATCGCTAAAACTCTTGAATCCGTAACCATTGTTTCAGACTCCGCAAAATTTATGTCTCTGGATGCCCCAAAGTGCAATATATGAACGTCCGTGCTCGACGCCTTCCAAGTTTTAATGTATACAGGTTCAGCCAAAGTGTGAAGGAGGCCAGATTTGATGCCTCAAAGCGAATGATTTGTAGCTTTGACAACGAGGTTTGTGATCGGAGCACCTTCCTTTCCCGCATTACTGTCAAGCTAGAAGCTTGACTAATGATCTTGAAAGGGGGCAGTTCAAGAGATTTGGGGTTTAGGGACACGGACCGAGCGGACGAGTTCTGGATGGCACTGGGAATGTACGCATACATGGACCTTCAACAGAGATTCTATCAAAACAAAAGCAAAACTTGCATGCATTTATGTATGCTGAATGTTTTTCTTTTGAAAATTATATGCATGCTGCTTATTGCTGTGAAGACGCCGCATGAATTTATCATCAATGTTTAGAAGGCCTAATCAGATAAATGGTCCGTGGTCATAAGGTATTCGGATGATAAGTAAAAAAATTCTGATTTAAATCCCTGTGGTCTAAGTCTGTTAGGATTTAAACCCCTATGGTCTAAGTCTGTTACGATTTATGCCCTTCTGTTAAATAATGCTGACGTGGCTACCACATATATGCCACGTGGCTGCCAAATGTCTGCCACGTGGCAAAAATAATATATATATATATATATTTTTTTAAAAACCTGAATTTTTACCAAAAAAAAAATATATATATATATATATATCATGGGAGGGTGGGGTTTTTTTTTTTTTTTTTTGTAAAAATTCATGTTTTTTTTTTTAAAATTAAAAATTAATATTTTTGCCACGTGGCAGACATTTGGCAGCCACGTGGCATATATGTGGCAGCCA
The DNA here is from genome assembly GCF_916048215.2 of Malus sylvestris. Taxonomy (NCBI): domain Eukaryota; kingdom Viridiplantae; phylum Streptophyta; class Magnoliopsida; order Rosales; family Rosaceae; genus Malus; species Malus sylvestris. The sequence continues at coordinate 30,506,311 of NC_062271.1, forward strand.
CGTCAGCATTATTTAACAGAAGGGCATAAATCCTAACAGACTTAGACCACAAGGGTTTAAATCCGAATTTTTTTACCACAGGGGCTATCATCCGAATATCTTATGACCACGGAGACCATTTATCCGATTAGGCCATGTTTAGAATACGCTGTTGTTTCAGTTTCATTATCTTCCCTTCCTCCAAGACAAAGGAGTCAAATTATATGCATGCTTATCGTTGAGAAATTTGTTTGGATGTGCTTTTAAAATGACTAAAACCGCTTTGAGAGAAAATGTTTTTGGATTTCAAAGCACAAGTGCTTTCTGCAAGAAGCACTAATTATGTGTTTCTTCCAGGAAACATTTAAGTGTTTTTTCCCGGATTTACTTGCATTTTTACTAAGGATTGGTTCTAAAAACATTTTCACCATAAACGTTTTCAGTCATTTTAAAAGCACATTCAAACGAGCTTATGTTTACTTATTGTTGTAAAGAATCTCAAGTTGCAGAGAGGTTCAAGTCGTAATTCAGTATCAAATTAATGCACACAAAACTCATAGTTTGCAAGCCAAGCTTTCTCCAACAGCAACCTCTATATAAGATTGTTGAACAGCAATTCGCACTGGAAGTCGATCACGTTTGTTACTTTGGTTTCCTTCCACTCTGGATGGCCTCCGGTTTTGATGCCTCCGAGAAGCACTGCCTGACAACATGAACAAACCTTCTAATTAGGAATCTGGTTTTGGGGATGGAAAGATTCTGCAGCAAAGCAAAACTAAATAGATGGAGGAGATGCGAAAGGTAACAAGTTAAATGTGTGATCATTTCCTGCGTCAAATTTGTATTGAAAAATTATTGCTTTAGTGAATAATAATTATTCGAGTGCATCTCCATCCATAAATGAATTGTCTAGGTAATTTTTGTATTAAAAATTTATTTTAAAAAAAATTAACAAAACGATATTTTATTTTTAATTTCGGATAAAAGTTTTAATCAATCTCATCAAGGCACGTATCATTATTTGAAATTATAATTTGTGTGGATAGATTTTCGATTGTATTTTTAACCAATCTCGTAGCGTCACGTGTTATGATCTTGTAAGAATTTTGTGAATAGATTTCTGATAGGATTTTTAACCAATCATGTCGCACCACATGTCACTATCCATTTAGAATATTTGTAGATAGATTTTCGATATAATTTTCAACCAATCACGTAGCGCCACGTGACATTATCTGCAACCTTATCCTTTTATTTTCCTCCATATAAACCCTACATCCAACCTAAAGCTCACACACCAAATACAAAGTTTTTCTCCAATATTTTGTTCAAGAGTTGCCTCGATATTTTGTTAAAAAATATCAGTCAATTGGTCCCCTTCGTAGGATGAAAAAGCAAACGGGTGGATCTGATTTCTACGAAGCATCAGATCCACTAGTTACTTTTTCATCCTACGAAAGGAACAATTTTGACTGATATTTTTTAACAAAATATCGAGGCAAATTTTGTTTTGTTCACATTTTCTTTTATCGAAATTATCATTAACATATTTTGGCTTAACAATGGATATTTGAGGGCTTTGAAGCCAATATGTGGTTTTTATCCATTGAGAAAGCTAAGGTAATTACAATATCGCTTTTGTCCTCCATTATTCATCTATCTTAGCGTTTGTCTTCTCTTACAATAAAACATTTTTTTTCTTTGTTTGGTTTATTTTAGGCCCTAAATAAAAATCAAGTTGAGTTGGTTGGGACGATGAGTGCATTCGGAGAAATTGACTTTTTACATTTGGTTTACTTTCATGACTGATATTTTTAAGTACAAAATCAATTTCTCTGAATGCACTCGTCGTCTCAACCAATTCAACTTGATTTTTATTTAGGGCCTGAAATAAAAAAAAAAAAGGGTTTTCTTTCAAGAGAAGACAATCAGTAAAATAGATGAATGATGGAGGACAAAAGAGATATTGTAATTTCCTTAAATATCATTTTTCAACAAAATGTGAACAAAACAAGATTCACCTCGATATTTTGTTCAAGAATATCAGTCAATTATTACCCTTCATAGGATGAAAAAGCAACCGGGTGGATCTAATGCTTCTTAGATGGAGAAACTAAGGAAAACATAAGAGTTATTATAGCCGATAACCTAGATAGATGCGTAGGTAATAATTGGCAAGATAAATTGTAACACCCCGGTCCCGAAATATTTTTTTTGAAATAAAATGAATATTTCGGGGCCGGCGTGTTACATAAATCCTCACTGAGCATTTTCCTTCCAAGATAAATTCTTGCCGGTTATTACCCACTTATCTATCTATCTAGGTTATCGGCTATAATAGCTCTTATGTTTAGTTTCTCCATTTAAGAAGCATCAGATCCACCCGGTTGATTTTTCATCCTATGAAGGGTAACAATTGACTGATATTCTTGAACAAAATATCGAGGTGAATCTTGTTTTGTTCACATTTTCTTTTATCGATTATCATTAACATGAGACATTTATTAACTCTAAGGAACTAACTGAAGGGGCCATCTGATTTAACGTTCATAGTGAACCTTATCATTTGTGGTTGTATATTAAATATCTTTAAGAACCAATTGGTCTTGGTTTGTGAGCCAGGACTGAACTCACAAAAAGATGATTCGTAGTAATATTGATAAATTTTCGGTAGAAGGACTAGAATTTTCTCTTCTTTTTTTTCTCTTAAAGATAAAGCGACAAAGACTTCATTTGAATGCTTCTTTCCGAAAAAGGATCATCGCTGGATCGGATTCGAAAGATCTTGTAATCGTATCCGTTTATCGTACATAACCCTCCCCTCGCTCTCTCCCCATTGCGATTTGTTTGTCTTTGTCTCCCCCTCTTTCCCTCTCTATCTCAGAGGCGACATAGCCTGCCTCCCCAAAACCCTCATGGAACGACAACGAAGCCAAACCTACTCCCAATTTGCTCAAAACGTAGAGGACAAAATTTTCCTTCCCAAAACATCATCCCCACCGTTGATTTTAATCTTTGATGGGCAGAACTGTCATTAAACGATTGTGGGCCGGACTGAGGGCCAGACTTTTGCCGAAAACCAAACAAAGTTCATGAAAAAAATGGGGGTAGCCCAAACCCCAACACAACCACATGTTTGGTGGCAGTAGTGTAAATAAGGCAAAATCAAGGGACAAAAACTTGACCTCAATTATAAAATAGATAATGTGAGCATAGTTTTTACGAATTTAATGTGAGTGGTTTTGTGAGAATTGTGTGGAAATGTATAGATTTTAGGTTTATAATTAAGGGAGTTTTAACGAAACACTCCTGGTACAGTTTATTTTTAATGAAAATGATATTTTTACTCTAAAAAGTCACTCATAGTATTATTCACTTACAACATATTTTTGTCCTTTTAATTAAAACTCAAGTTTTCAAACAATTTTAATTAGTTTTCCTATAATTAAAAGGGGGTTAATCAAGCATCTTATTTCTAATCACATTCCTAAATAGTTATTTTTTGGTCTTATTTCATTATTTAGGTATATGAGTTGAGATCTTACATAAGAAGGATCGAGTCGAGAAAAATGATATGTATTGTCACGTGCTGGTTAACACATGAGAATGATGAAAGCCATTTATTATATTTAAATTTAAAAGTCTTATTTATTTCTTACGGACATCAAGATCAGGACATGTCACGACGTGTTTTGATCCATGACTTGTTTTCTCAAGTGGTTTGGGGAAAACACGACACCACGTCGTTTTGCTCCATGCCCTTCGCATATATGTTCAACTGTGGCTAGATTAAGCTCGTAATGATTGACTTCAACACGAAAAATGCATAAACATCGCCAAAGAACTGAACTAGAGACTTGAATTTGGATAAAAATAAAATTTTATTCCACAAAGAAGAAAGGGTCTTACTCATACATTCCTAGTTAGCCACTGTGGCCATCCTAAAGAATACATCTCGTCCTCTTATTAAGGACTCGGAAAAAAAGACAGAAACAAGTCGAAACACTGAAAAAAAATCATTTAACATAACTAGATATGAGATTCTTGTAATTCAAAGCCATCCGGCACCAAGTCACCACTCGCCTGTTTTGGTATACGAAGATTCTTCGAAGACTAAGGAGTTATGATGAAACTTTCAAGCTTTTCAAAGCGGTCGTAAGCAGGGAAAGTTTGTCAGGAGCTCTCTGCTTGTAGTCTTTCTCCAACGCTGTTGCTGCCAGCGATTGTAGCTCTAAGCTCTCTTTGTCTTCCTTGTTCCTTCCCTTTGCAAGCTGTCCGATGGCAGAAGTGCACTAGAAGGCAGGAGTTAAAACGTTCTTTCAGTAATTCAAGTTGGTCACAAGAGCAGGAAAAGAAAGGGCTGAAAACAATCTGAATAATCAAATTAAATATACGGCGTCTAAAACTTGAACAATCAAATTAAAGAGACGACTCTCGGCCACAGCAGGATCAGCAATGTTCTAAACTTGAATTGCCCCAGTATATAGTATCTCTGAATCAATGCAGCTCAAGAGGGAGAGAAAGAACTCACCAAGTTAATACCAAAAAGTGCTCTGGTATTCTTGCCCCCAGTCAAGTCTATAACGGATGCATAGTATTTTTTTGCGGTCTGAAGGTTTTCCAATCCACCAAGAGTGTAAAGCACCTGTTGACCACAGAGAGCAAAATATCAGAAATTTGCTGGGGTCTTTAGTGCTGTTAAACATGTAATCATGATTATATGTTGAATACGCATTGCTTCATTTCTTCACTCAGAATAGTCACATTTGGTCGTTTGACTCCTTTCCAAATAGCAGGGCAACAAAATATCAAGGATGTTGATTGCAAGTTGGATACGAGGTGTTTATATTAGGAGTTGCTTCACAAAATCAATATCATTAGCCTTCTATTTTAGGATATCATATCCTAGCCGACTCTAGCTTGACATTTTGCACCATCTGAAGTCCTGTGTGTAAATTTTCCATTCAAATCACTAAATTTTACATAAGAGAAACCAGTGCTGATGCAAAACATTTCCTTTATTTGTAAGCCAATAATTCATTGCTAATTACGAAGTCTGGTATAGTATTGCAGTAATTTGGGGGATAAAAAAAGAAGATTTTAGGTTATTTTTTGGTTTTTACAGCCATCAACGAAAGGGTACATATGGAGCTTTTTGTAATGAAAAATAATATTTTTTAGCCATGAAACCAGCATAAACATTTCAAGCAAACAGGAATTACTGGCCAGTAAAAGGGAAAAGAAAAACTTACATCAGCATAAGCTAAGTGGTGAAGAGGAACAGTAGGTTGCGATAATATCAGCTCCTCGTAGCAGAACGCAGCTTGCTTGTACCTAGTTTGCATAAAAAAAACATAACTTATCAATTAGCAACGAAACATATGTAATTTGAAGATGAGAAGTTTCCATAAGTCAGCTGAAACATACATTTGCAAGGAAACATAGATTTCAGCCAGCTCTCTCCATGCATCATGATCAGCCATAAATCTGTCGAAGGGGAAAATACAACTCAGCAAAATCTTTTTGGCGATAAAAAATATTTTTCTTCTAAGGAATTTAATATATGCCTTACATTTCCAGATATTTATTAAGCCACTCAATGGCCCCTGAAGTGTCTCCTTGTGCCTTTGCCATAGCTACTCTTCTCTTATGTATCACCTGCATAACAAAAATAAATTGAATTTACATAACCATTTTTCGTTTATCTTTGCTTGAAAAAAGAACATGCTATTTAACAAATATAAAGCGACATGATCCATCTTAAAAAATGTGGATTGATCCTTCCATGAAGAGTTTTTATATGAATTACTTGATCGAGTGGATTTTCCTCCAAAAAGCTTGAGTAAGCCTTTTCTGCCTCTGCCCAAGATCCCTTTGCCTCTAGCAACATAGCCTCTAGCCTACCTGTGATTTGTGCCAAAACAAATAGCTAAGCCACAATATAGCCAGAGCTAAAACTATAAGTATTAATTTCCACGCTGATTAGCCAAAACACTTTTCCTATAAAAATGTTTAGCCAATTATTTTGACACCACTATCAGATCTAAAATCAGAATTACACACATGATTCAAATCAGTTAATCAACTTACCAACTCTTTTACTTTCTGGAAATGCCTTACGTAAAAGCCTAACGCAGTCCTGCAAAAGTTCAAGTAAGGCAGGCATGAGATAGCAGAATGTATCACATTCGCCTTACACAAATCTTACAATTCTCAAATCCAGGGTAGGTTATAAAACAATTTCAGTATCTTCCCTCCTCCTAAGTGGGCAAGCGGAAAGTTTGAAGTTCGAAAATAAAAGCTTTGCAATTTTAGAAATGCAAGCCAAAAAAAATATCACACCTTTGCAACATTAAGAGACTGGCAGTCCATGGCTGCAATTGCCACTTGCTCATATAAAGTCCACTCTAGATCAAAACATACATACTACTTGTTAGTCAGAACCCAAAATCTCCCCCCAATAAAGAAGAACTCCATATCGGAGGATGCATGTTGCACAATACTCACGGCAAAGTTAAACTAACCGAAAACATCAAATTCGAACAATCAAATCCATTTCTTGAACACACAAGTTCAAATTAAGCTTATATGACAAATTAACTGCAAAATAACTACAAACCAAATTGAACTTATACAAATTCAAAAACACCAAATTGCAGAGAGTCCATAGTTTTTCATCAGTAAGCAATTCTAATCCATGCCCAATTCAAATCAAGCAATCACGATCACAAAAACAAGCAAATTAACCACAACCCAATTGAACTAACAAAAATCCCAGATGGAATCACCAACAATCCGAAGCTCAAAAACTCACCTTCCGTGCCCAGACTGGATCTTTTCTTGAGGTCGTTCAAGATCGAGAGGCCGTACTTCAAGACCTTCTCGGAGCGGCGGACCTTGAGCTTTCGGACCAAGCAGAGGTACTCCCAGGCCCCTCCTCCTCCATTATCGACCTGGTTCTCGAGCCTGTTCAATTGGGTTTCTTCCGTTTTGCTCACCATCTTCGCCAATCCAACGAGCGAAGCTCCTCTCTCTCTCTCTAGATGTTTCTCTCTCTAGCCGACTTCTCGATCGATCTGTTTCGATTGGAGGAAAGAGAGAGGGAATTGACTCAGAACGCACTCTCACAGTTGTACTTGTCTTCTTTCTCTATCGGCTCACGCTCACTGGCTCAGGGTCACAATCGTAATTCTACACAATATCTGATTTCATGTCACCCCCTGAATTTTTAGTATTTTTCACTTGGCCTAATTGGATAAATAGTCCATGTGGTTATAAGGTATTCGGATGATAGCCCTTGTAGTAAAAAAATTCGGATTTAAACCCCTGTGGTCAGAGTCTGTTAGGATTTAAACCCCTGTGGTCTAAGTCTGTTAGGATTTATGCCCTTCTATCATTCCTCCATTAGGTTTAGGTTGACCAAATCGGATAAATGGTCCCCGTGGTCATAAGGAATTCGGAAGATAGCCCCTGTGGTAGAAAAAATTCGGATTTAAACCCCTGTGGTCTAAGTCCATTAGGATTTATGGCTGAAATTAGAGGTTCTGTCATTCCTTCGTTAAACTTACAGGTAGAGCAAAGTTTCTCTGAGTATCTATCATTAAAAAATATCTTACAATAAAAAGAGGGGGGAGAGAAGATTTTAGTTTATGGTAAAAAAAATTCATTCATCTCAGTTATTTCACAAGAAGAAAAAGACGAAAACAGAGGATCTATTGAATTTCAAATAGTTAGTTTCACCAATAGGATACGAAGACTTACTTCACATTTACAATTACACAAAAAAAACTATTTATCTCATAGAGGTTTACGTAAAATTCTGGGAAAACGCCAACGATTACTGTCTTATTTGCCAAAGAAAAATAGAATATGTTATAAGGAATTAATTAATCGGTTGGATATTCGGGAGTCAAAAACTTGTTAATTTTATAAAGGCATTTTGAATTATTTGATTTATTAGATCTTGAATTTTAATGAATTATGTGATTTATTAGTTCCACCTTGTTCTGTCGCGTCTTCTCAAAGAAACTTTGTTCCACCTGTAAGCTTAGCAGAGAAATGACAGAACCTTTAGTTTTGGGCATAAATCCTAACAAACTTAGACTACAGGGGTTTAAATCCAATTTTTTTTTACCACATGGACTATCTTCCGAATATCTTATGACCACGGGGACCATTTATCCGATTTTGCCAACCTAAACCTAATGGAGAAATGATAGAAGGGCATAAATCCTAACAGACTTAGACCACAGGGGTTTAAATCCTAACAGATTGTGACCACAGGGATTTAAATCCAAATTTTTTTACCACAGGGGCTATCATCCGAATACTTTATGACCACGGGAACCACAGGGCTATCTTCTTTCTCTATCGGCTCACGCTCATTGGCTCAGGGTCACAATCGTAATTCTACACAATATCAGATTTCATGTTCACCCCCTGAATTTTTAGTATTTTTCACTTTGTTCAACATCAGTTAAGCGCTAGCGATTCTAGAATAGTCATCAGAAAGAGTTTGAACTAGACAAAAAGAATTCGGTAAGCTTTTGAAAATTCATCTCACTCTAAATAGGGAGAATTGTAAATCGTTATAACGAGAATCAATTTTATTTTCGTTTCGATTTTCAACAATTACAGTTTAATATGAATACCTGATTCCTGCTTACTCTGATTCTTAGTTGGTATACATGCCGTAACATCATTGTTTCCCTCAAGGTTTCAAAAGCTTAGGTCAACCTAAGATGGGAAAAAGAATATCTGAGGACCAAATTGGAACAATATCCAAGTTTAAGGGGCCAATTTACAATCAACAAAAGAAATTTGTCAAACGGAACAGTTGGAATGGGAACGAAACAGTGCGTTTCCCGGGAAAAAGCGGTATCCCCAAAATCAAAATGTGGCTTGAGCCCGCACCATCATGCTTCTCTATGCTAAAACCCTACTGCTCTGCTACTCCTCCGCCACCACCGCTAACCACCGCCTTAAAAGCCCTAGTGGCGACAACCACGGAGGAATCCGACGTCGGAATCTTCTGCTACATCTCTCAGCTCCCTGGATTTCGCGGCATTTTAAAGCAAAGGTCTGGATTATAAATTTGTATGAGAAATTTGAGCATTCTGTTCTGTTTGGGATTTTTCAAGTTATTTAATGTCGTTACGATGTGCTTGGATGCCTAGAAAATGAAGGAAAATTTAATGAAAGTATTATTTTGCTGTAAAGTTAGGAACTTGAAGAAAACTAACCACAGGATATGAAATTCAGCATTTTTTTTTTATTATTTTCCTCATTGGATTCGTAATTTGCATATAAGTTATTATTTTTAGAGATAAATTATTTGTCGATATCTTAAAGCTTATTATTTTTTCTTGGTAAATCGTATAGGTATTCGGATTTTATGGTAAACGAAGTAGATAAGGAGGGAAATGTTGTTCATTTGACCAACTTGGATGCGCCGGTGGAGGTAAATAAGTTCATACTTTTGTTCTCATGATTTCATCCGAAGTACGTATGTGTATGTACAATTTAGTATTTATGGGAAGTATAATTCTTCGGGCGTATTCAGGCAGTTCAGGAAAGTGGAACAACGACAGGTGATGGTACAAGTAAAGATTATACGACCGAAATTGAATCATTTAGAGCTCTTGCTGGTCCTAATGATGCTGAGCGCTTGGAAACTTTTATCAAACAAATTAATTCCGGTGGCGAAGATGGTGTTATGCCTATTGTTCTTTCCCCGGATTATGATAAATCTCATCGAACGGTTAGTTTTTCAGTCTTATCTTTTTTTCTTTTTTTCTTTTATTTATAATTTCGATAGTGTTTTGCATAGAGACATAGACATGACACTTGTGCAATCAGAGAGGTCAGGGTGGAACTGAGTATTTGATTTCCGCTAATGTGAAAAAGTACATATAATTCTTCCAAACTTAATCTGCATAAACCACCTTTACCACCATATTCAAAATGAGTAAATGAAACCCAGTTGACTCTCTCGGTTTCATTTGTGGCTTACATTATTTTTCTCCCAGGCAGTGCATAATTTTTTTAAGCAGCACTTCAAGTTCCTTGTCACTGACACAGTTGATGGACCAGATGCTTCATCAAAATGCATCCGGGTGAGGATAAATTCAGGTGGACAGAACAGCAGAGGCAGAAATTCCAGAAAACGAAAAGAAAGAGGTGATAAACCTTTTGATAGCAGGGGTTCAGAGGATTGGTCAGAGCATGTTGGCAAATTCCTTAGGTAAAAGGGTACTTTTAGGTCATTCTTCTCTTTTAAATATCTTTATTGGGATTTGCTGTAGTTGGACAGCAGAGCTGTTTGATTTATTCATATATGTAATCATGTGTAATGCATGCAATGGAACACTTATTAGTTAATCTGCACCATTCTCCTTTATTCTTTTGAAACTGTTCTCCCTGAAGTGCCCTCCTTAACAATGACTGATGAGAGCAATTGGCTAGCGGCGAATCAAGTGTTTTCTATATGTAGCTGTTAACTAATTTTCTTCTTCCCATGTCGGTTTGCATGCAAATAATAACTAGATTTGTTTTTCTTTTGGGGGCTTAAAGCTCTGTGTCAGCTTATCTGAAAGGTTCTTTTGACGTGAATGTACAGGTTTCATCTTTACAAGGAGAACAAGGATACACAGGAAGCCTTAGGAGTTATAGGAAAGATGCTTGGTGTCCAGGTATGGGTTCCAGCCGACAACTAATTGACTTGAACACCATTTGGCATATGACTACTGTTTTGACAATGCTTGGCAAGTTAACATCTCCACTGCTGGATTTGTTTACATGGTAATTAGTGGGGTTTTGTTGCTCCTTTTTTGAAAAATATATGAGGATTTTGGTTAAGAAACTCATTATAGAGTCACTCTTTGCTTTAAGTGTCCTTTCTGCATGCATGGATGTAGTCAACGCATTCAATATAATTAAGCGTGCATTTCAGTAATCTGTTGTCTTTGATTTCATTAAGGTCCATTTGCAGCATCTTTGGCCATACCGATGTTATTAAGTCAAAGTTTTCTGTGGTCATCATTAAATATTTAGCAAGTACCTGTGAAGTAGAGGTGATGAAATATAGTTGTTTTTTAGTTAGTTCTGTACTTAATTTTCACCACATGACAGCAAAATTTGGAATATTGGTTTCCATGTAAACAGTTGAGATTGGTTAGATATGTAGAAATTTATAGTACTTGTTTATCATCTTTGACTTAATGTATAGGTATCATATTACTTTTCTTTTGATGTATTTATATTGTTTTTTTCCATAACCAAGGTCCTTTGGGTTTGCGGGTACAAAGGATAAGCGTGCTGTCACAACTCAGAGGGTAATTGATACTTGCTAATCTTTCTGCTTATGCCTTTAAATATTGTATATTTTCTTCTCTAGACGAAACATTTGCTCCACAAGTGAATGGCTTCTCATTGACCTTCATATATCAGACTTATGATAATCCACTTTAAAACTACATATTGTTCAAGCAACACGTAGGAGCTCACTTTTGATTGTTATCTAATCAGTGGGTAAGAGGATTATGACCGATATTTCGTAAGTTGAATATCCTTTAGTTATTAGGCTCACAGTAACTCCCTTCCAACGTATGTCTACTGCCATGAATCCTTGACTGCCAGTTTTTCTAGTCCGAGTAGTGGTTACCAAAGAGTTAATGAACTTCATTTTCTTGTTGTGTTTCCAGGTAACGGTTTTTAAGAAGCTTGCAAGTAAATTAGCTGCTCTTAATGATAGGTTGATCAGTATCAAAGTGGGTGACTTCTGGTAAGGCTGATGAATTGTGAATTATTGGTATCCCCGGTCAGTTGGGTTTTAATGCATACTAATGTGATAGTTGCATTTATCCAGTTATGTGACCGAAGGACTTGTCCTTGGCCAACTCTTGGGAAATTGGTTTACAATTACATTGAGGTAAGCATGTTCCCTGTAATCATTTACGTACGCTTGAATAATACATATTTCATGGCTAATTCTATTATTCACCATCTAATTTGCTCATTGTGTGCACTCACATTACTTGTCAGAGGAGTTGTTGCAGATTCGGAAGATACCATCAAAGCCTCCGCAAGTGCCTTGGGAAAGCAGGGATTTATTAACTACTTCGGTTTACAAGTACTCTCTCTCTCTCTCTCTCTGTGAGTATATCTTGTCCTGGTTTAGACTCCTTACATGCAATTAAAGCTAATGTTATTGATGTGTAGGTGTCTTATTCATTATTTTTGGCAAAAGTGGTTGTTTTGCCTTTTGTATCTAAAGCTATGTAAAAACACTTTCAAGTCATTACGTGTGCTGTATGTTTCTCATAAGTTGTCTTAAATAGAAAATGTTTTTAAGACTATTTATATGTTAGCGATGAGAATTTTAATTTCTTAAGGCATGTGGATTACATTTTGTGGTGGTTAGTAAGATAACTTATAGCATGCATGGTAATGAATTCAGCGATTTGGAAGCGGTTCTGTGCCAACTCACCTTATTGGAGCGTCACTACTCAGAGGAGAGTGGAAATCTACCGTAAGCATGTTCCTTGATCCAAGAGAAGGGGATATCCTTTTGTGCTTCTGGGTGTTGTGAGGATACTTTGCTTTTCATCTCTATACTTGACTACTTCTTGCTAAACTGTTTAGTGCATGCTGCTATAGTGTTCCGTTGGTATTTGTTTTCTTTAACTTGAACTTCGATTACAAAGGAATGTGATTACAGAGGCACGAGAATATTATAAGGAAACTAATGATATTGAAGGGACCCTGAGGAAATTACCTCGACATCTGGTTTCTGAAAGAGCAATAGTAAGTAACCAAGTCACCAACTATGATTGCTTTGTTGGGACATGCTAGTTTTTTTCTTGATTCTATAAACTATCCCGAAAGACTAAGATTTATATCTAAATCCTTTTGTTTATTAGAGTAATCCTTCCCCGTCCTCGCTTGTGCATCGTTTACATGATTTTCATGCATCTGGCATGGTGATCATAATATTGTATGATTTTACTGAATTGGATTACTTCATCTTGTGCATCATGGCTGATCATTAATTTTTTACTTTTTTTTGTTCTCATACAGTTGCAGTGTCTGAAGAAATGTCCTGGAAACTACTTGCAGGCGTTGAGAGCTATTCCTAGAACTTTGAGGATGATGTAAGAGATTTTCCGGCAGAATTAGTTTCTGTTTTCTAATTTCGTAAATGGAGGCAATCTTAAGTTAATGTTATGCGTTTTTTGTGCTCAAGTCACTCAATACGAGCTTAATCTAGCCACAGTTGAACATATATACAATATATATAAGGGTGCAATGGCATTACCACTTTCTTGTGCATTATTTTCACCCTTTTTTCAGGTATGTACATAGTTACCAAAGCTATTTGTGGAACCATGCAGCGAGTATGAGAGTGAAGAAATATGGTATACCCCCATTCATTCATTGGAGCAACACCAATTCATTAATTTTGAGAGGTCATGACGTGGACTGATTTTTTTTTTTTTTTGGGTCAAAATATTGTGGACTGGTTGCGTCACCATCATTATTGTTACCTTTGGCAAAGCTTTATTGCAACTATCTTTGTATCCTATATTTTTGTAAAACGAATTTGGTTCCACGATGACAGGAACTGACCAAGTTGTGTTGGGAGACTTGGTATATTGTAAAGGAAATGAGACTGAAAAAGTGACAGAAGTTGTTAGTTCTGAGTGCGTAGATGAAAATGGTGATGATACACTTGATCCTAATGATTTAGGCGATATAGCTGACACAAATCTTCCTGAGGAAAAGCTTAGTCTTGTGAAGGTTAGTTGTGTCCAGGTTGTTGAGAGTATTTCCCTTGCTGTTCTAAGTAGTATGCTATGATTACAGCTACTTTAGTACCTTAATCTACAAATGCAACCCACCTTGTGGATTTTAATTTTAATTTTTAATTTAAAAGATTGGAAATATTAAGATGGTTCCCATCTGGCAGGCTGTAACTGCAGAAGATATCCAGAGTGGAAATTATACAATTGAGGATGTTGTCCTTCCTATGCCCGGGTAAGGAAAAGTTGACTGTCTTCCCTCATTGTATACTTCCCGGGCCGTCTCAAGGTTGCTGAAGCTATTTAATACTTTGTTGTTTTGCAGTTCAAGGGTCATTTTTCCAGAAAATGATATTGCTGATGTCTTTCATGATTTGGCAAAGAAGGTTTCTTATTCTCAGCAACAATTTCTCGATTTCTCCATGTTATTTATTTTTCTGAAAACGCTCAATGTTATTTATTTGATTTCCTAAATTTATTTCCCTCTAATTCTTAATCTGCCTTATTCTCCTCCTGGATTGTTGTTTATATATATCAATCAGGATGAAATCAGCTTGACAGAGAGCGTACATGATGTCAAGTACGGTTCCTCTTTTACCCCTCAGCTCGCCTCTTACCTCTCTCACGTCACGTGCTTCTGTTATAATAAAATGCACTCACCTTGTTTCTCTTTTTAGGGAATTCTCAATAACAAGCGTGACTGGAAATTATAGACGCATCTTCCAAAAACCAATGGACTTTGAATGGTATAGCTACTCTCGTTTTCTCATCTTTACATATAACTTCAGTTATTAAATAAATCGTGTACAATAATATGTTTGATTTTTATTGTTCCAGGGGGATACTAAAATACAGTGATGGTACTATACCTCTGGTGGACACCGACTTGGACAAAATTGCCAAAACCAAACCCGCTAGCGTAGACAAAGAGGATCCAGCCAGTCTAAATGGAGACGGAAGTTTGCATGACAACGCAAAACAGACAGAGTGCGTTGACAATGATATCGGGGGCAACAGAGAAAAGTTGCCGGAAGTTGGATCCCTCAGTGACACTAATCCTCAGGAAACTCAAATGGCTCTCAAGTTGAGCTTTACTCTCCCAGCTTCATGTTATGCAACAATGGCCATCAGAGAGCTACTGAAGACATCAACATCGGTATGTGCCTCGTTTAAATGCTTTCGTATTCTGTCAGTATCCCTCTTTCGAATGCGTACCACATTACTAAGGGAAAAATTCATGAGCAGGTTTGGTGTTTCATGTGTCTATATCTTGGTTCTCGCAGGTTGCGTTTCACAAAACGTTAAACTAAAGCGCGCATCAGAATCTCTGTAAGGACGGATAAGTTGAAGGCACGGGAGAAAACAACGATGGCACTCTTCCATACATCAAGATCTCGCCTTTTGGAACTGATCAATGTTTAACTTTCCTACTGGTTTTGTTAATCGACACACGGATGAAATTGTGTTTTAGTACTACAGAACAAAGAATCGGCGACATGATTGGGAAAATTTTGATTTTCATGCTTGAGAAATTTTTCAATGAGATTGTAAACCGTTACATTGTTACAATATATTACTAATTTATGACAATCAATCATGTCGTTCATTCAACATGTGAATTGGTAACATCACGTGGTCCGACGGCCACAGCCATAGTGTATGGAATAACAATGTCTCAAACCGGTGATCGTGCAAGAAATGATATTTTATATTGATAAAAATATATATAGATATAGAAAGTAAAAAATAATAATAATGTTAGAATATAAACAAAATAACATGCGGTGAAGGTGGATCGAACACCTGACCTTCAGATCTTCAGTCTGACGCTCTCCCAACTGAGCTATCCCCGCTAATGTTCTTTCCTTAACAAGTTAATTTTAATCAGGTTAGTCCTACAGCTTCTAGCAAACTTCAACGGCAACATAGGAACCACAAATTCTACCATAGTATCAATAAGAACAAAACACATGGTGTGAAACACATTGGAACCAAAATCACAAGTTGCAACGGAAATATATGCACATCTTTACGTCGTTCATAATGAGACTCCATATATTACACTCAACGATTAGATTATTCCTTTTGTACACAAATCCTTCAACTCATCGTGTGTGTTTGAATATAGCGTCAAAAAGTGTAATCCCTCGCTGTAAATTAAGTATATGGTTTCTTAAAAATATTATAATAATAGTATGTAGTAAGTATCCTGCAGCAAAAGTGAGTTAAGATGTAGGGTACAACAACAAAGTATCTCAACATTAAATCTCAAACCGTTATTATAAGAAATCAATGCTCATTAATTTATGTAAGCACACAAGTCCGCTGCAGAGATATTAGGTTTCACATTCTAGTACTACATCACGTGAGCTGCTAGTCGCAACACATACGAGTCCAAAACTTCACACAAAATGACAAGCTGACACCTAACTCTAGATCCAAAGTGAATGTAAACGGTGCATGTGAACTACACATGAAGCTAGTCCTTGGCCCATGATAGTACAAATAACTAAGAGACATCGTGCAAACATGTAATAATGAGCAGGTAAAACGTAAGGATGTCATGCCACAAGTTTATGCTCACAAATAATATTAAAAACATAAAGTGTACAAAATGTCTATTGTAAAGCTAAACATAGCATATCGCATCATAATTTATAAAAGCAATTGTTGGGAAAAATCACATATACATATATATACATAAAAATGAAAAGACCAACTCACATGTACATGCATGTTGTAACCGTTCGAGCTAGGAAGGTTGAAGTCTTAGATAGTAATTGCACCTAAGCATAATATTGGGTCCCGTCAATAAAACTCAACTAAAACAATTTAATTGGTAAAAACGAAAGGTGGATTCGGAATTAGCGCGTCGAAATACGCTAAAAAGGGTCCTGGGCAAATTTTGTAAAAAGTCTACAATCAACCCTAAAAAGTCAACCAAGACACTTCAGTGGTCAACTACGTTAAAACTTTGGAATTTCACTAAATGGATGTCAAAAACGAACTCGAGGCGCCGAAATTAGCCTAGGAGGGTTTCCGAGAAAATTTCATAAAGTCGACACAAATAATATTCCAAGAATATGCCATAGAATATTTCAGGAAAGTTCCAGGATCCATTTTGGAATTGAGCAGGGTCGGGTAACGGCCCAAAGGTTTGGGCATAAGCCCCTATCTTGTTTTTGTTTTTTTTTATATCGGATCAGTCTTGTGAATCCAGGTCAGATCTGGGTTAGGGTTACCAAGTCATAGGCTTGACCCGGTTCTAGGTTTGGGTTTTGGGCCCACTCACCCTTATTTTTTGACCCCTTCAGAATTTTAGTAGCAGAGGTTTCGTGACGATGAGGATTGCTGGTTAAAGCTGTTACGTAGGAGACTTATCCTTTCGGTATGAATGTCCTTACTCTTCTTTTACTGCAATTTATCTATGCTCTGACATCATTTGTGTGATATGGGTTTAATCACGCTCATATGCGCACTCTAAATTAGTCACTTTTAAGTTTTCATTTATTTACATTTTCCACATCACTACACTTTATGGTTTTGTCACATTCGAGGTGTCGGCCAGCACATCGCAATTCGGATGTCCAGGTAGACATTCCGGGTCGGGATGTGTCAGTTGGAGCTATGAATCCAACTCAAAATTTCCGACCATAAGCAATCACATTTTACCCTTCTCTTTTGGAAAGAGGAATAGATTTTACGCCATGCAATAAAAGCCTAGCGAGCGTTAGATCATCAAGCAATATTACTACCTTACTAGTCTATTTCTTTGTATATGATTGCTACCATTCGTAGTGAGCGAGTGGCTATATTAACCCCACAAGAATAGGCATACTTAATATGATTTCACATGCCAACTATAGAGGTGAAACAAATTACAACACATTTACTCACATGATTTAAGGTCTATCATCACTCATCGCTTTCATGCACCGCCCAGTTACAAGCATGCGCAAAAGCTCGACCCTGCTACATTGACTGGTGATGCATGTTTAGTCATTCATGTTGAATAAATATTGCAATGGAGGAGGACACTTTATGTATTGCACCCTTGTAACAACTAGATGTTACGATACATCTCTTTCCATAAAACTCATAACAAGTTGGTGAAATAATGTGCTCAACCATAAAGACCCCATTTGCCCCACAAGGGGATATTAATTCGCTAAAATTAAAAAGCTGTGATAAAAAGGACCAAACACACACAAGAAAACAAGAATCTCAATAATTATTTTTTGCCTCGAGTGACTTAACTAGTATAACAACAACGACAACCAAGCATTATTTCGCTGAGTGTTGTTGGCTGTATAAATTCTACAGTGTCAACGTGCTCGATTTTACACCAAGCCGACTTGAGTAGAAGAAAAAAAAATTTAATTTCATGCTTTCTTTTGTAAAATATTCCAACTTTTATTACTTTATCTAACACTCAAACTGTTTCAAAAGCTCAATGAATTTCCAATATTTGCTTTATGCAAGAACGAACTAATTAAGGGCTGGTTTGGTATTGCTGTGCTTTGAAAAAAAAGCTGCTGTGAGAATAAGCGGCTGTGAAATAAATCAGCAGAGTGTTTGGTAAACTTTTTTGTAAAAGTGCTTTTGGAAAAGAAAAAAAAAACAGTCTGATAGTGGGTCTTTTCATTAAAGGAGCACTGTAGCTCTGTGTGCTTTGAAAAAAAACCAGTTTTCCAAATCTGCAAATAGCAGCTTCAGCTTTTTCCTTTGATTTCAGCTTATTCTCACAGCAGCTTCCAAAATAAGCCATTTTTTTTTCAGTTTACCAAACACCTAAAACCCTCACAGCTTTTTTTCATGGGTGTTTTTTTTTTAAGCACCTCACTCCTAAACCACCCCTAAATGGGTCATACCAAATTTCATAGTATTGTTCCAACTACTCAAAAGGGAATTTTCAGTCTTATATTTTCTCCTTTTTGAATGGTTGGATGGATCCCCATGTAAAGTATTATTCTCTTTGTTTAAGTTACCAACCCTAAAAGACCCACAGATATTTCTTCTTTGAAATTATATATTACCGAAAATTATGATGCTCTAGAGTATAAAACATTGTGAAGAACAGTAGAAAATTACGATATTATTATTCTCTCTAAAGATCTACTAATAAATCCATGTGGGTTCATATTCAAATATTTTTTTGTAAGAACAGTCTTTATAAAAATACCTAAACGCTAGTCGGTTTCGACTAATGAAAATTAAAAAAAAACTTAAAATTAGACGGTCTAGACTGGAATTAAAAAATACCTAAAAATTAGACGGTTTAGAATGACGATGATTTCTGACTGATGAGGTGTAGAGTAGTTATTGTGATCCCTTGTACCCTTCGAAAGAGTCCCACCTTAAATAAATTGGTCCCAGTGTCTGCATGTTTTCACGTGTCCTGCCATATCCTTGCCGTTAATTACACCATCATCAGCATCAGCAACTGCATAGGATTCTAAAGGACAGTAGCCGCCCCAAATACTACCAAAACACAAATTAAATCTTGTATAAAGATTAAGTATTATTTTCCTCAAATATAAATCCTGCTAACACCATTCTCAACTCACCCCTCGTGGATCACACTCCCCAATCCCATCACTACTTATATGGTTTTGACTCTTTTGGGTTACTAAGGGTAGATTAGGTCATGTAATTGGAAAGAGTTTGTGGCTGGCGTTAACTGATTAAGACAATGTGCTTATTCCATTACTTTTAACTTTGAAACTTTATTTTTGTGTATTAAAGTTGAGAGATATGAAGTGAGACATTGACATAGAAATACTTGGAGCGAGAACTAACGCGAGGGATACCTTAATGGTGACAAGGTAAGATATGAAAAATGCAGTGGTAAGGTTAACATATATAGCTAGTTCCTAACGAATTTTAAGTTTTGTCAACACCAATTCAAATAGTAGGACTGAAAGTAGATATCAATCATAGTACGTGTATGTTAAACATATAGTGCATAACGATTCAATGAGGTTAAACCCACCACTTGAGATCCTTAGACACTTAGTCAATCTGAAAATAATCCACTATTAGTCACACAAATTTAAAAGGGACTTAACTCAAACCCAAATTATTAGACCCCCACACTAGTTCATCCTTGCGCCCCCTTGCTGCTTGGGTACTATACAAGACTTAATTCCCGCTCTTCCTCTTTGTATCCTCTAGGTGATACAACTCTAAACATGGTTTAATCACCGAGCTCGAACTAATACCACGATTCAAGTCGTTTCAATCGCTCGCATGCTTAGCACCAAATATTGAAACAATTGGTAACAAAATAAGCGTAATAACAGCTACTCACAATTTTCTTAACAGACTTAACGGTTACTTAACATCTTACATTCATTCATCATAAACACGGTGGTTAATCACCTTGGAGCTCAAACTATTACCACGATTCAAGTCGTCTCAATTTCTCGCGTAAGACACTAGGTAGATTATGATAGACATTCACGATGAACACAATGATATGGTTAAATAAATAAAACCAATTATGAAATCACAATAAACAGTCACATAATCAAGCATAATTGATGTGGAGCACCCTCACAAAAATAAGTGTAATAATTGAGTCAATGTGTAAATATAACAAGTCATATTTTCATGTACTCAATAATTTTCTCCCAGTTTGAGGGTGACTTCACCTTCTTCTAAAACTGTGTGGTGGGCTATCTTTTCTCTTCCATGATAGGATGCATAGGACAACATAAGTCCTTGATGAGAGAGAGAGAGAGAGAGAGAGAGAGAGAGAGAGAGAGAGAGAGAGAGAGAGAGAGAGAGAGAGAGAGAGAGAGAGAGAAGTTTGGTGTTTTTGTAGTCTTTGTTTCTAACATTTTGCTATTTTACGGTGAGCAAACAAAAGGAGAGGTAAAGAAGAGAAACACGCTCTCACAAAAAATCACAGACAAACATGTTTGATGGAGTCCCAGCTGAGCAGTTGCACCAATTCA
This sequence comes from Malus sylvestris, assembly GCF_916048215.2. Classification (NCBI taxonomy): domain Eukaryota; kingdom Viridiplantae; phylum Streptophyta; class Magnoliopsida; order Rosales; family Rosaceae; genus Malus; species Malus sylvestris. The sequence continues at coordinate 30,527,048 of NC_062271.1, forward strand.
TAGCATCCTCAAGAACTTCCCTCCCTCTTCCTCACCCTCTCCCTCTTCCTCACCCTCTCCCTCTCCCTCTCTCCTCCTTCCCTCCTCCACCATCAAACAATAGTATTAATACCTTCCCTGTCCCTGCTGCTACTCCCTTTGACCCCTACAACAATAACAACCCTTCTCATCTTCATCATCATCAACTTCTGCAAATTCAACCCCATCAGCTTCATCAGAATAATCAGCTTCTGCAACTGCACCGCCAATCCGCCGCCATCCCCAAAAATCTCGAGGAGAAAGAGGAACGCTCTAGTACTGTTTCAATCTCCATAAACAATAATTTGGAGATCGAAAGAGAGAGATCTTCATCGATACCGGCATCATCAGATGTATCAATCATTAGTGATTCTTGGAGTAATGATGAATTGCTTGCACTTCTCAGGATCAGATCTAACATGGAGATTTGGTTCCCTGAGTTCACTTGGGAACATATCTCAAGGTAAGCTTATTTATAATTCGTTCATATTACTTATCTCATATATTCATATGATTATCTTAATTAATTAGTTTATTGATGAACTAGCTAGCTGGGGTTATTGTAAATTCATCTAGACAACGGAGATGGGGATTCGAACTTGAGTTCAGAAAGGGAGCACACACAACTTTAGCCAACTTGGCTACGCACAATTCTATATATTTGAATGGTTATACCGATGACATTTTATTATAATTAAGTGACGATTGATGCTTCATCAATACTAATGGAATTTAAGTCACTGTTTACTCATGTGTATGTGGAGAGAGTCATATATATTCACTAAACACAAATATCCCCTCGTTTACAATATATATATATATATATATATATATATATAGCTAGGACTGAATAATAGAGTAAATAAATGCTCTTGCTTATTGATGCTGCTGGTTTGGTATATATTTATGGGGGGAAGCAGGAATCTAGCTGAGCTTGGTTTCAAAAGGAGTGCAGAGAAATGCAAAGAGAAGTTTGAAGAAGAAAGCAGATACTTCAACAACATTAACTTCACCAAAAACTACAGTTTTCTCAGTGACCTCGAACAACTCTGTCAAGGTGGTGGTGATGCTCATCAGCAAAACGCTGATGATCATCAGGAAGCTCCCGGGGATAAAAATAATGAGAAAGAAAAGGTTGAAAAGCCCAGTGATGATGGAGATCATCAAGACTCAACGAGAAATGAAACAATTGTTGGGAACAGTATTGGTGTGATTACCACCGAGCCGCTGAACCCTGAGGAGCACAATGAGAAAGAGGTAGTAGTGGAAACTAGATCAAAGAACAATACTAAGAAGAGGAAAAGGCAAAGGGAATTTGAAATGCTCAAGGGTTTCTGTGAGGACATTGTGAACAGGATGATGGCTCGGCAGGAAGAGATGCACGACAAGCTTCTTGAAGAAATGATGAAGAGAAACGAGGAGAAGCTTGCGAGGGAAGAAGCATGGAAGAAGCAAGAGACGGATAGGATGAACAAGGAGCTCGAGATTATGGCGAGAGAACAAGCCGTTGCTGGTGATCGACAAGCTACAATCAACAAATTCTTGAAGAAGTTCACATCGTCGTCCAGCAATTCTAGTACTTCCACTTCGTCTTCTCCGATTCAAGCACAAAACCCTAATCGTCCTACGTGTCACGATGTTAGTGGCCGAAAAGAACTTGATCATCATCAAGAAAAAGAAAATAACCCAACAACGCCTAGTTCATTAACTGAAAGTACTCTTGCACCCCAAAGTCCTAGCTCAAGTACTCTTGCCCCGACTCCCATTGCCGTTCCAACCATGACGATTTTATCTAGAGCTACTGCTGCTGCTGCTGTTGTCGTCGCACCTCCTGAAAACCCTAGTTCTGATGATGTCATCATCAACTCTCAAAACCCTAGTTCCATTAGTCATGACAAACAAGACCTCGGAAAGAGGTGGCCGAGAGATGAAGTGCTGGCTCTGATAAACTTAAGGTGCAGCCTCTTCAACAATGGCGGTGGCGGCGATCAGGACAAGGACGGAGGAGTCGTGATGAAAGCTCCTCTTTGGGAGAGAATCTCACAAGGGATGTTAGAGATGGGTTACACGAGGAGTGCCAAGAGGTGCAAAGAGAAATGGGAGAACATTAACAAGTACTTTAGAAAAACAAAAGATGTTAACAAGAAGAGGTCACTTGACTCTAGGACTTGTCCTTATTTTCATCAACTAAGCTCTTTGTACAATCAAGGGATACTTGTACCGCCTTCTGATCAAGCACCAGAAGACCGCCCCGCTTCGCCGGAAAACCATTCTCTAGGTGATGATGATTCAACTAAGCATGGTGAAGGTGAGAAAAACAACAATACGGTACAGCAAGCACCGCCACCAGCTTTTGATTCTGAATTCTAATTAATTTTAATTTGCATATTTGTGTGTGCATTTTCAATGATAATAATATGTGATACCTTTTTTTTCTTGTCGATCTTGGTAAAACATGTGGTAGCTAGCTAGTACTCTCGGCAGTCGACATGAATTTTATAAATTAATTTCCAATATTTATTATATATTTTATTTATGGCGGATATATATATGTATGTTTTAAACTTGTTTTGTAGTGAGCACCGACAGATAGATTCAAATCAGGAACTAGATTTTAAATGAGGTCTGCTGTCATTTTGTATTTGCCATATTTGCTCTCAATTTGCTACGCGCAGCAGCAGAAGTATCTTTGTTGCTAGCTGTTACTTAAATCTACTCTTTTTTTTTTCTTTTTTTTGACAAACGATATTATTCACGGGAGAGAGTTAATCCTCACAATGGGTTAGCACTAATGTGGTTTAAATTCGCTTTGGCAATGATTGAACCTAAGACCTCTCACTTACAAGTAAAGAGGAATACCACTAAACCGTAATACTAGATGGTGACTTAATTAAAGTTTAAAGAATTAAAAAAATTAATTATAATTTCACCAAAATGATGAAGAGCATGCATGTGTGATAATAAGGATAATCATGTGTATATAATCCCTATAAGAGCATTCCAGTTGTTACATCTAGCAATGGGAAAAAACATAAATCAATAAAGCTAATTAAGGTTTTGTTTTGGCCAAGGTTAATAATACATACAAATGTACAATCATAAAATAGTTATTTAAGTGTGCTAGGTATGTTTTGAACTTCTGGCCAAGGGTTTATAAGGAGCTTAACAATGACTTATTATGTTCTCGATCCTCATAAAATTTTCTCCTTTATAAGCTGGCTGGGTTTTCTTAAGTTGTAACTTACATTTTCTTTTTGCAAAACAAATTAAAATTTTCCATTTGCATAAAGTTTTCTTTTAACGAGATATGTTCGTACATACAGATTATAATTTACAACTAATTAAGGAACTCTATGCGTTTATATATAGTTTTTGAACTTCAAAGAATACACAGTTTACAATTCACGAAAATTCTATATGTTTATACGCTAGTGATATTTTTTGTTTCTTTCTTTATTTTCGAAGTCTTGTCTAATGATCCAAGACGTAATCTAGATGTCGGCATTCATTATTAGCTTATGGTGAGCCCTAAACAAAGAAAATTCCAATATCTTCCTAATAAGAACCAAAATTAAAGTGCGAAATTATAGAATATCCCCTTTAGATCAAACAATTCCCATGAATTCTTTAGATCAGGCCGACAGGTGGCCGGATGGGGACAGAGAACAAGAAGAGAGAAGGAAAAAGAGTTCACAAAGATTTACAAGTATAGGAGTAGGGGAGATTGGAGCAACAGGGAATGCTTAGACGACGTGTTCATTCTTGGGCTGCCTTAAATCAGCTCTTTCCAGGGGTCCTAAGTAATTTAAGTGTATGGGTTAAATCTTAAGAGACGGAAGGATTATAGAATACTCCACTTACTAGTGGGACTTGAGAGGAGCGTGCCCCGATTTGACCGACTTTTGGATAACAAGAAGGTGAGCTTCCTAGCTGCTTGGCTTCTAGTAGGTATTTGGTTCACCGCTTTAGGTATAAGCACTATGCAATACACCGGTTGCTGCACAAGTGCCTGCCATAACATGTAAATTAGCAAATGACAGATTAAATTGTCTTTTTTCATTTGGGGTTTGGGGTTTTGGTTTTGAACTACACATGCATGCAATTGACAGTACAACTGCAGGTCTGCAAGACACAATGTTTTCTGCTTGGGAATGGGACCTGTCGGAATGCTCCAGAGAGAGAGAGGCCAGTACTGCCGGTGGTCACTGGTCAGTAAGCAAAAGCCTTGGAGAGGGGGAAGAAGTTGTCGTTTTATGTGTTGTTATTGATTAAAAGTCCTTCTCAGAGTCGGAGAGGGGTTCCACCGCACCTTGGACAGGAGAAATATTTAGTTGCGACGGAAATATACGGATGGTATATCACTTCTTTTTATATAAGTGGTGAAAAATTTTAATTTTTAAATTATTAACCTTTTAATACACATAATCCATCATTTATATAGGAACATGTGGTGTACCAACTCGTATGACGGTCACATTGAAAAATCTCTCATTGAACAGGATCGGCAGACAAATGATCCCTGCCACGCGTCAACATCACGTGATGGGTTTGTCCGCACCCTATCCCAGCCTCACCAGTAACCTGCTGACATGGTCAGAGGGCCACATCATCTAACGGCTGAGAATCTCAGATGCCAGTAACGCGTTCAGAATTTGTTTTTTGTCAAAAGTGAAGCCTGAGATGCAGTTCTTTAAAGAATTAAAGTCAAAAGTCAATACAATCAACTTAAGGTATAACTTTGTCGGACTCCCACTCCTCCACCATGTTTGACTTTTACTTTTTTACGTACGGGTAACTACAAACATGATGAAAGAGATTGACCCAAACCGAAATTGTTTGCCTTTCATCGTCGAAGGATTTTCGTAGCACGACAACAACGTATGTGTTTCATAAAAGTTTGCTTTCTTTGAACAAGCGGGTTGGGTTATGTTACTCTTATATAATGTTCGTCTCGAAAAAAACTCTTACATTATGTTACCATGCGTTATGCATGGCTGGTTTTGATTTCATGCTAACTGCAAATGTGAGGATTCAGAAAAAGAAAAAAAAATGAATTCGGCACATAGTTATTTTCCGTACACATCTCTGTTTCTGTATTTTCATTTCAAATAATGCAGAAGAGGCTGAATGAGAAAAATAACGAGAATATTTCGCAAGAAGAATAAAAGAACCTGCATAAATCTTTTTTTTTTCTTTAGGAAAAAAAATGAAAACTAATGAAAATGGCTTGAAAACTTTGAGATTTAACGATAAAGACAAAATAAATGATAAAATGAATAGTACTAGAAATGACTTTTTAGTTTAAAAATGTGATTTTTCGTTAAAATAAACAGTACCGGGAGCTTTTCGTTAAAGTTCTCAAAAAAAAAAAAAAAAGGAAAAATGGTGAGTCTTTGTGGGGTTGTGCTTTTTTACAACAATTCAAATCGATGGATTTTGGATTTTGGATCGAGCGCTAAGCCTTATGCCAACATGTGATCAATCCAAAATTTATCTTGTTAAAGGTATATCGGCCTTATGTATGGGAATGGGCCTCAAACTTGCACCCACGTTGCATGATACAAGCATGGACAGAAATGTTTTGTTCTTTTGTTCAGTTATAGGGAATTCGAATTCGAGAACTCTTTCAAAACTATTTGGAGGGGAGAGGGAATTGTGATCGAACTCCTTATAAGCCATTTTTTCTTAATAACTTTCTGACGTAGGACACTTCTTTGCATCCTTACACTGCCCTAGTCTCTACCAAAACAATATACGAAAGCATTATGCAAGGGCCGATCCAGGGGGTCCTCCTGGTCCCGAGACCCTGTGAAAATTGGAAAACATAGAGAGAAGGTCGCCTGAGGCCCTGTGACCATCTGGTATGGGAGGCAGAAGAATTCGACATGCTTTGGCAAGTGATGCTCAACAGACATATTGGGACAAGCCTTGGCAGCACACCTTGGTAGATAAACTTGACATCATGCATTGGAAGCTGTCGACAGAACTAGAAAAATAACAAAATCCCTAACAATTACTCAACTAAATTTCTCGATGAAAAAACTGAAGAAGTCTTGGGCGATGGGCGCGTTTGAATCTTTTACATTGGGACTCCATGTGGTTAGAGTTCTGATACAGTAGTTTGTAGATTCATTTTCTCCAGTTGTACTGCTACCCAACATGCATGCAAGTAACAAATTGTCAACTATGGTAGCTCGTTTTCAACATCATAGGGAATTCACAAGTCCTCATGTCCACCCAACATATGTCAATCTAAAATTCAACACACACACTGTACTCTCTCTCTCTCTCTCTCTCTCTCTCTCTCTCTCTCTCTCTCTCCAACAAAGGTCAGTTGATAACAATAATTTAAGAGAGTGAAGTTTCCTGAGAAAAGGCATTGCTTTTTTTTTTCTTTCAAATGTTACTATTAATATGAGGGGTAGAAGCATATAAAACTATTACAATAATTTAAGAAAGTGAAGTTTTGAATTCAGGACATATGGGTGAAAATCTAACACTCATCGACTAAGAGATTGGGCAACATGCATGCATGCTATATACTTGAAAAAATGTGACCATTGTAACAAGAATTACACCTATTTTTTTGTATATTTTTCTAGGTTTTTGGTATGAGAGAAATAGAACTGAACAACCCTAGCTAACGCGTCTGATTTATTAAAATCCTGGAATGCAGAATTGCAGATCGAAAGAAGGCAGGCAGTTAACAAATGTTGGAGTAACTATTATTTAAATTGTACTATTAGTATTAGTTAGGGATCGCAAAATATCACCTCGTTAATTTCTTTTTAAAACAAATACATAAATTTCAATGAAAATCCGATGCTTAAGCTGTACCCTGTTTGGCAGATCGGATAGAGGATCGGATAGGACTAATTATACGGATGCGGGTGTTTGGCGTTCACTCGTACTAAATAAGCGCCGGATTAAATTAACCGGTGTGCTTATTTAGCACAGTATACACCGGACTAATAAAACCAACCAAAAGGCCGGGATTATTAGTCGGCCCTCTCTCTCTCGCCTTCTCTCGGCCCTCTCTCTCTCTCTCTCTAGGCGTCGTCGTCCTCCCCCCCCCCCCCGTCACCTTCTCTCACCATCGTCGTCCTCCCCGTCGACGTCGTCGTCCTCCCCTGCAACTGGGTCTTGCAAAGAAGCATGCACTCTCTTGGCCGGCATGGTGTCTGGGAAACCTCTCTTCTCAAAACGCCAACAAACTACTCTCCTTCTCTTTGTCAAACCGCCGCCAGTCCATTCCACTTGCGATGCTGCAGTGCAGGAGGTAACCTTGTCAACAAATCGTTAGTTTGTTTCGTTTGTTGCATCTTGATTTGGGTTGATGTGGATCTGATGACTCATGGTTGCTCACCAGATGTGCAGGCAGGCGGGGAAGAAGAAGGGAGAGAGAGGGAGGGCGTTTGAGGGGTGCGGCGAAGAGAACGGGGAAGAAGAAGGGATGGTTTCAGATTTTATTTTTATTTTTATAAGTTTAATTTAATTTTAAGTTTGATTTAGCCTATCTGGTATAAAACCAAACACAGTATAAATAATACAGTCATTAGTCCGATACTGCACCAAACGCCCGACTAATTTAGTCAGTACTATCCCGTGGCTATTTATCCTATCCGACAGAAATAGTCAGTACAGTCCGAGCTGCCAAACGAGGCCTGTATTATATTAGTATTAGTTAGTGATCTCGGCTCAGCGAGTCTTTTCTTATGTGATGAACTGTTGACACTGGTCTTACATTTTGTCTATGTAAAGTGAGTAGAAATGAGGGCTTAGCAAAATGACATGAGATGTGTGGGATTCACTGCCCTTTCACGCAGTGGCGAAAGCCAGGAAATGTTGAGGGGAGGGGCGAAATTTAAAAAGGTAAAATTGTTGCCAGTGAGGTTTGTGTCAAACAAGTTACAATTGTTGTCGTCGAAGTTTCGTGTCAAGAAAACGTCACATAATATGCTCATTCAAAACGAAACTTTATTAGCGAGGGTCAAATGATTTTGGAATAGGTATTTTTGTCGTCGGAAAAAGTTCGTTACTGGTTGTCGAAAATCCTACTATTAAAATACTTTTTTACAGAACAGTCGTCTAAAAAACCCATTTCTGATGCTAATCACCCTTTGGTTTTGGTTAAATCCTAGTCGGAAATGAATTTTAAAAGGGTTTATAAATCCGTTAAATTAAAGTTAGCACATATCAAATCTCAAGCTCTAATACATACATTCTTCATTTTATTACTCCTTTGAACAAGATCAAAATGAACAATCACAATGATCCAGTATCCACATATAAATAAGAAATAGAGTTCCGTGTAGACATTAATCTACCCAAGGTGACTGTAGTTGCAACTAGAATTTATATTCATATATATGACATTACATATATTGCATATGTCAACACGTCAGAACTAGAGGGACGTCCCATGTTATTTCTTTTTAAGTAAAACGGATCGTTTCAATTATCAAATTGCACAGCAGCCGCCCATGCTGCCAAAGTTCAGATTCTCCGTCGGCAAGCTTAGAACTAGAATGGCAGTTCTTCAATTTCATTGTTGATTTCCAGTGCAATGAGGTGCTGGCTTCGCCACAACGCCCAGCGCTGGCTACACTGCAGGCTGCAGCATACATGCCTCCACCTTGCAGGCTTTCCGACTACAGTAGAAGGGCGGACGATCGCTCCTAGGCTTGATTTCCGGCGAGGGGAGGGGCTGCCGCCCTTCCCAGACCTTTTATAGCTTCGCCATTGCTCTAATGTTTGACGAATTTTTAAGCTTAACATGTGGACAACACAAATTGATTGACATGAAGAAAGAAGGCTTAGCATGATGAGGATTGTAACAAGAGATATATGATATTCACTCTCAATATGCCCACCCATATTTGGCGAATTTTCAAGCACGTAGACAACACAAATTGAGTGACGTGGAGCACATGTAGCCATTGAGCTTCACATATGGGACAATCTGATATGATATTTATAAATAAAGTTAGGATTCCACTATAAAATCAATTGGCAAACACATACAAGATCCTTCATTTCTTTGAGGTGAAATCCACTCTCAACAAAATCACACAAATAATCGTGATGATATCTTAATTCAGTAAATTTGTATCTAATCATGTATTGGCGCGTCATCACATATGTCAAAACCAGCTACACACAAAAAAGAAAGAAAGAGAAGTTGGCGCGTGGATGAACATGAGTCAAAGAACTCAAGATCAATCAAATCTAACGACGAAGTTGGATCCCAAAGTTACCGGAATTATTTATTATACAAGTCAATTCATGAACGTGATCGCAGCACGTCTACCGGAGGTTGAAAATTTTGAGGGGTAGTTTGGTCATTTGGGGAATACCAGCGGCCAAATGGTAAGCTTCGTGATTGGTGCGGAGGTTGAAAAATTTTTAGTTGTGACGGAAATACGGATGATACACCACGTGTTTTTATGTAAGTGGTGGGAAATTTTAATTTTTAAGTTATTAACCTTTTAACACACATTACTCACTATTTATATAGAGACACATAGTGTACCATATCGTGTGATGGTCACATTAAAAAATCTCTCATTCTCTTGGTTAGTCTTCTTGCATGAATCCAGATCCTCATTAGATCCTCTATGTGAGGATTATGGAGATCCATGAATTATATCCGTTCATCGTATATCGTGCAATTAGAAATTATTTTAAATATTTTTATTTAAAATTAAATACAAATAATATCTGACAAAAACGGATTGCACGATGTACAATGAACACATACAATTTACGAATTCCCAAGATCCTCACCAAAAGGATCCGAAGAGAATCCTGTTGGTTCTTGCATCCCACACAAAAACATATAATAAATATTAAAAAGGAGAAAATTGGAGTAACAGTCTCTGAATTCTAACTGTAGTTTTGGTTCATGAACTAAAAATTCATGAGTATTGATAATTGAACTTGTTATAATGTATAGCAATGATCATTTTGTTAATTCTGTTAGAATTTATATCCATTTTTATCCCTATAAACCCTTTATTTTGAATGAAAGTTATAATAAAGTTAGTCAAAAGATCCTTATTCCGCAATATAATAAGTTGAGGGATTAAAGCTCCCGAATTTTTAGTTCATGATTAAAACTCCAATTGAGCAAGTTGAGCAACCAATGCTCTAATTACCTCTTAAAAACCCTAAAATGATTATTTTCACTTTATCTTTTTGCATAATTTTTCCTCTTAATAATTTTTTTCGATTAAAAAGGAAAATGATTTATATAAAACGAGTTTACAATCGTCGTTATATTTTGGTTTAATAATCTAATATTGTGCATAACATTATATTATGAATCATTACGTCATGTAATTTTGTACTTGTTTCATATAAGTTGTTCTTCAAAAAAGTCGTCTAATTATGTTATGGTATGATGATTGATAAGATGGTTTTGTAAAGTCCTAATGCTATCCAATTTGCAAAATTTCCAACAGGAAGAAACCTGCAATGAGTGGTTCACATGAAAGTTTGCTCGTGATTGCGTTAACAACGCCTAGAAATAAGTTGATGTTGATTTATGAGTATGGATAATTGGTAATGATTATGGATAAGTTTATTTGCTAAGTGATAGTTTTATCAGAAATTGCAGAATAAAGTGCGACTCTTTATGAATTTTCTGTTATTTAATTTTTTTGCGCAATATTTTATAAAGTTGTTGAAATTAACGTTAAACTGTGAAGTGGCAAAAGACGTCTTATTCGAGATAAGGAGTTTTTTTTTTTTTTTTTTTTGAGGACAAACAAAGTAAATTTCACTAAAAAGAAAGTTAATACAAGATAAGGACAACTCCAAAAGAGAGTCTAAAATAGCCAAGAAAAAGCCCAACTCCATAAACGAAAACTACAATGAGAAGGTCCCAAAGTGAACAACCCATAGCAGCAACCAAATTGAAAAACCTAAACAGCCACCTCCACAAAAACAGCCGCACTGCCATCACAGATCTGTCACCACCACCAGGGAGAAGGGCCAACGAACCAAATGGATAAACGGAAAATGGGGGTAGGCAAGCTACCCGTGCTGGAAGCACTCTCATAATCCTACCAGATAGTGCAAAAAGCACTTTAAAAGGGTAACCAATAGAAGATTCACGGTGAGGAACGATGTTTGGAGAGGAACAAGGCAAAGAAAACAGATCTGAGATAAACTTAAGAAAGACTGAGACCAAGCTCAGAGCAACCTGAGACACAAAATGCTCAAACAGAAAACAAGCGAAAGCTAAATGCAAATACAGATAAACTAAATCTCCAACCATGGTGGCTTGGAGAGGGAAAAGCTGTAGTGGAGTTAGAGGAAAAGGGATAGATGGGGAAAACGGGAGGAAAGAAAGGGAGAGAAGGGGAGAAAGTATGAAACAAGGGTGGAAAAAATGAGAAGAGAAAGAAGGGCGAAAAAACAGGGAGAGAAGGGAGATAGTGATGAAGCAGTGGGTGGACGAGAGAGGAAAAGAGCAGAGGGCGAGGAGGGAAGGGCTGGGTTGCCGCCGACCTCAAGCCAAAGCAAAAGGCCGACGACAGAGAAGGGTTTAGGGGAATCAGCGCTTTACTTTGGGGGAGGGAGATGGCACATATTCGAGATAAGGAGTTGAACATTATTCTTTGAATATTAGTTAAATTTATTTTTGTATCCTCACTTCCCTCACAAAAGCTAATGTATCCTTACTTTCCTGCCATTCTTGTAACCGCTACCTGTAATACATACATATGCGAGTGATAAAACGATAAGGAGTTGAACATTATTCTTTGAATATTAGTTAAATTTATTTTTGACAAAACGATATTGTACACTACTCCGGCCTACGAGAAAGAATGTCCCAACTTACATCTCAAAAGAACATATAACAATCTCTCACCTAATTGACTCACTCACACCTACAAAACCTATAAGACGAAGTATCCCAACTCACATCCCAAACAAACAGATAGCATTTTCTCGACTAGACTCAACTCACATCTACAAAACCTATAAGAAAGAGTGTCCCAACTCACATCTTAAAGGAACAGATAATAATGTTTAGATTAATTGACTCTACTCATGTCTGCAAAGTTTATTCATAGTTTCTTAATAATAAAAAATAAAAAAGTAAAGAAAGGTCTCCAAAGTCCGAAAAGATTCAATAAAGCCGTGACAAAATGGGTGGGGGCCATGTTCATCCTCCTAGCTTCCCAGCCTCCCCTCGGACCCACCCCCGGTCCCCTTTTGTTTGTCAGTGTCTCCTCCTCCTCGTGCCATGTAAAGGTGCAGCCTGCAGGGTTTACTCCACTTCTCTCCTTTTCACAAAACTAAACAAATCACACTTTAAAATTATTATCAATTTAATTATATTAATTGTCTTGTTTATCACTTAATCTCATTGATCTCTCTTTGTTTTTCTCTTGAAATAGATTTTTTGGTGAGCCGAAAACACGAATACTTTGAGTATAATAAAACAATGCATTATAATACTAACGTATTGAGTTGTGTATCCGACACGAAGTTTTTTTCATCCATATGAGTATCTTTAACTCTGATTAATTTGCTTATTATTTTATTAGATAGCAATTTAGCCATGTAGTCTCTCTCTCTCTCTCTCTTCTTTCTCTCTCTTCTTTCTTAAGAACTTGACAGTTTGTCTATTAAGAAGTCGAGGGTAAAAACCCAAATGGGAATGGGGGAAAGAACTACTGCAACTTCCTCTGCAGCTTCTTCTTCTTCTTCTTCTTCTTCGTCCTTTTTTGCTCCCTGCTCTACTGGTCCAGTGACGACGTCGTTTTCAGCTCATTCTCCCCTGCCGCCAGCCAAAATGTGTCCTCCCTCACCTGCATTGTGATCTCTTCGATCCAACTCACTCACTCTACATTGAGGTCTTCCGAATCTCTCTCTCCTCTTTCTCTCTCTAGCTTAAATTCTCTGACTTTTCTTTTACTTTGACATCAAAGTTCAAATTTTGACTTGGGTTTTTAGTTTTGAGTTGCATTTTCCATTTTCTTAGAAGCAATTTGATTACTTTTCATTCCTTTTTACTCAGTTTCTCTCTCTCTCTGTACTTAGTTTTTACTGTGTATATTACATTGTTTGATTGCTGAGAAAGTGTGGGAAAGCAAGAGAAAATAAATTTTGCAATTCATTGTTTTTCTTACTATTGGGATCTGGTTTGAGCCTAAAATTGACCATTTGGCTGGGCTAATTTGATCATTTGGACACAAAGTTCAAATTTTTGTGCTTCTGTTTGCTAAAATGTTTATGTAATTTCATCTGCTTTATACCGCATTCGATTTTCTACAATAAAGAACCGGGCTTTCATCTAAAAAGAAACGGAATGTGGGATTGTCTGACTTGAATTTTGTGTTGTAAGTAGTTAATAGGGTAACTATGGTTTGATCACATTTTGCTATCATGGGTTTATCAAATTTCTTGAGTGATAAATGTAGTGTTGTTTTGCTTTTGCATTTACTTTGTTTGTTTCTCAAGAAGAAAAAAAGAAATGGGATTTTTCCGAGCTATGCAAGTCTTGAGTGACTACACATAACTTTCCCTTGATGCTGAGTTGCTACGTTGAATTCGTGTTAAAGTACATTCCAAGAATTGAAAAGAAATGTTTTCGCTATTGGGAATGTGTATGAGATTAAAACCATTTTGTTCTTCATTCAGTGAAGATAAGTTTTGAGTCTACAACATGGAGCAATATGAAGTTCTTGAGCAAATCGGTAAAGGGGCTTTCGGTTCTGCGCTTCTTGTCAGGCATAAGCATGAAAAGAAGAAGTAAGACTGGAATTTACTTTTCCTTTTTCTGTCTCTGTATCCATGGTTACTTTCATGGGAACATGCGCTGTTCAACTACATGATATTGTCATGCAAATTTTGAGAGTTGGTCTTAACTTTGAATCCTTGATATATAAAGGTACGTGTTGAAAAAGATTCGTCTTGCTCGCCAGACTGATAGATCGCGGAGATCTGCACACCAGGAGGTTACTATACTTTTTTGATGTTTTTGGGTGCTGATAATCTTCCATTTCTTTTCGACTCAATTGATAATCTTCCATTTACAATATTTCTCATTCATTTTCTACACGATTTTACTAAAAGAAAACATAGAAAGAAAAGAAATGATGGAGTATGCTGCAGGCTTTATTATATATATTGGATACCTCCGGATTTACAACTTTCCTTGTTTGTGTAGATGGAGCTCATTTCCAAGTTCAAAAATCCATTTATTGTGGAGTACAAAGATTCTTGGGTGGAAAAGGTACATTTGCCCTCAACTGTATCTAGTGTAATTGTGCTCAGTGGTGCACTTTTCCTTTTCTCTGTATCTAGTGTAATTTTATTAATTCCCGGTTGGATACTTTGGAACTATGGTAGCCTAGCTAGTTGCAATGGCCTAAACTTGGTTCATACCCCTTGTTTTCAGGGTTGCTATGTGTGCATTATCATCGGTTATTGCGCAGGAGGGGACATGTAAGTTTTGTATCGTGCTGAAACTTTGATATTTTTGCTTTGATTTGAAGGCTTGCATATTGTCGGCCAGGCCACTCATTCTGTGTTTCTGTGCGGTACAGGGCAGAAGCTATAAAAAAGGCCAATGGTCTTCTTTTCCCTGAAGAGGTATGAATTTGTTTTAGTTCTTCGTCTGCACTTTGTTTCCCCATGCAGAATTTTTTTTTTCTTAAAAGACATTCCTTGCACAGTCGCTTTTTTCGGCTCCTATCATCTAATATGGGAATTAACTTTTTCAGAAGCTCTGTAAGTGGCTTGTCCAACTTCTGATGGCGCTAGACTACTTGCACAGGAATCATATTCTTCATCGCGATGTCAAGGTTAGTGACATTTATCCTCCTGTCCACGTTGAAAAGATGTATGTTGCTATGTCCTTTCAAATTCCCCGAAGCTAAATTGTACTAATAGTGGTCCATGATTGTTTCAGTGTTCTAATATATTCTTGACAAAAGATCAAGACATACGCCTTGGTAAGTGATCCTATAATCTTCTATAGTTCTCCATAAGCGGAGTGTAATTTTTCTGACAACAATTGATGAACGTTGGAGCAGGTGACTTTGGACTTGCCAAAATGTTGACTTCAGACGATCTTGCCTCTTCGGTAAGTAACTGTGGCTCTCTTCAGAAGTTCATATTCACAACATCTTGAAGATCTATAGTAAGAATCATTATCTCTGACCCAGGTTGTCGGAACTCCTAGCTATATGTGTCCTGAGCTTCTTGCTGATATACCTTATGGTTCAAAATCAGATATTTGGTCTTTGGGTAAGCACCGAGTATGTGCGAATTTTTTCATTGTTGATTATTTTTCTTCTCTAGTTGCAATATGTATTGTACTAAACATATTTTGTCCAGGATGCTGTATGTATGAAATGACTTCTCATAGGGCTGCATTTAAAGCGTTTGTAAGTTTTGTAACTCGTAATCTGTTTCTGTTGTTTGTGTTTCCTCAATCTGTTTCTTGTTTAAGAAAATGTTTAATGTTCCTCCGCATTTATAAATTGTTTCCTTTTTCTTTCGCATGTTATTTTTTTCTTTACGTATTTTTTTTGCTGTTTCTTTAACAGGATATACAAGCACTGATTAACAAAATTAACAGGTCCATAGTGGCTCCCCTTCCCACAAAGTACACTGGTGCATTGTGAGTCCTTATTTATTTTGTTTGATACTTTGTGGCTATTCAACGTGGATTGCATGTTTAGCGCCCTTCCTTACTTTGTACGATCATTATAAATTTCCGCAACATTTGGAATTGTGTAAGGATGTTTGTAACCAAACAAACAGATGCTTTAATAACCTGATTTTCTGTTACCTCGTGTTTCTAGTTGGATGTGATTAAGTTACCTTTCATAGTGAATATTGTTTCTAATCACTTTCTGTATTTCTTTTTTCAGCCGAAGCCTTATTAAAAGCATGCTTCGGAAAAACCCAGAACTCAGGCCAAGTGTACGTATACTTCTCCTCTAGTGTAAATGCGTCTACGGATAGACATACTAGGACAATAGTCAAACATGACAGAATTACAAAGTTACTTATGGATTCATTGTGCAAAATCTTTCTCTTCAGTGCAATGTCCAATGCATCTCGTTAAGATGTGCCACAAGCTGGTGCAGTCTGGTTTTATTTTATTGACAATCATTTTGTAATTTCCGCTTATGAACTCAAACGCATTGTATCCAATACCTGAATACATATTGTCAATTCATTGTTGCCTGATATGACTTTGGTTTCTTTTTATCTTCATGAAAGCACAATATTCCTTTAGAATTAGATTCCTCGGAATTGTGACAATTCACATCTTTCAAACGTTTCATCTCACTTGAAGTGTTTTCTGTTGTGGCAGGCTGCTGAGCTGCTTGCTCACCCAGTCCTTCAGCCTCATGTTCACAAAGTTCATCTCAAACTCAATAACCCCAGACATGGAACTTTAGCGGTCAACTGGCCTGATACTGGTTACTTGAAGAAGACAAGGTTTTCAGAGCCAGAAGCAGTTCCTTTCTCCACTCGCCGTTACCAGGACAAGCTGCATACATTCAGCAATGATAGGACTTTAAATCCTAGTATATCTGGAGGTGAGCAAGATTCTGTAAGCTCTACCCAAGAAATGCATGGCAGGTCAAAATATCTGAATCGAGAATTTGCAGGACATTCTGTTGGTGGCACTGGAGCCTATAGAAAAGCAGCCATACGCAAGCAGCCAATTGCTTCCAAAACTTCAAATATCGTTAACAGTCGAGTTACTCCAGCAAAAGCTTCTGCCATTCCCAAGAGATTTATGGAGCCCAAGAATCGTGCATCGGTAAGATCTCTCTCACTCTCTCTCAAACCAAAGGTGCAAGTTTTTCTCGAACAAACTATAGCTGCATAAAAGCACTAGCCGTACTTTTGCATAATATTTTAGCTTCTAAACGGCTAGTGTTTGCTAATCTAATAGTTTAAGTTTATAAAATTCATCTTTCCAGCTTCCCGTTTCACGCACACCGCAAAAGACAGTGAGTACAACTCGCAGAGCATCATTGCCATTAACAAGAGCTGCAACTCAACAGTCCCCTTTCTGGCCCAATGTTGGTGTTCTTCACTGTATTAAATCTCCTGACGTTTCTGTCAATTCCCCTCGAATTGACAGGATAGCTGAATTCCCATTAGCCTCATATGAAGAACAATTATACGAAGAACAGTTTCTGCCTATCCATAGAAACTCATCACCCTCAGTGCAAGGTTCGTCTGGTTCCCCCCACTCTGGTGACCGTTCAATGATGAAGGACAAATGCACCGTTCAGATAAGCGACAGAGCCTCTCGCAAACTTAGTTTCACAGGTGCATGGAAGGGAATTGAACCTGGCATGTTCAAAGCTGCACCAGACAATCAAAGCGATGAATGTTCGGATCAAAACGCAACTGCTGGAGCATCAAGCCGGACCTCATCAAACACGCGTCGCCAGCATTTTGACACCTCATCATTCCAGCAAAGGGCTGAAGCTTTAGAAGGGCTGCTCGAATTCAGTGCAAGATTGCTCCAGAACGAACGATATGACGAGCTTGGGGTGTTACTGAAGCCTTTTGGGCCAGGGAAGGTCTCTCCTAGGGAAACTGCTATTTGGTTGACTAAGAGCATCAAGCAAAATAATGTCGACCAGGATGATCAATTACAATGAGCGGTTGCAACATGTATAATATTTCCAACTCGATTAGTTTTTGTAGTTACGAGTTTTCGGTTTTCATTTTTCTCAAGAGGAATTAGGCTCCTAGGTAGATCCTGATTTTGCAGGTTATGATCTCAGAAAAGGAATTGATTCTCACCATGAATTCAACTTAGTTTGTATAACTGCGATGTCTTAATAGAATCTCTCTCTCTCTCTCTCTCTCTCTCTCTCTCTCTCTCTCTGTCAAGAAATGGTTCAAAAAATTTCAAAAGATGGTATTTGAAATTGGCACTGAACTTCATGAACAAGTACAATTAGTTATTAGTATCTTTCATAGGAAAGTTCTTTCTGAGTAATGCAAATGCATGCTACGAAAATTCTAGAGCACATTTTTAGCAGGTGGACTTGAGCCCCTTAAAACGTTTGGCGTTTGCATTTTAATATACATTGATGTGTAGGACTCTGCATGCTCTATATAGGTCTGGACGAGTTCTTCAGCATCCCTTTCTGTTAGTACAAGTTCACATGGGACTGCAAATCAAATAGTCAACGAAATTAGACAGATACGAAAAATGCAGAAATCAACAATAAAAACCTGCAGAACTCAGTTCGTTAAGCTAAAGTTTTACCTCATACGCAGCAAGAGATTCATGATAGTCGGAATGGACGGTACTCGGGCTACCGGAGGCATGCTTCTTGTCCTCGAACAATCTTCTTGATCTGTAGAGCTTAACAAACCAGGGATCCTGGTTTTTCTGACCGTCGGGTTTAAACTGTGTGGATGAACGTTTCAGCACTTGATAGTCCATGGCAACAAGTGTGGCATCCACTTCTGTTTGCTTGCTTCTATTCTTCAAGCTTCCTTCGGGCCTTTGCTTTGGTTCACTCTGTGACCTGGCTTTCGCCTTTGAAGATTTCGTGTTGGTCATGTAATTTGGCTTGAATGCAGAGTTCTCATCATCTGTGTAATCTTGGTCTTGATGAGTGAAGGGGTGTCTTGTTGGTTTTGGTTTGGATGCAGAAGGATAATTCCAGGGACTATTTTCCGTTGCAAAAGAGAATTCCTCGTACTGATGCCGGTTTGAGATGGAAAGACGATCAGAATAGATTGTCGAATGGCCATGTTCAAACCTCCCTGCACCTTGTGAATGATTAAGGTGTCCACTCGTGCTTTTCGCAACTCGTTGAACATCATTCGGGTTCAAATCTATTGACTTCTGCATAAACAAGACCACATTGTAAGCTTGGTACATTTTAGGGACCTGAGCCGGATTGTGTGTTACTAATCATTCCATGTTTGGTTGATCAGAAAATGCTTTCTTGAGGAGCTCAGCCTTCGAAACCCGAGTGATTTATCAAGCTCAATTGGGTTTATGATCCAATTTTCACTCGGGTTTCGTAAGCTGAGATTAATCAAAGCAAAAACTAGCACATATAGCACGAACAGGAAACATTTGAGATTGGAGGAGACTTGCCCTATGAACTCCATTGTCCTGAGGGTGGCCTCTTTGAATGATCAACTGCTTTTTATTAGCTAGCTGTGCTTCTTCCGCCATCTGAATTCGCTTAATCCGCGCTCTAACCTGGATAGCCATCAACGCCTGCATCTGAATTAACGTAGCAGTTGTTTGTTTCCTCACAATGTGGCCTCTTATCAGTGCTTGCAACTTCACCAAACCCTTCAAGGCATGTAAAGCCTTCCTTGCCTACAACAACATAAGCGATATGACTACGAAAAATAGATAGATTTCGAGTTCAGAATCTTATGACATGTTTACTAATCTGTAATTAGGCGAGGATGAATTGAATTCACGAGGAGTCAGAATCCAGAATTCCCATTAAAAGTTGTTTACTAAACTATTTGGAATCGGGTTAGGAATGACCCTGAAACTAACCAGTTATAGATTAGTAAACATGACACAATGTTTTGGATGGAAATTCGTACTAAATGCGAACGGAAGGCAGCTTGAATCCTTGTAGCTGCAGCGTTTTCGACATCTCCTGGTGTCACAGCACGATTCTTCTGAGCCTTGAGTGACAACTTAGTGATGTCAATTGAATCAACAGATTTTGTAACCATGCGGGATACCTCTTTGCCTGCCAACATCCCAAAGCTCCACCTTCTCTTCACTTTCGGCGTACCTAGCTGCTTCACCGCCGCCCTGGCAGAAAAGGTAAGCGCAAACTCATTCGAAACGTTAGTTTTCGGAACATCGTTAATCTTTTTCTCTTGCTTTCCGACCAAGAAATTGATGATCCATCTGCTTGCCTTTCCCATCTTCAACTGTCACTAAAAGTTTATAGCACCACAGGAAGACTACGCAGTTACACTTTATATAGAGGAGTATAAACATAGTTATACACACACACACATATGTATACATATATGTACGATGATCTTACTTGCGTAAATAAAATATGATCTGCATGGCTTTTTCTCAAAGTGCTTTTCTGGCATGGTCATCTTTGTGCTGATTATTTAATCACTTTGGCCTGCAGAGGTTTCTCTGAGAAAGCCATTTGTCACCCTCATATGGTATTTAAAGTGAAAAAAAAAACTTCAACTGCTTAGAATTTTTGGTTTTTATAGGAGGAAGCTGCATCAAATCAAGGCATCAATGGACTTATTAATCCCTAATTTCCTCTTAACTCTTCGTGTTACTGGTCACAGTGATGAGTGACCTAACTAATCACCTTTTTATAAACTTCCAAATTTGGAACTTCAGAAAATGATAACTACACGGTTTTTTCTCTCCCGACGAATTTGTGTATAATTTTGTTTCTTGTTTTCTACTTTATTCAATTCGATTACCAAAAATATGAGCTAGTATGCAAGAGAAGAAAATGTGCGTGATAATCATTTCCCTTTAATATTTCATGGATCCTTTATTATTTCATGATTCTTTAGATAATCTGAAGGTACAAAACAAGTCAGAAGTATTTTAAGGTCATAAAAGCACTTTTTAAAGAAGCACTTGTCAAATGCTTCTTCAAAGACTTCCAAGTTACATGTTTTTAATGAAAGCACTTTGTGTAGAAACGCTTATGAGCATAAGTGTTACAAAAACAATCTCAAACGAGCCTTATACCCCATTAGGCCGTCATTGATTGCTTTCCGGACCGGCCAATGCAGCATTTCTTTAGGGGTCAGGGATTGCTGACATAACACCTTCCACAAATCTTAAGACTTGGAACTTGTCCAGAATTCTAATACGTTCTAATTTTCATCGCTTCGTCGTTAACACGCTGACTTCATGAACACAAATATTAGCTCTCTTCTGAATTCAGTAAATGCTAGTGGTCCGATAACAAAAAATATCCTACCTCGCAAACATAACTCTGTCTGCATAAGAAACATGAAATCATATCAAACAAGAAAAAATATTGAGAACCGGCAAAGTTAAGCGAGCAGAGGCATGGAACCTAGTGAATGATGCATGCCTTTCTTTCTAGAGGCCAAGTCTCAAGATTATTTAAAAAACGCAGGTTGTTTTGGTGCACGTGAGAGCTTAACCATTTCAAAGCTAGATTCACAACTTATCAACCAAATCTCCCGAAATTTTAACGAAAAGATTCGGATACTGTTCACTTTAACAAAAAAAAACTACATTTTTACACTAAAAAGTCAATCTGGTACTATTCATTTTACCTTTTATTTTAATTTTATCGTTAAAACTCAAAGTTTTTAAACTTTTTTCATTAGTTTTCCTAAGAAATTATCATCCCCAAAGTGGGAAGTAAAATACTAGGAGCCGAACTCCTTCGCACTGCTCTTTCTTGCAGCTTCCTTAACTCGATCAAGATAACCTTCAATTGGAGGAGTCAGAGTTGCCATGAACCGTTTTACTGGGAACGGAGTAAGATCTGGCACCAATGCTGCTGCTTTCAAATGTCCAGGCAATGCCTCAATCGCCTCCACCGCAACATTGTGGACTCTGCTGCCTGCCTTGCACGGTGACGCTTCACCATTACCCTACTGTTTGCACCTAAAATGTGTCATTCGGGCTAAATATGGCAAATATGGCATTTGGAGGATTATCTGGGAGAAAAGCTAACTTGGAAAGATATTTGGATGTAAGTGGGGTAGTTTTTGACATTATAATATTATTTTTCCCATTTATTTGGGTGGTGGAGGTTTGCCAAGAGATTTGTTTAAATAAAACAAATGCATGCTTTTTCATTGCAAGTGGATGAGAAGACACCACACAGACATTCCTGCAGAAAACATGTGAAAGAAGCCAGCTTGCTTCTTTTAATTATTAGTTTATTGCAAGTAGTGGAGACATGTGAAAACATGTGGTGGAAGTACAAGTTGCTCTTTTTAATATCATTTCACAATGCAAGCTGGCCAAACTTCTTTCGAGCAAATTCATTGTTCTCAATAATGGGGTTCTTTAAGATCTTTATGTAAAGAAGCAAAGGCAGAAGAATTATGGCCACTCAAACAACCAATCAATCAATTATACTCAAATTAGCTCATCAGCTTCCTTGTAGACATTTAGCTTTAGCCAAGCATCTATTGTTTTCCTTGTTTATTAGCTCTGCTGCTCACTAGTAGTATCGATCTTATTTGTAGTTCATGTACAACTCATTTTCAGTCATTTAATTACAAGCAATCTACAATATTAGTCATTCGCTCTCCTCTATCATTTACATTTCCAGCAACCCTGCCATTTACATATTGTTTCATCTCTCCATATAAGTAAAGTCTTTATCTTTAAGGCAAACAAAGAACCTTGATTTGAGCCACTCCCACTCAATGACACAATCTCTTAGTTTGAAGTCAAATTCAGGCGTAACCTCAATCATTCAGATCTCGTCTACTAGAAGCATCTAGTAGTGGCACGCCTACACCCCACCAATTTTATGTTTGAGCAAATTCCCAACTTGCCCGCAAGGCCCATAAAAAATTTAGGAAGCAAGCACCTACTATACTCATTCTCCTTTGCAAGCTTTCGACCACCTTCAACAGTCAGGTTATATTTTGGTATCTTCTCCACATCGACCAAACCTAGTGATACCAAATCCAAACCAGGAGTTCCAATAATTGTTGGTTTTTCTGGGATGCCCAATTTTCCCTTGTCTTTCTTCAGCATCTCAATCGAAGGTTTAAGCGAGCGATGAGAAATGATAGACGGGTGTTGGATTGCGGGTTAGAATGTGGGTGGGTTAAAGTTGGGCTTGGCCTGCTTAGGTATGATGATCTTCTCCAAGTAGGCCTCACATAAGGGCCCAAAAGTGGGTTGAGCACAAAACTTAAAACGAAGTTTGAGTTTCTTAAAGATTAATCCCTTAATTAATAGGTATACTTGCGAGTGGTTCTGAAATTGCTAAAAGCGCTTATGAATATGTTTGACGATAAATTTTAAAAATTCTTATTCGTCTTATAAATGTTTTTTGTAAAACCAATAACAGTTCCAACTTTTCTTTATGATAAAAGCACTTCTACGAAAAGCTCTCATGAGCTAAAGTACTTTCGAACGGGCTACATTAATTTGATCCAAATTAGTTGTATAGCAAATTAGTTGTATAACTTAACTAAGCTTTATATTCTCGAATTGAAAGAAGGAAAGTTACGGTTTGTTAGGAAGTGTATTTAAAATGACTGAAATAACCAACATTAATTTGGTCTAAATTAATTAGATGCATATTAATAAACTAACAAAATAGCTTTCGTATGTGAGAGAGAGAGTATGAATAACTGGATATATCGTTTTGTATATTCATCTCTCATCGTGGATATAAAAAGATACATCACCAGCTCCACACAAGAATCTCTTTAGTTGTTGAGAACATGCGATTCAATTAATTAGCATAATCTCATGCTTATTGAAATCATAAACCTAAACTCCACTAATGAGCAAATAAAATTAACTATATGGTTTGGTTTATAATTTATTGTGTGTTTGACTTCCGATTTCATCTTCTTCTCATTGTTTTCTTCTATATTCTTGTTAAGAGAAATGCTAAATGGACTGTTTAAAGTATGACTTTCTGTCATTTCATAGTTTAATATCAATTCTTGTGCAAATATTATAAAATATTGTGTAATACAGTTTAACGTCAATTTCTGTGCAAATATTATAAAATATTGTGCAAAAAATATGAAGTATCAGAGAGTTCATCGTGAGAATGTTCTCATCATTTCTCTTCTTGTTAAACATCATTGAACTATTTTTTTCGAAAAGATTTAATATATATGGACAATGGTTTTTAATAAACTCAATTATATTAATTTAGTTATTTCATATTCAACCACCCCAATAAAAAAAAAGAACCAATCATAAAATATAAAGAATAAAAGAGAAAGGAAGAATATCCAACAGAGACGCCAAGACGACAATATTCGAAACCTAATCCTCTGACATGTTTTTAACTTGCAGCACACTTTTGTTTTTGTGGAAGAAAGATTCTCTTCCTTCTTAATTTCTCTCATCTTTTTTCCTCTTATATTTAAATAATTATGATTAAATCACGTCAAGATTTTATATTGATTTTTTTAAAGATAATAAAACAAAAAGCAAAGTGTAAGATGAGAGGAAGGAAAAGGAGAAGAGGGAATATGATGAGAGTAGAAAGGCAGGGAATCCTGCTCTATTTTTGTGAATGCAAAATTTTCCAATTATGCATGAGAAAGCCAACATATTAGTATAATATTTTTGTGGATATGATGTTGAGTTTCCACTCATACGTCTCGAGTTTGAACTCCTATATTTTCTAAATTATTATAATAGTTTCGAACTCTCTAGTTCTTTTTAATAATAAAAATTCTCACTATGTTTGGCATCTTCTTTTTGTTTTGGCCTATTCGGATAAATGATCCTCGTGGTCATAAGGTATTCGGAACATAACCCTTGTGGTAAAAAAATTCGGATTTAAACCTTTGTGATCTAAGTCTGTTAGGATTTATACCCAAAATTGAAACTTCTGTCATTCCTCTGTTAGTAATATGCACGTGAATCTCATATGTGAGGATAAGATGGTTATTTCATAGTTAGTAGCATGCCAATAGCTTAGCTAAAACCCTTATGGCCTTCCCAATTCTAAAGCACGAACAAAATTCTTTTATTGAAATCAGAGGTTTGGTTCGTGTTTGAAAAGCCACATCGATGGCTAAGCGAAGAATTGAGGGAGACGTCGCACCAACATACTCAGCTATTGCTGCAATCTTGATAACTTTAGGTGATTGTTCTATTTTGAAAATGGTTTGTTCGTAATCGTATCCACCATGTGCGGTTTTATGCTTGAAAGTTTTTTCTTTTTTCCAGTCGGTCTCCTTCTTAGTGGTATATATAGGGGTTTATGTGTAGGGTTTTGAAAGGGAAGAAGGCAACAAAAAGGAAACAAACAGAGCAAACTAGAAGGCAAAAAGCCAATTAGTTGTTCAATCAAAGAATTCAGTTGCGCACCCAGGTGCGATTTTAGTTCGTGATATCTTTGTTTATGAATGGAGAGTGACTATGGAAGGGATGAAACGGGGATGAAATGACCATCTTATCCTCACATGTGACACTCACGTGCATGATACTAACGGAGGAATGACAGAAGTTTCAATTTTAGGTATAAATCCTAACAGATTTAGACCACAAGGATTTAAATTCGATTTTTTTTGCCACAGAGGCTACCTTCCAAATACTTTATAACCACAGAGATTATTTATCTGATTAGACCTTTTGTTTTGGCTTAGACATTTGGAAAAAGGATAATACTTGAAGACTGACAGGGGAGTACCCAATTTACTGACTATCTTATGTGGCCCACTAACATTTTAACACCTGTACTAAGATAATATTACCAATCACCATCCTATCTTGCTAACCAAACATCCACCACTCCCTTTAAACCTAGTACCAAACATCATCCTTCTTCTTCCCCTTCCAAACTGCCATGGCGTATCTGTCGACGTCAACCCCACCGACCCAATGCCAGTAACTCCTCTAATCTGACGTCTTCCTCGTCGACCCAACCAACCCATCCCTATATCTCGCCGCCGTGGACCTTCCTTCGTAACACCCATATCTAACCAACGGAATCTGACCGGCAAAGAGGAATGAAGGGGGGCCGCCGTCGAAGAGAGGGTTAGCTGTGGGTTCTCCGGCGAACAGAGGGGTTGGGATAGTCCAGGTCGTCGGAGAAGAGGTAGGTGGAGTTGGGGTTGCCGGAAAAGTAAGAGATTGGGGGCGGTCTCGCAAAAGAAGAGAAGGGATGGGGTTGGGCTCGCCTGAGAAGAGAGAGGTTGGGGGTGGACTCGCCGGAGAAGTGAGGAATTGATGGATGGTCTCACCGGGGAAGAGGGAGGATGGAGGGGGAGTTTCTGCGCAATAGGCAAGAAGGGAGATAAGATGACAGTGTTTGGTTGTGAAGATGGAATACGGATGGTGTTTGGTTACGAAGATAGTAGAAGTTCGGGAGAAATTTCTATTTGACAGATGTTAAAATTTTAGTAGGCCACGTATGATGGTGAGTGAATTGATTGTAAGGGGATTCTCTCCAGATCCCTTCCACCAAATCCCCTAATTCGGATCTTTGAAATTTGATCAAACGGTTTAAGTTATTATAACTTTTAAAATAGACCCTTATTTTTAGTCGTTGGATCATATTTCAAGAGTCCGAATTGATAAATTTAGTGGAATAGATCTGGAAAGAATCCCCTTCCGAATTGATTATCCTTTGAAAAATGCTTCCTCTTTTGTTGTCGTTGTTTGATTAAGAATTTATTGGACAGCTTAATTAAGGAGAAATGTTGACTTTGTGGAAGCTCAAAGCTTCTGCCCACCGCGTGTCACTCTTCTAGAATTACAACTTCCCGTTTTGAATTTTGCACCACGTCGTTGAATTGTACTACCTACCAATATGGTGGAACTTGCAAATGCCAAGCAAGAAACTTTCCAATCCAAGTTTACTTAATATTACTTTTAGCAAAATATACACTTGATTTCAATGTCGATTTTTTTTGTAACTTGTTGGCTTTGTAATCAGTAGGTTTTGGGTTAGCATTTTCGCGAAAGAAATTGCTTTTTAAATTAAGAGATCGATGAACGCCAAGGGCTCCTATCTCTATAGGTATTGTCAAGTAGAAAGGACTCCACTTATTTGGACTAAGTGGTAGGTACTCTCTCTAATCTCTACAATGTTGTCAATGACTGAAAAAAGAACAACTTTAAGAAAACACCACCATCTATCAAAGCTTACCCATTTTTTTTTAACAAACGATAGTATTTATATTAAAAGGGTAAAGAGTTGGCTAAGCTTATAATGGGCTAGTTGTAATAATGTGGTTTAAATTCATTTTTTGTGAGAATTGAACCTAAGACCTTTCATTTACGAGTGAACAAAAATACCACTAAACTGTAGCACTAAGCGACAAAGCTTACTGATTTAAAAAACCGATGGACGTTTAACCGTATCAACGTGTCATAATTACCAAATATATATGGTTTTGTTTTGATGTTGTCAAATAGCAGGATTTGAAGGTCAAAACCTGAATATTTCTTTGTTCTGGTTGCATATGTTGACTTTGGCAAACTCTAGTGGACCCAAAGAAATTCGATTTTATGAAGAACATTTTAACGTAAATAATTGGCAATTACATTGCACAATAACAAATTAACAACCACCCTCTTCACGTTTTTTTTTTAAAATTACGGAACCTTCTTTCGGGGGACAGAATTAGGCAGCCACCAGAAGCGTCTCCACCACTTTGATACCTTCTTAGTTTTCAGTCTTAATCACATATTAATTCAGTATACACTACATCGAACTTTAACGATCCGAACCGTCTATTTCTCAAATTGCACCTCATCCTAGCTAAATATTAGCCAAATTGAAAATATTCAGTTCGATATGGAGTGGTCTCCACACCCAATCTCCATTTAAAAAAAAAATGGGGATCTCTTTGCATAAAAGACTTGTATAGTTCGACGTGAAATGAGCCCCACACCCACTTCACATCGAACTTTAATGATACGAACCATCTATTTTGTAGGTCTCGATTCATAGATCATTTTTGCAAAAG
Source organism: Malus sylvestris (assembly GCF_916048215.2). Lineage (NCBI taxonomy): Eukaryota > Viridiplantae > Streptophyta > Magnoliopsida > Rosales > Rosaceae > Malus > Malus sylvestris. The sequence continues at coordinate 30,554,726 of NC_062271.1, forward strand.
TTCAATTCAATCTGAAATCATCTGTCTATTTAATTATCAAGATAGAATTTCATTGTTTCTTATATAGCAAAATATTCGTTAATTTCTTTGAACCCAATTAGATGTTTTAAATATTTCTAATTTGACTAATATTTTGCAAGAATGATCTATGAAATAAAACTTAAAAAATAAACGGTTCGAATTGTTAAAATTCGATGTCGTGTGGACGCTACAACTAATCCTAATTTTTATAGAAAAATGAGAATCTCTTCCATTAAAGACTTCATATAATATATATATATATATATATATATATATAAAGAGAGAGAGCCTAACTTCATTAGAAACAACCTTCACAGAATACCTCCCTCCCTCTCTCTCAAAACCAGATACAAATGGCTTTCTCTAACTCCATGGCCGTTTTATATGTACTTCTGGTAGCGGTGCCCATGGCTGCTTTCGTCTTGGACTGGCCAGATAACTTAGCTCCTATGATTGCCGGTGAGCACTTCATTTCCTCTCCAAACACACATCCTTTCGAACTCTGTCTGTAACTCACTATAGGCTCGACAAACAAAGAGAAGATGTATACGAGTGACATATTATTGTTCTTTTATATCAACTAGTTTCTTTCTTCTTACACATCTTCTTCTTGTTGCAGCTGAAATATGTAAACAAGTTGAGTGTGGAAGGGGAGCATGCAAATTCGACATGAACGAACCATTAACTTTCACCTGCGAGTGCGAACCGAACTGGAAGCGAACGTTTGATGGGGACGATGATCTGAAGTTTCTCCCCTGTGTCATCCCCAACTGTAAGCTCTAACTCTCCCCCTCTCGAACAAAACCTTGAGGAGCAAGATTCTGTTCTGCAAGATGTCATGACTTAGGATCGGTTCTAATTTTCGTGTTTTCGCAGGTACACTGGACTACAACTGCCAGCCAGCTCCACCTTCAGTTCCTAAGAAAGAAGTCCCTCACAATTTATCTGCCTTTGATCGTAATTACCACTAAACCAGCTCAATTATCTCATCCATAAATTAACATAGTTAATCACTTGGTTCCTTTTCCTAATAACTCTAATTTTCGGTGGTTAAACAGCTTGTTACTGGTCTTACTGCGGAGAAGGTAACTGCGTAAGGAACAGCACGTACAATTACGCACCCATCTGTGAATGCAAATCCGGCTCCTCTAATCTTCTCAACGTCACAGCATTCCCCTGCTACAATGAATGTAAGAACACTAACTAAACTTGTTTTAATTCTGGTTTACAACATAATTAACATACTTTCAACAAGCTGGAGAAAGTAATGGGAGGGAGTTTTAACGAAACACTCTTATTACTGGTCACTTTTAACAAAAAACCATATTTTTATCTTTCCCTGACACTATTCACTACACCTTTATTTGTCATTTTTCATTAAAACTAAAGTTTTTTTGGACTTTTCGTTAGTTTTCCTTTAATTTTTTTGTAATCTTTCAGGCACACTTCAACCCGACTGCGCAAGTCTAGGAATTAAGGTTGCAAACTCAAATTCCCGCACTGGCTCTGGGAATGACAGTAGTCAAGGTGAGATTGTCTGTCAATCTAAAGGCCAACTAAGTAAAACCTCGTTTGATAACCATGTCGTTTTTAGATTAGTTTTCTAATTAAATTGCTTGGAAATAAGGATTAAGACTAGGTCAAGGGGCTTGAGGTTTTGAAAGTTTACATCTCTACGCAATTGACTTTAAAAAGGCATCACATAGTTGTGAAAATATAGCCTAAAATCCACACAATATACTGACATTCTTTTCTTCCTCTTCTCCTCTCGATTTCCAGCTACATCGTTCTTGCCCGGAAAGTTCCTGTTGATGGCCATAGTGACGGTGTCCGTGGGTATGATTCTGAGGAAGTAGGATCGGAAGTCCGGTTACACGATTGTGGATTACATTTGTTCTTTTGATCATCCTTTGGTTTCACAAACTTCAGGTTCATTTTGTTGTTGAAACATCGCCTCGATGTTTCACCAGTTCATCAATGTGTATAAAGTCAGTTTGTGTAAATAAATCGACGCAGTCATAGCCCCACGACTGTCATATATTGCACTTGTATACAGATTTTTATGTGTACATACCTCTTACGAATCATCTATCATTGACAGAGCAGATTTTCTACAAGCATCAGAAAATACTTCCGCTACAACAGAAAAGATTTTACATGTCGATAAAACCCACCCTCGTGAAACAATTTATAGAACTGATGCAATCGGCATAAGAAACGACGACAACTAAGTCGTACGCAGATCAAATTTTCATTAGAACACTTGCAATTCAATGGAAAAACTTTAACACGTTGATCAAACCTCCTCTCACCAGACAATAAGAAGAACAGATGCCATCAACAGAAAAAGAAGACAACCGAAAACATGATCAAGTTATAAATACGCTACTCAGGTTGCAACCGAAACCATGTTACACGTTCTGTATGATTTAGGCTTGAATAGGAATCTGTTCATCTGTAACACAGCCGTATTTGCAGACATTAAGGACTATTGACATAAGTTTACTCACCATAAAACGGAGAAGTTTACAAACTGATGAACCAAGAGATTAACCGATATCACATAGTAATCCAAGCATTGAACATGGGTACACCGTTGAGCGGTTTACTCCATAAAGTTGCTAACTTTAACATGCCATTGCAAAGAGACAGCCACATGCATCATACAGCATACAAGAGAGCCATTAACTAGCATCAGTTGTTCACTGATCGATACTCAGCTCATTTGCAAGTCACAGTGATCACAAAAGCTACAGAGCTTGATCTTCTAATCTCAAAAGGTAGTGATCTCTTAAATGTCAGTTCAAAGTCAAGAGAAAACGTTGTCGAAATCTTAGCTATTCTGGATGCCGAGTTGAAATGCAGGAATCACTTGACGCTCGAAAGCCTCAAGAAAAGTACGGTTATAGTTGTCAGTTCTCTTCTCAGTTCACTCTCCTAAAAATATCCAGAAACAAGACTGCCAACAACTCAATAAGGCGATATAGTGAGCTAAGAATCTAGTAACCGAAAATGGCAGAAGCACGAAGGTAACAATTCACATTATTTCTCAATTTACACTTCCATCATTCTTTAGCATTGTTAGTATACTACTGATCAAAACCGACATGCTCAACCAACAAGAAGTGCATGGAATGCAGGATTTTCGACTAATTCCCCATATCGTGAATTTAAAAGTTACACCAAAGGAACTAAATTTCACAGTGAAATACTGAAGAACAAGCAGCAAGAACAAAACCCCACCAAAAAATATGAAAAAACAGAGTACAAATGGAGGTTCAACACTCACCGCCACCGGAAATATCCAAAAATCCAATCACTTGGTCTTCACTTCCACTCCATTCGTGCCGGCAATGATCACCGCCGTCGCCATGTCCAAGAACAACCCATGTTCCACAACACCTTCGAATTTCAAAATCTCCTTCCCTGCCGCCGGCCCGTCTTTGATCGGAGTCTGGAAGTACAAATCCACAATGTAGTTGAAGTTATCAGTCACATACGGCTTCCCGTCGCCGTCGACCCTCAATTTCGCCTCCACCCCTTCTTCCTTAAACAGCTCCTGAAGCCTAACCAAGTTGTATTTCCAGCAGAACTGCACCACCTCCACCGGCATTGCCAGCCCGCTTCCGCCGAGCCCCGTCACCAGCTTCGTTTCGTCCGCCACCACCACAAACTTCTCCGATGCCGCCTCCACCATCTTCTCCCTCAGCAGAGCTCCGCCGCGCCCTTTGACCAAATCGAGATTTGGGTCGACCTCATCGGCGCCATCGATCGCCAAATCGATCTTCGGGTGATCGTCGAGCACGGAAAGGGGAATACCCAACTGGCGAGCTTGGTCCTCCGTGCGCTTGGAAGTCGGGACTCCAATAATGTCCTTCAATTCGCCGGATTTGAGGAGCTCACCGAGCTTGGAGACCACGAAGGCGGCAGTGGAGCCGGTGCCAAGGCCGAGGACCATTCCAGATTTGACGTACTCGACGGCCTTGTCGGCGGCGAGCTTCTTGAGGTCATCTTGAGTGAGCGCGGGGACTGTGCGCGCTTTGACGGACATGGGTCGGTAGGAAGAGCGCATGTTAGGGGATTTGGGGGTGCGCAGGATAAGGTGGGTGGCGGTGGAGGCATTGTGGGGGGAGAGGAGGGATAGGGAGGAGGAAGCCATTGGAGAGGTGGAGAGCGGAGGAGGAGGAAGATAGAAGAAGTAGAATTAATTGGAGAGAGGAAATAAGAGGTTGGTTTTGCTTCCTCTGTTTTTTGTTTGTTTGTTTCCTCTGCTTTCTTGTGAGCTCTGTTTTTTTGTATTTTCAAAGGTATAAGCTTTGGATATGCAAGATGTGACCTTTATGGGTGGGTGGTTGGCGGTTTGCTATTTGGTTTGGTTGAGATAAGAGGTTTTTGGTGAGAAGAATTACGGGTTTGTCTTCGATAGTTCAGCTTAATTTTTTATTTTTTTAAATCTTCATCGTTCAATATTTTATGGTTAATTTTTACTGATTATTTTTCGAACCCCTCACTAGTTCTAGATTATTTACAAAAATTAATCTTTTAACTTTCATTAGAGTTTCCATTTGTACTCACCAACTAGATATCAAGAAAAAATAGTCACAAGGAAATTTATTTATTTTGCATCAAATTTGTGTAACAAATCAAATAGAACCCTTTTTAACAAAAGCATATGGGAAAACCAAAGTCAACTACAAGATTTGCATTGCTAAAAACATGTTTCATCTCAACATAAACCGTTTTGGAAAAGAAGGAAATATCTGACTCGAGAAATTCTTTAGTCCAAACATCTTTATACGAACAACAAACGCAAGAAAGTAGGATGGGCACCAAACTAAGAAGGTGAGATTGGAAGAAGCGGGATGAAAGAGATCAAAATATATAAAACAAAGTATTTTATATCGACCATTGAACAGTTATTTGGTGCGGTCATTTGTGTCTTTCTCCATTGCAAGACATATTTATCTGCTACTTAATAATATAATCGGATGCTATTACTCTACACATATAAACAAGAAGATTCTTATGTAAGTGAGAGGTGTTAGGTCAATCATTCATAATGTAGAAAATATCGTATGTATTAAAAAAAATCACATGTAATTACGAGTCCAATAAGTGATTTAGATCAAATCTACCTACTAAAAAAATTATTTTATAGAAAAATGGAAAAGTAACCTCTTATACGGCGCCGTTTCGACGCTTCTACCCACCATATTCATTCCTTCCTCTCTTCGGCTTCGGATTCTTCAACTAGACCAATTTATAGCTTTCGTCCTCCAAACTCCATCTCTCTCGTTTCCGTCCTCCAAATTCCAACTCAAATTCTTAATCTTGTCAGCCATGTCTGCGGAATCAGCCAGTGCAATCCAAAAAAGCCAAGTAAGCAAGACACCCACTTCCCGATTTCCCTTTTCCTCTTCTGTTTTCTTGACTAAAACCAAAACAACACGCGGAAATTGGTGGGAAAAAGTTTGAATCTGGCATCTGGGTTTCTCCCAAGATCAAAACCCAGTTTTTGGATCACCCAATTCCTCTCCCGGTGCAGAGAATTTCAAATTCCGGCCTGCAGTACGGCACTGCGTTTAAAGCTGCTGACTTTCTGACATTCAATTTTGTTTTTGTGGCAGGTTGATTTATTGGACTTCATAGATTGGTCTGGTGTTGAATGCCTCAACCAAAGCACCTCTCACTCTGTTGCTAATGCTCTCAAGCAGGTATTTTTATAATTTTGCATTCGGCTTCTGGGTTTTTACTGTTTTAAACTTTTAATTTTAAGAAAACTAATGAAAATGGTTTGAAAACTTTGAGTTGTGATAAGGACAAAATAAAAGGAGAAGTGAATAGTACTAGAATTGATTTTTTACTGGAAAAATATGGTTTTTCAATAAAGTAAACAGTATTAGTAACTTCTCGTTAAAGTTCCTTTTATTTTACTTGCAGATTAGTTATTTTGTTATTGTAGTAGTTTTTTCTTGGATGTTAATTTGATGGGGTTTTGTTTAAATATTGGGAAAGATTTATGATGGTGTTGTGGGGTTTCAAATCTCGATTTTTTGTGTTTTTATGATGTAAGGCTCGATCAGTTCTTGAACATGTTTTGGATTGAACTTGCTCTTGTTGACTAACTATTAGGGTTATAGAGAAGATGATGGTTTGAATCTGGAGAGCGATGCGGATGAGCAGCTTTTGATTTACATACCTTTTCTTCAAGTCGTTAAACTGCACTCTGTCGTCGTCAAAGGACCTGAAGATGAAGGTAACATCGGATGTTTACGTTTGTTAATAGATACAGTTCAGCTGCATGTGGCTGTGCTTGCTAAATTCATAGTGCTGCGCTTGAATACACTGATATGCTTTGATCCGAGTGCATAGGCGATTGTTCTTTAAGTTGTTATTTATTTTCGCTATCTATGGTACATTTCTTTGATTTTCTTGGTAGTTGCTTCTATCCTTTGTTATAAAATCATATAACAGTGAATTCGTCCCTACACATTCTATTTAGGGTTCACAGGAACTATGTATTTGATCTCGTAATATTCACTCTTTTACGGTTTATAGATCCAATAGAGGTTTTCAAACAGATCAAAATTGTTGGCATGCCGACTAAGGACAATGAAACTTTTGATCATTTTGTAACCATGGGGATTTAAGAAGCTACCGGTCTCAAACCAAATCCAAAGGGATCATGCTTTTTCTCATTTGATCATTGTAATCCATACAAAGGGTGATTGTATTTTAAAAAAACATCTGCCTTAGCAGCCACTACTTATTGAGTGAACACGAAAGTTGGTAATGGATGTATCGTAATTGCTATCGCACGAAGTTATCTTCTTTACTGGAAAACCATTGAACAGATGAATGTTTTCTCATTGTTCAAAGTTATATTACAGGACAGGGAAAAATGAGTTCATTTTACAGTAATTTTCCCCTGAGAAGGATGATTTTCCTGGTGTCTTTGCTTTTATACCATTTTGCTTCGTCTATGTTTTTTTCATTTTTCTTTTCTTTTTAGTCTTTACTTGGGCCTGTTAGTTAACCAAATTGTGATTTTCATAAATATGTTTTATCCTAAATTTTTTCTTCTTAAACGATTTAAGAGGTCGCACTTGGTGCGATGGCAAGTGCCTTCGCCCATGAGCGGTAGGTCTCGGGTTCGAGACTTGGGAGCAGCCTCTCCATAAATGGGGGTAAGGCTAGCCAACATTCACCTCTCCCAGACCCTGCGTAAAGCGGGAGCCTTGTGCACTAGGTACGACCTTTTTAAACGATTTATGAGATGATGTTTGATATTGTTCTAACGTTACGATGATATTTAGGTCCTAAGACCGTGAAACTTTTTTCAAACAAGGAGCACATGGGATTCAGGTATTATTTTGGGACAATTACAGTCATCAATCGTCGATAAATGCATTTAGTTTAGCTGATAAATGCATTTCTTATTGATTATTGCAGCAATGTCAACGACTACCCAGCAAGTGACACCATTGATTTATCCCCTGATAATCTAAAGGTAAGGACTCTGTAACTATGACATCTGCTATACGATTCTTTTGATTGGCGAATGCAATTCACCGATGCATATTTGGAAGAGTTCTGCTTTGTATTTGATGTCATTTTTATACGTTACAGGGAAAACCAGTTGTTTTGAAGTATGTCAAGTTTCAAAATGTTCGCAGGTGTCTTACTTAAACCTATTTTCTGTTCATATACTAGTTCATTTGCTCTTAGTCGATCCGATTCAATAGAAAGTCATTATATTTGTTTCAGCTTGACTGTTTTTATCGAGGACAATCAATCCGGCTCGGAAGTCACAAAAGTTCAAAAGATTGTTCTTTGTGGAACAACGTAAGTTTCTATTATTCGTCTGTCACATCACGCAGTCTACAATCTGTTGATTTGTGCATCTGACGTGACGGTATTTCCATTTCGATAACAGTATCCGCGTATATTACATGCCGTATGTATCTGATGATTTATTCGTGGTGTTATGCAGGGTGGAAACGACAGACATGAAGGGCTTGAAGAAAATTGAGGACGGACACTGAAGAAAGTAAGAGAGGTAGGAGAAGAACGAGAATGAACAGATTGGATCATTTAAATTCACAAACCATAGTGATCATCTAGCAACCCTATTTGGTTAATGTTGCATATTAAATTTAAGATTATAATCTATTTTCTTTTGGGATTTTTCTCCGGAATTCTCTCATCTCGCCCGCTCTCGTCAATTGTTGCATGTGCGGATTTTTGTTAAAATCAAGGGAATTTTAACGAAAATCTTCTAGTACTATTTATTTTAACGAAAAATTATATTTTTACACTAAAAAATCAATCATGGTATTATTCATTTTATCTTTTATTTTGTCCTTATCGTTAAAACTTAAAGTTTCTAATCTTATTCTATTAGTTTTCCTTAAAATCAATGGCATGCCAAGTGTAACAACCAAGTTTTATCCCACGAAGTAGGGTCTTCTATATGAATCCTAGAATGTTATTGTGGATTTTGTGTTTGGTTTTTTGTTAGCTCCAAGTACTCTATATCTTTTCTAATAGTCTATTTTTTAGTTTCCCCCGTTCTTCCTCTACTCCTCTTCCCTTGAGCCCTAGTCTCATAACATCTGTAGGTTTTTGGTTTACGTGTCCAGACTATCTTAACCGACAGAGGAAGAGAGAGAATGTGTCAGGTAGTGGATAGTCGGCACTTTGTTCTTCACATCGAATCTCTATAATATGACTCGTAATGGCATGCCGAGTGGGCAATTCATAAAGCCACATGTTACTTTAAACAAGAAGTATCTAGCCGTACTGGAATCACATGCAGCAAACATCTTGGGTCTTTCAATAAGTAATCAATCTACCTAAGAACAATTGAATTGACGTATAATAGGATAACTAATCTATGTGAATGTGAATTCGAACACAGGACCTCGAGTGTGATAGCGAATTTTCTTACCTAAAAATGTCCGTTAGGGATTAGATTAGGGCCGGCCACTATATTCACTGTTTCCTTTGCGCACAAGTTACATCCAACGGCTGATATTTAAAACCCATTATCGTGTTGAATCATATGTACCACACATATCCATTGGTTTGCAAATGTTTACAATAACATTAGCCGTGATACAAAAATTGTATTGCAGTCTGTATTTTCCCACCATTGTCCCCGTTTTCCCATTAAAACCTCGATAAACACCAATGCTTGACTCCTCAAGGATTGAGAGGTACTTCCTCAGTTCACTTAGTGACCGATCAATATTACTTTATTTATAACCGATACCATTAATATTTTGAATCTCTATGTAAATATTGTTTCTACAAAAAAATCTTAGTTTAGCCAATTAACTGTAACAAATAGATAGATGGATCTAAATGCTTTTATTAAACGATTTCATATATTAGTGATTTTTTTGGATATCGTCTTTAAATAATGCTTTATAATACGAACATTGCAATCATACATATAAAAATTCCGATCATAAATATGAAGTTCCGTAAGTAGGTCACATAGCGAATATTGAGGAGCCAAGTTAATTCCCTCCATAAATTCTCCACATATTTATTAGTCTCTTTTGAAAACAGTTTCTCCTAGATTCCCAATGGAAATATGAAACATCTTGGTAAGGAGTTTTAGGACAGATCCCAAATCCCATGGGCAGTCCCCCTAGGCCTTAAGAAGGGAGGAGAGCGACTTACAGCCAGACGAAACAAATGAAACGGCAGCGTCAAGCTTCATCAGCAACAAAATAAACGCAACGCACTGGAACCGGGTATCCAAATGGAGAGATTCTGATCTGTAAGAATCAACTGCTTCTTGAATAGAGGTCAATGCTACCTAATTGCAGCCGTGAATTTGATTGGACGTCTTTAACGGCCAAAAATCTAAACCTGCCGTGCATAATTTTAAGTTAAAAGAAGCGCCCGAATACACACAGGTTTGAAATACGATTGAGTGTGTCATTACCTGAAAGCATTTGCGAGGAAACCTTGAGAAGCAATCTGAAATGTTTTACGCTGAAAACGACTATCAAATACTTGAGATGTTTGTTTATCCAACAGATGCCAGCTTGATCCCTCATCATTGCTTCCTTCAACAACCCTGCAAAATTAAACTTATAAAACGCTAATCATTGTTGCACAGGATTGCGGGAATACAAGTATACAAGGACTAAACGGTGTAAGTACACGCAGAAGGAAAACTTAATTTCTACATTCAGGTCACTTTCATTGTCGTTACGAAGATGCCTGAATGAAGAGGAGCGGAAGTCCTCGATGCATAAGCACACCACGTGCCACTTTTTGGTCACTAAAATGCTAGCAGATGAAACAAAAAGATATGAGGTTACTCATAAAGTTACTATACAGATCATACCAATCCATGGGATCCCTTTCTGGTACATCGTTGGCTGACATTAACTCATACGCCACAAGTTCGTGCATCTGGTTCTCTGATACTTTATACATGATCCAGCAACCTAAAAGCCATAAGGACAAAGTTACATAGTGACCTTGTTAAATAGTACGCCATACCAATAAACAAAAGAGAACCTTTCTTAATTACCTCGTGCACCATTTGGTTCTTCCCACTTAGACTTGCGTATCCCATCAAACGCTGAAGTGGCCTGAAATTTATTGGGGAGATTGAGGAGAAGCTTTTTGAATGAAATAGTACAAAGATGAACCACAAAACCAAATAAAACTCACAATTCCAAAAGGAATTTCTTCACCACTTGCAAGGACTGAACCAGAATGTATTCTGTTTAGCTTCAGAAGAGGCAAGCAAAGAGACTTTTCAACAAAGTTATCACTATTGTTAAGATTATTGATTGTGTTGTCCAAAGCATCCAATGCAACAGGTAGTGCCAAAGAAGTTTTAACAGCACTTCCAGCCAGAGAAATGTCGACTTTCCCATCACCATCTACCATAACACTCATTGAAAGAGCATTAAGTAACTCAGTGAAAGAGGGCAACAACTGATGAACAAGTGATTGGTTGATATTAGAAGTTGAATCGATTGTGGCCCTCCTTGTTTTAAAAGGTGATTGCTTAAGATCCATGAGAATGCCTTTTAGAATCTCAAGTACTTCAACGGCCCTTGACTTTGGAAATTCTTCCTCAACAAGCTTTGAAAGAATTGGGAGAAATGCATTATGAATTTTGGTCACGTGCTCGTCAAAGCATGAACGAACTGGACAAGAAGAACCACTCAAGGAGCAACTCTCATCAGAACCACATTCTAATCTTGACTTGCGCCATTCCTTGTCCCCACTTCGTCTCCCAGGTAATGAGCTTGAGTCATTGTCTGTAGAATGCAAACCTCTTTCGAGTTCTTGCCTTTCCTTCTCATCACGCTCTTCAAGTACAGAAAGTACTTGAGAAGTAAACCCTCTTCGACAGTCTTTTGTTATATTAGCAAGCACAGCTGACAATGCAGGCTCTGTAATGATGTTACGTCGAGAAAGAACCTGCAAAAACAAAACGAAATCTTCCTCATCACGGCAAAAATAAAGTTCGCATGGTAGTTCTCTTAATGAAAATCTAGGCAAATTAATTAAAGCCAATACCACTTAGTGTGATTACCTCATGCCACTTCCTCGTATAGCGTTTGGTTACATCACAAACACCATCTTTTGCGATGGCGATTACGTAATTCAATTTCTTGTTCCACCTTCCGAAAAATACTTGAAGTTATATTCTAATGCCGATAAGTGAAGGTAAAATAAGTCATCTACTGAATGAACAGACTAATTAACAAAAGTACCCGCTTTCATATAACAGGGGTTTATCATACACTGCTTCACAAGGATCAAGATGCATCCATCTGAAAAACAAAGGCATCAAAAGAAGATTATAGGCATATATTATTGACTTTCCAAATCTCCTAAGTTAAATAAATAGCACTAGTTTGTAAATGAAAGTTACCTTCCCAAAGATTGTGAGAAGCACTCTGTCCAAACATGATCTGTGAAATCCAAGATCTGAAAACGAAAACATAATTAATAGAAATCTGTCACCGGTAACAGCAAGTATGGGTCCAAGTAAGCCTCCTCAGTTTAAGGAAAAAGGGACACAATGAAACTACTTAATTATCTGTTTTCAGCCGAAAACGTATAATGAGATTCCAGCATTGAAGTTCAACTGTACAGGATGCATTAAAAATATTCATATTGCTTTAAGCATATCCATATTTGAATATTAAGAAAGTCTAATAGAAAATGACTAACAAGACGGGATTCATATCCAAAAGCCCGGCAATAAAGCGTAAAGCAATTGGCCCATTCCCCACAACGCCCTCTTCTTGTTTCCACAAGCTGCATTGAGGAAAACAGGAAAAAGAAATTGACGGAGACATAAAATATCCAATAGGCTTCTTAACGAGGGCAAGATTCATAAATAGTAAATACCTTTAGTGGATCATTGTAGCGTGGGAAACGAGTCACCGTAGGACAAATATTGCATCTGGATAGAAGGAAAAAAAAACAATAAATGTCATTATAATTAAATATTTTGAATCTAGAGATGTATGTGAAAATTCACTTAATATGCATCAACAAAAATATAAGCTAAGAAACAAGAAAAGGGAAATATAATAAGTAAAAGTAATGTCTACGGTTAAATGTTGTGATGAACATAGAAGTTTGTCAATGTTATGTGACATGAGGTTCTCACCTAAAAATGCTAGTCACAAAAAGTTATCGGTAAAGAAAAATTGCTTAAACTGAACAATATAGATGTGAATGCTTCCACATCTGTGACAGTGGAAGGATCCGAGTTTACGGTGAAAAAGTCTTTTTAATTTCAGCTATCTTTGATCTTAAATCAGCCAAAGAAAGACTACTAAATTATATCTTTTACCAGAACCATTATTGTCCGACAGTTAGCCCAATGAAAGTCTAGACATATAATAGTGGAACAGTAAAAAAAGAAAATTACTATGTAAACTATGCATCGATACAAATGAGTATATTCTAATTTCTATAGCATACCTATAGGTCTCAACTCGAGAAGCTCCATATCGGATTTCTGAAGGAATTGCAGTAGCCATGCCAATATTTACGGTGTTATTGCCACAACTATCACAGGCAGGCGAGTTAACCCAACTGCAATAAATAAACAGGACAGAACACAATTATGCAATATTCAACTTGTAGCTATGCATGATGAAAGTGAAAGGGAAGTTTGGTTAAAATGAAACAAAATAAACTTTTATTAGAAACAACTCAATAGTATAAGACAACGAAGCAAAAGAAGAACACCTGAAAGACTGTTTGAACCAAAAAAGTAGCTGCAGCAGGAAAGCATGATCTTGCTCATTTTTTGACGGAGTTAAGTTCCCCTCCTAAAACATTTTAATCAGATTTACTTATCACCAAAACATCTTAGCAGAGTGCAAATTGATATATTTCTACACACCAGTTAAGTCCTACAGAAAAAACAACAAAATGCTCTCACCTTGGCCAAACTGACCAATGCCTTCTCCTCAAGCTCTTCTATAGGGACTGTTTTCCGAGCAGCCTCCTGGCGCACCGTGTCCTCATACTAAACCAACGACAGGCCAAAACCCAACGGAAACATCATTTAGCAAGTGCGTTTAAATCAATGCGTAAATTTGAGAGATACAAAAATACAAGTTAACTATCATTCAAAATCTAAGCACCCTAAGCTCATTGCTTTCTCGTGTCCGAAGCAAAATAAACCTCTAAATTCCAAATCTTTATTTTCCACTGTTTTCGATCGGTTTCCGGGAAACCAAACGCATTAAGCAATGAGAAAGAACATTACCATAAGAACTTGACTGACATAAGGCCGTAGTTGTTGCTCGAATTTTCCATCATCTTCATGGGCAGCGTACTGCTGAAACAAAAGTGCTTCCTCCTCAGCCTTTTTTTTACAAAACAATAATAAATTAAAAGTTAAAATTGATCAAAATTTCAAGAAAATTTTGAAAAGCAACAGAATTGTAAACAAACCTGCAACATTCTAGCCAATTCCTCGTCCGATTTCAGCAATTCGTCGTTCTGAGCCGTTGATTCTTCTTGCTGTTGTTGTTCTTCGCTGATCGAAACCAATCGGAGCTTCTCGATAATCGAAACGAGGTCCGAATCGTCCGAAACAACGGAATCTCCATCGAATCCAATTAACTTTACAGAAAGTAAAGTAATTCAATTTCAATCAAACTTGAGCTAAAATTAAGCTCGAAATTTCACAATTTTCAGATACAGAGAGACTGTCGAACCTTTTGTTCGTCGGGGGGAACGGAGGTGAGGGAGAACAGTTGAAATTTGAAGACCTGCAATGAATTGGATGTTAGAGAGAGAAAGAGAGTTTTAGAGAGAGAGAGAGAGAGAGATGGAGATACTTCAAGACCGTCGTCGGTGTCGTAGTCAACGGAGAAAGTGGAGTCCTTGTGGTGAACCTGGAAGCTCCGAGCCACCATCTTGTCTTTTGCGGCGGTGACAGTGGCGGAAATGATCGGTGCAAATGGAAAAGCGAAAGCCAAAAATCGAGGTGGAAATTATTTGATGTCCGAAACTTGTCAGCCTCCATCTTTCTCTCCTTTCTCCGGTTAGTGGGTCCACATGTCCTTATTCATGGGCTTTGTTCGACCTTGGGCCGATCTATAAGATAGTTGGGCCGATCCATAGGATAGTTATCTGAAAAAAAAATATCTTCACCAACATATAAAATTAAGAGGTAATGGCCGATTTTTCTTTTAAAGTTGTAAAAAGTTGACAATTTTTTTCTGGATTTTAATTGTAGCGATTAAACCCCTCCTTTCCCACTCCGAACTTTTTATAATTGGCCAATTTTCTCTTTGAAATTTAAACTTAATCATTTACCCCACTGAACTTTATAATTGCCTAATTTTCCTCTATCGCTAAAATTCAAACAAAAAGTGTACATAGTGAACTAAGGGAAGAGAAGAAGAAGAAGAAGAAAACAATATGTTTTCCACATTAGAGATAAATTAATTTTGCAAGGGCATTGTTATTGGCACTCCAAACTTTCTACGGTTAGAAGGAAAAAAATATATACTTGTGAGGAGTGCAAAATAATTTTTTTGGAGTGCCAATAGCAATTCTCTTTTGCAATCATAAAATTAAAGTTTATGGGGAAAATTGTCAATTACAAAAGTTTATGGGGATAAGCGGCTAAATTTAAAGTTCAGGAAGGAAATTAACCAATTATAAAAATTCAGGTGGTAATTGGCTAAAATTAAAGTTCATCAGGGAAATTTACAGCTCCTTACAAGTTCAAGGGAGAAATCCACAAATATTTGTAAAATTAAATACGATTAGTCATTGTTTCGTTTTTAATAGACCTCATATCGTTGAAACTTGAAACAAAGAAACAAGTATACAGATAAGAGGGGGGGGGGGTAGGAGTCGTTAAGATGGGACCAAAAGTAATGAAATTGAAAAGAATTGCTTAACCAGAATTAGGAAAGAAAGTTGCATCATTTTCTTTGGTCGAGAATCCAGCCCATGTGATGTTCCCACTTAATTATTCAAAGTCTATATGGTTGCCTGGTAGCAGTTGTAGTCACGAATTAAGTTTTGGTTTTGGTCCACGATTACGTCCATGACTGATGATGATCGTGAAAGGAAAGAAGAAAGTAATTGCTTGAAATTTGGAAGACATTCTATCCAAAAATTGTGAATGCAAAAAAATTGATAGATCATCACCTTGTGTTTCTTAAAGCTACAATTTTGTTGCTGACGCTTTAGTTGTTGGTTAATCGCATTTGGATTTGTGTGTGCGGTTGTAGTTTTTACTTTTTACCAAAGCATCTCTAATGGTTTATGTAAAATGGCCGATGTGGTAAGTTCTCTACTCAATTGCTTTATAAAAAAATGTTTCACTTCAATAGAAAAGGCAGACTAGGTAGGCAAAATTTTATTTTATTTTATTGCTTTTTTTCACCTTTGAAATTGACTTATCTTTTATTTTTGTCTTCTTCCCCTCGGATGGAATATTTTATTATGAATAGAGAATCAGAGTTCAGTTTTGCCTCCATGTGTAGAAGTAGGCAATGTTGTCTACTTTGGAATAATGGGCAAAGTTGCCTCCTCAATTGACTTCTTCATTGAGAGCTTGATTTTGCTTATGTGGCTCATCAAAAGGATTTGGCTACTCATTTGCCTGCTCCAGTGGAGATGTTCTAAGGCTAGTGTTATTTAATTAGGTTTAGAATGAGATCATTCAAATTTATGTGTAAACGATAAGACATACTGCTCTAGCCAACTTGACTACACTAACGTCTGCTAATTAAGATAAGGCTTGATATTTTGCTACCTGAAGCAACCCAGGCAGCAAAATAGTGGGAATGACTCGTAAAATACATACACAAGATACTTTTAAATTTACACAAACGACGGTGGGAACGATGATTGAACTCGAAAACTCAAGTGTAAAGGCGAACGCTCTTAACGAATTAGTCAGTTAAAAATGTTTACCCTTTTACGTCTCTCCATCTCTTGGTACCTTATCTTAAGAGGTATTGTTGTGGTGGGGGTGGTGAACATTTAAGAGGGAACCAAGTGTTGGTTGAGTTCATTATTGGTGGACGGTTGGCTCTTTTTAAGATAGGCAGGGAACTAAAGAACCGATATTACCACATACATAATATGCACTCGATACGTCGTATATATTGCTACAAAAACCCCCACAGAATCCACAGAAGATTAAAACTATTATCCTCTCTGTTTCTCTCTCTATATAGCTATCTTTGAAAATGCCAGCGGCTGATGGGAGGAGCAGGGTGGTGGTGCACTCAAAGCTGACGGTAGTGTCGAGCAGGCCGGTGGTGCCGGGGAAGACCCACACGTTCACGGCACTGGACCATGCAATGGGACTGCACAGCCTCCACGTTGTTTTCTACTACAAGGAGCAGCTGTTCGGGTCTATTGACTTGGACCCGCTCCGGGTCTCTCTCTCGGAGACCCTGTCTCTCTACCCTCAGGTTACGGGTCGGGTGGACAAGAACCCGGACGGGAATTGGGAGGTGAAGTGCAATGATGCGGGGGTTCGGGTCTTGATGGCCCGGGTGGGGACCACGCTTGATGAGTGGCTGAGATCTGGGGATAGGTCCGAGGAGAGGCTTTTGACGATGTGGGATGATATGCCTGATGATCACAGTACATGGTCGCCGTATAGGATCCAGGTGATTTATTTATTTTTTCCCAATATACTCATATACTTTTTTATATTAAAATTTTGATTTTAGGACTTTGATTACAAAATAAATACTTGAGCTACAAGTTTTTCAAAAAAAAAAAAAAAAACTTGAGCTACAAACTCTTACAAGATATTTGTGCAACAATTTTTTTTTTTTTGGTCAAACGATAGATTTATTATATTAAATGTTAGATTAGGAAACCGACAAGATTTGAACCCACATTATGGTTTAAAGGCAACACTCTTCTCTACCACTGTGGTAGAGGGCCATTTGCTTTGTTTTTTGTTTTGGATGAACTGTTTTTAGTGCACTTGAGTAGGTAACAGTAGAACATGAAACAAATTATTGTTATGTGACGTTTTAGTAGTATCATGTTTCATGGAGAAAATTTGTACATGACATGATCGAGACGAAATGGTGGCAATAAATCAATTTCAAATAAATCTGGTAGCTTCTTGTGGAGAAGTTGATTGATCGAAAAACCGAGACGAAGGAGTAGCTTCTTGTGTGGACGGCTAGGGAGGAGGTGAAGCATGTTAAGAATTTATATTATGTTGCGGTGAATGCAGAGGGGAGGCCCTAAACCCTATATTGATCTTCAAAAATGTTTTTTTTTTAATAATTAAAAATGGGGGCAAATTGGTCTTTAAGAAAATATTTTAAGGTGATGTCAGCCCCAAAAGGGGTTATGTGAAGGTAATTAAAACTTCAAGAGGTATTAATGTTATGTTTCAAATGTGAGGGGTTTTTGTGAAAACACGATAAACCTGAGGGGGTGTTAGTGTAATTAACTTGATCTCTAACCCTACTTAATAAAAACAACTTTGCACTAACTTTTGTATTTGGACATTCTCACTTTATCAAATATCCTAAAATTTGATAAAATAAGAAAATTTAAATACAAAAGTTAGTATAAAAATTGATAGCACCCTCCATAGGAGAAACTTTTTAATGTGACTGGTACACGGGATGGTACAATACGTGTCATTATACAAATGGTGAGATATATGTGCTAAAAAGTTAATAACTTGAAAAATAAAATTTCCCATCAATTTTATTAAAACACGTGATGTACCATTTGTATTTCTGTCACAATGAAAAATTTCTCCATAAACCCAACCTATGTTACCCAATTGAGTCCAACTTCAAAATAATGGCGCACCAACCAATTACATCGATCACAATTTACATCACAACACAACAACCATTTAAACAAAATTCAAAAATTTGAAAGCGGTGGATTGTCTGGTGATGATGACATTTCTCTTTAAGTCATCATTGCTTTTCGAGTCTAAATTTTTTTCTTTGTTTTTTTAGTATAAATATCGTTTTTACAAAAAAATGCAAACTACTAAAACACATGATTCTTGTTTGATTTTGCAGATAAATGAATTTGAAGGAGGAGGTGTAGCCATTGGACTAAGTTGCACTCACATGCATGCTGACCCAACTTGTGCCACCCTACTCATCAAGTCGTGGGCTGAGACTCACCGCCGAGAAGCGATTTCGCACCCGCTTCTCGTCGACGGGTCATCAGTCCTCGGGGGACGGCCCGTTGATCAGGTCATAAACAAAAAATCATCAGCTGCCTATTATGAAGCCAAGTTCGTGGCATCAAAGACTACTTCCTTGCCTGTGAGGAAAATGGGGACAGCCACTTTCAAGTTTTCCAATTCCACGATCAAGCAAGAACTAAACTCATGCCCTGGTGCCACTCCATTTGATCTGCTTGCTGCAATGTTTTGGACGCAAATTGCGCGCTTGAAGCCCTCGGAGAGCAAGATCAAACACTCCATCTCAGTTTGCATAGACTTTCGAAAGAAGAAGTCCTTCGGGTACTACGGCAATGCCATGCATTTTTCGTTGCTTTCAGTACTGGATGTGGAGGAATTGGAGCGCGAGGACGGGCTGGCACATGTCGTAAGGGTGGTGCACCGCCATGTATCGAGTCAGAAGGAGGAGGACTTTTGGTCCGGAATGGATTGGTTCGAAGCACAAAAGGGAGAGGGAGATAAGTTTGGGGAACCATTTAAGCTGTATGGCCCTGAGTTGACATGTGTTAGCATGGAGCACATGTTGGACGACTGTCAGCCATTGATGTATGGAGTTATGTTTGAGAAGGAGGAGAAACCAGTTCACGTGTCGTATCATGTGGGGAATATGGAAGGGGAAGGTTTGATCATGGTGATGCCAGCGCCAGAAGGCGGGCTTGCAAGGACGGTTATGGTGACATTGCCGGAGGGAGAGCTTGCCCAATTATGTGAGGCAGAAGCTATTTCGAGCCTTAACCCTACAATGCTACTAAGTGGGAGACAAACTATATAAAATTTTCTATAGCTTTGAAATACTTATTATAATTGTAAGACTTTATGACTTTAAGAATTGAAGATTTCTCAAATTTACAATAGTTGGTTAAGAGCATTCAGCTTTACATCCGTTGTCTCGAGTTCGACTCCCCTCCCCCAATATCGTTGTAACAAAAACAACCTACAACACTCTAACTAATGAGAGAGAGAAACTGTTAACTAACACAACTGCCAAACTATTAGGAGTTGAAAATCAGAGTACACATAACAAACAGTTTACAAAACTAGGAATATTATTGAAACGAATAACTACTACAAATTTGCTGAGACGGCTATATAACCCAAATAGACTACATTGTGACTCACTTGCTTATCATACTAAAGTACAAACTATATTTATAGAAAATAAAACTTAAGAAACTCTAACTTGGATGGGTTAAGCTCAAATCCGAAACTAATGAGAAAAACCCAAGTAATTAAATAAACATAAAAAGACTAATATTTTCCAACATCAGGCATATCATCAATCAGGCATATCATCAAAAGGCTGGCTCAAATTTATATCCTTCCTGATCTGCATGATGATTTATGCCTTTAATTCGGATTCCTTCGCGGAGTGTTGGCAAATTTCCATTGCACGGGCATTGCATGCTCGAAAGTTTTCTCACCGGCCACTTGGTCCAGAGGTACGGCATCGGAAATTTCTTTCAAGTCCTCTTCCTCGAGTTTCAGAGCCATAGCGCCAATGTTCGTGTCCAGGTTCTTAATTTTCGTCGTCCCTGTGGAATTTGAAGCAAATAAAGCATGAATGAACAGTGTAGCTCATGTTCATCAAATTTTAAAACATGACAAACTCATTGGCATCATGCAATTGCAAACAAGATCATGCAAATTTAGCGAAGATGATCATCTTAGAATGCAAATGAAATCAGTGAGTCGACTCACCGGGGATCGGAACAATGTCATTTCCTCTGTGGAGAACCCATGAGAGAGCTAGTTGAGCAGCACTGCATTCGTGTTTTTTAGCAAGGCTTTCGATTCGATGATATATCTGTTTATTTTTCTCCAAGTTCTCTCCTGTCAACCGAGGATGTGCATCCTACGCACCGAAAACAAATCAATTTCTTTCGTTAAGTTTAAAATTAGCTTAATTAGCTCTGTGTTTTGAAAAACCGAGTGAGCAGAGCAGAGCATAGAACAATGCGCATATGTAATGAAGAAATTAATATCCACCCCATGAGCTGTAGCATCCACTTTCTCCAAAACCGCTTTTCCGGCGAAAAAACCATGTCCAAGAGGACTATATGGAACGATTCCAATGCCACGCTCCCTGCATACGTATGAATGTGTTACAATTTGCCAACATTTGCACAAAACTTAAGCGTCCGTATCCGGATGGTAGGAGAGATCATATACCTGCAAAGTGGAACAATCTCTTCCTCGATATCACGAGTCCAAAGCGACCACTCCATTTGTATGGCTGTGATGGGATGAACTGCATGAGCCCTCCTAATCGTGTCCGGGCTCGCTTCTGATAATCCAATATATTTTATCTTTCCTTCTTCCACAAGTTTCTTCAGCTCCCCCATCTGAACTCCAAGAAAACAAGAAAATAAGTATCTAATTAATCAGATTTTAGTCTTCGGATTGCATATTTAGTGCAAATTTGGGCGGTTTTAGGACCAAGGAAGAGAAGAATGCAAGTAAACACGGATTACATAATTTACATACCGTGTCCTCGATAGGCACGGATTGATCCACCCGGTGTTGGTAGTAGAGATCAATGTAGTCGACACCAAGGCGCTTCAAGCTCGCCTCGCAGCACGACCTCACATACTCCGGATCGCCCCTTACTTCAATACGACCGTGTCCGATGCCTACAACACCGAATTTCGTGGCCAACTGAACTTTTTCTCTCGGCATTTCCTTCAAGGCCTAAAGATTCATACAATGTTCATCAGTGTTTGTTAAGCAATAGCGATAATCTGATTAGCGGAGTTCGCGTAATTAATTAGCTAACTTAATTGATCGATAATAATACCTCGCCAACAAGAATTTCATTGGAGTGATCAGTTCCATACATATCAGCTGTGTCAAAGAAGGTGATTCCTTTACTAAAGGCATGTTTTATTACTGAGATTCCTTCGTTTTCGGCATCCGGCGAGTTTATCCAGCTCAGTCCCATGCATCCAAACCCTAATTTTGACACCTGAAGATAGACCAAGGCGAATTAATTAATAATTTTCGGAAAAACGCTTAAACAGAATTTTTTACAAATATTCAAACAAAATTAGAATTTTTTTCACCGAAAAGACACGAAACGGACAATAGAAGGGTACTAATCCAAATCAGCATTGAAAAAAATTACCTCAAATCCTTGGGTTCCAAGTTTAACTCTTGGAATCTGTATTTCTTGCCCCTCTGCCATATTATTCCTCTTTTCCAATGATAGTTTCTTTTGATTGCTTCCACTATTAGAAGATGAATCCCAAATGTAAGTAGGATTGAGTGCCACACATCACTAGTATATTATATATAATATAAAAATATATATCTTTATATATTTACGTATCACTAAGTTTGTCAACATATATATCTTTATATATTTGTATGCTGACATCATTAGGTATGTCACTATGTAATGGGGGAGTATTTGGCACAGCGAATAAGTTTCTCTTTGTAACAAAAAAATCACGGGTTCAAAACATAGAAACAACATCTTTGTAAAATAAAGGCAATGTTTCATATCCTTGAACCCTTGTAAAACGGAAAATTGGTTATAAATTTATATACTAACACCACTAAGTATGTCACGTCACTATGTCATGGGAGAGTATTTTACGCAACAGAAAGATTGCTCCTTTGTGACCAAAAGATCACGGGTTCAAGTCGTGAAAACAGCTTATTTGTAAAGCAAATGTAAAACTGCGTATGATAAACGTTTCTTCCCCGACTCTAACAAAGCATAGAGTTTTATTAGCATGAGATCGCGCTTTTATGTATATATACTAATATATGCCTAGACACAAAGTGTGTGAAATTTTTTACTTTTGTTTTTAAAATTGAAGGAGAGGAAGAGAGTGAGAGAATGTGGGAGTTGGGAGATAGGGAGAGAGGTTTGTTTTTTATTTATTTTTTAATTAGAAATGATAAAATCGTTTGTATATGAGGTTTAAACAAAAAAAAATCAAAATGTTATTTTATAAATTTAAGCTACTATCCTTAATTTTTTTTATTGTAAAAGACAAAATATCTTTTACCCTTTTTAATTGATAAAGATAATTTCATTAATAAATAGTTTAATATATATTTATATATTTATATACTGACATCACTAAGTATGTCACATGCCACGTGGGAATATCTAGAGCAACTTTTGACTACCGGCATCCATATATTATGTTACTATCTTACCTCATTGACTACGTCATGTGCATCTATGTCTATTCTTTCTTCCATCATTGATCCAGTTTCTATACTACTCATGTTATTTAATTAATTTAGGTAGCGTTTAAAAAGGGGCGAGATGGAATTGGATGAAACGAAGATACCACCTCTCTCATATGGACACTGCTGTAACAGTATTTTACATAACAATGTGCTATGCACTGTCAGACGTTAATCTAAAAAGCAAAAATCAAAGTAAATAAGAGAAGCTCTAAGAATGCTATTTTTTTAAGTACCTACTGCATGCACTATGCCTAACACATATTCGAGTTTATATGGTCTTTAATCATTCAGCTTAAACCGTTAAATCAAATTCAACGATCAAATTTTGTTTGAAAAAAAAATTTCAACGATCAAATATTTGTTGTTATTGAATGCGTGTAGATGCTCAAGAAAAATCGAACGTTAATCTAAAAAACAAAAATCAAAGTAAATAAGAGAAGCTCTAATTATCTCAAAACGGAAAATGTTGTTGGTTCGGAGTAGCTTTTTTTTATATATATTTATATACTAACATCACTAATTATCTCACTAAGTCATGGGGGAATATTTGACACAACGAAAATGTTACTTCTTTGTAGCCAAAATGTTACGGGTTCGAGTCGTGTAAACAACTTATTTGTAAAGTAAGGATAACACTGCGTACGATAAACGTTCCTCCTCCGACTCTAGCAAAGCATAGAGCCTTGTTAGCATGAGATCGTTCTTATTTATAAACTGACATCACTAAGTATGTCACACGCCACGTGGGAATAACTAGGGCAACTTTTGACTACCAGCATCCATATATTATGTTACTATCTTACATCATTGACTATGTCATTGTGCAACTATGTTGCTATTCTTTCTACCATCATTGATCACGGTTCTATACTCATCATATTATTTTATTAATTTAGGTAGTGTTTGGTATAAAGACGGGACATAATGAAATAAAATGGGACGAGATGAATGGGATGAAGCGGAGATACCACCTCTCTCACCGAGACACTACTGTAACGGTATTTTACATAACAATGTGCTATGCAATATCAAACGTTAATCTAAAAAACAAAAGTCAAGCGTGTTGGGAAAAAATTTAGAGTACATAACTCTAACATAAGTGTTGGAGAGACAACATAAGTAAACAAATTACTTGTATTACACACACAAAATATTACAACACTCACAAGGACACAACTTTAAAAGCAATGACACTCACTCACCTTCTAGAGACAAACTCTAAATCACTCACACTCCTACAAAACTATTCTTGCTTCTCACTCTCACTTGGTTGGTTGGTTGGTTGCTTGCTTGGTTGGTTCTTGCTTAGCACCTCACCTATTTATAGGTGAGGTTTGCCGACATTGGACATTGCTAGATCATTCTAGCTACTAATAGCCATATAATATTACAACTTGCTAGAATTATCTAGCTTATTATGCATGCCCACCGACACACTCATGCTAGAAGATTCTAGCATATGCATGCTTTCTTTGTTTCTTTATCATGGGCCAGTCTTTATTATTTGGGCTGGTGTTGTACTTTTAACAAAGCGTAAATGAGAGAAGCTTTAGGAATGCTATTTTTCTTGAGTACGTACTACATGCACTATGCACGACACATATTCGAGTTTTCATTTTGATCCAAGAGTCTTTAATTACTTAGTTTAAACCATTAAATCAAATTCAACAATCAAATATTTTTTGTCATTGAACGCGTGCAGATGCTCAGGAAAAATCGCTAGAAGCCTAGCTAAATGGATTATACCGCATGGCCATAGTATTATTCCCTGCCCTTCAGCTTCAGCCATATTATTCTTCTTTAATTTTCTCCAAGTGATTTCTTTTGATTGCTTCCTGCAATTTAGATCAATCCCAAAACCAAAATAGGATTTGGTATATGTATTAAATCAGCCTATCAATTCTCAGCAGCTTCATTTTATTTAGCTGCAGCTGTTCTTTTATCTAGATTAATCATAAATAGGTTGAAGAAACTAAAAATAAAATAAAAACAATTAAAAGAATAGAAGAAAATGGGTATTAAAGCTTCATTTTAATCCTTGAAAAATATGACTTTTAAACTATAACTTTGTGTTAGATTAAAATTCAATTTTCGTCCCTGATTCATTTAATAACTTCATTTATTGATTATATTTTGATGTTTTATTTCTCTTTTTCTTCCTAATTTTATTGTAATAATTATATTTAAACCCAATGTTCATTTCATTTATCACAATATATGTTGTTATAGAAATTTAGGTTAAACTAATATATATATATATATATATATATATATTTTTTTTTTTTTTTAAGAAACGATATATTATTTAAACCCAATTTTCATTTCATGGAGCACATAATGAACTATTGTCAGTCGTTAATGGATGGAGTTATGTTTGAGAAGCAGAAGAAACTGGTTTACATGTCGTATCATGTGGGGAATGTGGAAGGGGAAGGTTTGATGATAAAGATGCCGGCGCCAGAAGGCGGGCTCGCAAGGACGTTTATGGTGACATTGCCGGAGGAGGAGCTTGCCCAATTATGCGAGGCAGAAGCTATTTCGAGCCTTAACCCTACAATGATACTAAGTGGGAAGACAAACTATATAAAATTTTCTATAGCTTTGAAATACATTATATTTGTAAGACTTTATAGACTTTAAGAATTGAAGATTTATCAATTTTACAATAGTTGGTTAAGAGCATTCCACCTTACATTTTTCTCGAGTTCGACTCCCCCTCCCCCAATATCGTCGTAACAAAAACACCTTACAACTCTCTAACTAATTAGAAAGAGAGACTGTTAACTAACACAAATGCCGGACTCTTAAAGAGTTGAAAATTAGAGCGCACATAACAAACTGATGAACAAATGGTCTACAAAACTAGGAATATTATTGAAAATGAAGAAATACTACAAATTTGTCGAGACGGCTACATAATCCAAACTGACTACATTGTGACTCACTCGTTTATCATACTAAAGTACAAACTATATTTATAGAGAACAAAATCTAAGAAACTTTAACTCTCCTAACAATGGATATTATCTACATGAACCCAAATAATTAAATAAACATAAAAGGACTAGTATTTTCCAACATTAGGCATATCATCAAAGGTCTGGCTCAAATTTAAATCCTTAATTCGGATTCCTTCGCGGAGTGTTGGCGAATTTCCATTGCAGGGGACTTGCATTTTCGAAAATTTTCTCGCCGGCTACTTCGTCGAGAGGCACAGCATCGGAAATTTCTTTCAGGTCCTCTTCTTTGAGTTTCAGCGCCATAGCGCCAATGTTCACATCCAGGTTCTTAATTTTCGTCGTCCCTGAGGAAATTCAAAGCAAATGAAGTACAAACGAACAATGTAACTCATCTTCATCAAATTTTAAGGCATGACAAACTCATTGGCATCATGCAATGCAAACAAGATCCTGCAAATTTAGCACATATGATCATCTTAGAATGCAAATGCAATCAGTTAGTTGACTCACCGGGGATCGGAACAACGTCATTTCCTCTGTGGAGAACCCATGAGAGGGCTAGTTGAGCAGCACAGCATTCGTGTTTTTTAGCAAGGTTTTCGATCCGATAATATATCTGTTTGTTTTTTTCCAAGTTCTCTCCTGTCAACCGAGGATGTGCAGCCTAAATTACACACCGAAAATAAATCAAATTTCTTTGTTAAGTTTAAGATTAGCTTAATTAGCTCTGTTTTTCAAAACTTAAGTCAGCAAAGCATAAAACAATGCGCATATGTAACGAAGAAATTAGTATCTACCGCATGAACTTTAGAATCCAATTTCTCCAAAACCGCTTTTCCGGCAAAAAAACCACGGCCAAGAGGACTATATGGAACGATTCCAATGCCACGTTCCCTGCATACGTATAAATGTGTTACAATTTACCAACATTTGCACAAAAACTTAAGCGTCCGTATGGCAACCATTTTCGTTTTCAGTTTTTGATAACATGATTACCTGCAAAGTGGAATAATCTCTTCCTCGATATCACGAGTCCAAAGTGACCACTCCATTTGTATGGCTGTGATGGGATGAACTGCATGAGCCCTCCTAATCGTGTCCGGGCTCGCTTCTGATAATCCGATATACTTTATCTTTCCTTCTTCCACAAGTTTCTTCAGCTCCCCCATCTGAACTCCAACAAAACAAGAAAAGCAGTATCTAATTAATCAGATTTTAGTCCGGACTGGCTTCGGATTGCGCATTTAGTGCAAATTTACGCGGTTTTAGGACTGAGGAAGAGAAGAATACAAGTGAACATGGAGTACACACCGTGTCCTCAATAGGTACGGATTGATCCACCCGGTGTTGGTAGTAGAGATCAATGTAGTCGACACCAAGGCGCTTCAAGCTCGCCTGGCAGCACGACCTAACATACTCCGGATCGCCCCTTACTTCCCAACGAGGCTGTCCGTGTCCGAAGCTTATACTTACAATACCGAATTTCGTGGCTAACTGAACTTTTTCTCTCGGCATTTCCTTCAACGCCTAAAGATTCATACAATGTTCATCAATATTTGTTTAACAATGGCGAGAGTCCAATTAGCGGAGTTCGTGTAATTAATTAACTTAAATCGATCGATAATAATACCTTGCCTACAAGAATTTCATTGGAATGATCAGGTAGAATTTCATTGTAATTCACAGTTCCATATATATCAGATGTGTCGAAGAAGGTGATTCCTTTGCTGAAGGCATGTTTTATTACTGAGATTCCTTCCTTTTCGGCATCTGGAGAGTTTATCCAGCTAAGTCCCATGCATCCAAGCCCTAATTTTGACACCTGAAGATGATCAAGGTGAAATAATTAATAATTTTTGGAGATACGCATCGATAGAATGTTTTACAAATATTCAATCAAAATTCAAAAGATTTATTCAAGAGGCTCTAAACCAACAATGAAAGGGTACTAAAACGCGATGAATCCAAATCAGCATTGAAAGAAATTACCTCAAATCCTTGGGTTCCAAGTTTAACTCTTGGAATCTGTATTTCTTGCCCCTCGGCCATATTATTCCTCTTTTCCAATGATAGTTTCTTTTGATTGCTTCCACTATTAGAAGATGAATCCCAAACGTAAGTAGGATTGAGTGCCACACATCACTAGTATATTATATGTAATATAAAATATATATCTTTATATATTTACGTATCACTAAGTTTGTCAACATATATATCTTTATATATTTGTATACTGACATCATTAAGTATGTCACTTTGTAATGGGGGAGTATTTGGCACAGCGAATAAGTTTCTCTTTGTGACAAAAAAATCACGGGTTCAAAACATAGAAACAACATCTTTGTAAAATAAAGGCAATGTTTCATATCCCTGAATACTTGTAAAACGGAAAACTTTGTTGGTTATAAATTTATATACTAACACCACTAAGTACGTCACGTCACTATGTCATGGGAGAGTATTTTACGCAACAAAAAGATTGCTCCTTTGTGACCAAAAGATCACGGGTTCAAGTTGTGAAAATAGTTTATTTGTAAAGCAAAGGTAAAACTGCATATGGTAAATGTTTCTTCCCCGACTCTAGCAAAGCATAGAGTTTTATTAGCATGAGATCGCGCTTTTATGTATATATACTAATATATGCCTAGCCACAAAGTGTGTGAAATTTTTTACTTTTGTATTTAAAATTTAAGGAGAGGAAGAGAGTGAGAGAATGTGGGAGTTG
The DNA here is from genome assembly GCF_916048215.2 of Malus sylvestris. NCBI lineage: Eukaryota > Viridiplantae > Streptophyta > Magnoliopsida > Rosales > Rosaceae > Malus > Malus sylvestris. The sequence goes on from NC_062271.1 coordinate 30,583,362, forward strand.
GGAGATAGGGAGAGAGGTTTGTTTTTTATTTATTTTTTAATTAGAAATGATAAAATTATTTGTAGATGAGGTTTAAACAAAAAAAATCAAAATGTTATTTTATAAAATTAAGTTACTATCCTTAATTTTTTTATTGTAAAAGACAAAATATCTTTTACCCTTTTTAATTGATAAAGATAATTTCATTAATAAATAGTTTAATATATATTTATATATTTATATACTGACATCACTAAGTAAGGGCCGGCCCAGGCCCAGTGCAAGCAGGGCAACCGTCCGGGGCCCAAAAATATTGGGGGCACCAAAATTATTAGGGTGGTATATTTATATATGTTTTCATAAGAGTATAAATTTATACAATTTGGTTCAATGACACAGAAATTTAAGTAGAAAAGGTGGTTTGGTCATTTGAAAATAATGAGAGGTCTTGAGTTCAAAACACCACATGTGCTTATTTACTTTATAATTTTTACAAATTTCTTTTCAGAAGAGTATAAATTTATAAAATTTGGTTAAAGGATCAAGAAGTTTAATTATAAGCAATGGTTTTTGTTGTTTAAAATTAGCAAGAGGTCCTAAGTTCGAAACGCTATGGGCATGTTTATTTTTTTCAATTTTAACAAATTCGAAACGCTATGGGCATGTTTATTTTTTTCAATTTTAACAAATTTTTGTTTGGTTGTTAATTTTTTTTAGTTACTAGCTAGTAGCTATGTAACTTGTTATTTTTAAATATTTGTTTCAATTCAAGTCTAATCTTCAACAATGAGTAATAAGTAGACCAAATTTGTAGCGCAAATTTGTAAATTATATGACGTGTTATCAAAATATTTAATTTAATGCTCATTCATTACTAATACATATCAATTAAAGACTCGAAAACATCATTATTTTTTTAGTCCCATATTGACAAGGTTAGTAAATAAGAAAAAACACCTCATGATTTATACAAAAACACTTTCAAAGTTCAAATGGAAAACAAAACTCATTATCTATCTACTTATAAGCCCAGAGTTGTTTGGTTTTCTTCTCTCAATACAAAATAAATTAGTTTTTTTGTGTTTCTAAATTATTGAGTTTGAAGTGCTTTTTTAAGTATAATTTTATCAATGTCTTACATGTGAAAATAAATAATTTTCTTATATGAAATTTGGGCACTTTTTTTGGCGTCTCCCCGGACCTCAAAAATCTCTGGACTGGCCCTGAGTATGTCACATGCCACGTGGGAATAACTAGAGCAACTTTTGACTACCGGCATCCATATATTATGTTACTATCTTACCTCATTGACTACGTCATGTGCATCTATGTCTATTCTTTCTTCCATCATTGATCTTGTTTCTATACTACTCATATTATTTCATTAATTTAGGTAGCGTTTAAAAAGGGACGAGATGGAATTGGATGAAATGAAGATACCACCTCTCTCATATGGACACTGCTGTAACGGTATTTTACATAACAATGTGCTATGCACTGTCAAACGTTAATCTAAAAAGCAAAAATCAAAGTAAATAAGAGAAGCTCTAAGAATGCTATTTTTTTTAGTACCTACTACATGCACTATGCCTAACACATATTCAAGTTTTTAGGGTCTTTAATCATTCAGCTTAAACCGTTAAATCAAATTCAACGATCAAATTTTGTTTTAAAAAAAAATTTGAACGATCAAATATTTGTTGTCATTGAATGCGTGTAGATGCTCAAGAAAAATCCAACGTTAATCTACAAAACAAAAATCAAAGTAAATAAGAGAAGCTCTAAGAATGCTACTTTTCTTGAGTACCTGCTAAATGCGCTTGACACATATTTGAGTTTTTAATTTAATTCAAGGATCTTTAATCACTTAGTTTAAACCAAATCAAATTCAACGATCAAATATTTTTGTCATTGAATACGTGTATATGCTCAAGAAAAATAGCTAGAAACGCAGCTAAATGGGTATACCGCAAGGCCACATTACTCCCTGCCCTTCAGCTTCAGCCATATTTATTCTTCTTTAATTTTCTCCAAACGATTTCTTTTTATTACTTCCTGCAATTTAGATCAATCCCAAAAACAAACTAGGATTTGGTATATGTATTAAATCAGTCTATCAATTCTCAACAACTTCATTTTATTTAGCTGCAGCTGTTCTTTTATCCAGATTAATTAATAAATAGGTTGAAGAAACTAAAAATAAAGTAAAAGGAATTAAAAGAATTAGAAGAAATTGGTGTTAAAACTTCATTTTAATTCTTCAAAAAGATGATTTTTAGACTATAACCTTGTGTGAGATTAAAATCTAATTATCGTCCCTGATTCATTTAATAACCTCATTTAGTGATTATATTTTGATATTTTATTTCTCTTGTTCTTCCTTATTTTTATTGTATTAATTACATTTGAATCCAATTTTCATTTCATTTATCATAATATATGTTGTTATAGACATGCAGGTTAAACTAATATTTTATCCAATATATTTCAATAAAATTTGTGTGCTCTTCATTTAGGTAAATTAATTTATTTAATATATTCTGCTATATCCATCGGCATAGACATTTATGCACATTAATTCTTTATAAGACATTTCGGTATTGACATTTAGGTACATACTACATTAGTTCAATATAATACATTTTAGTACATACATTTCGGTACAAATATTTAGGAACAGATGTCACATCCCGACCCGGGCTCCACCACATCCGGGGCTTGACTCTACAGTAGCATGATATTGTCCGCTTTGGGCCCTGACCACACCCTCACGGTTTTGTTTTTGGAAACTCACATGGGAACTTCCCAGTGAGTCACCTATCATGGGATTGCTCTCGCTTAACTTTGGAGTTCCGATGGAACCCGAAGCCAATGAGCTCCCAAAAGGCCTCGTGCTAGGTATAGATGTGAATATATATATAAGGCTTACAAGATCCTCACCCTTGGACAATGTGAGATGTTACAATAGACATATCGGTACAAAGAAGTCAACTTGATGTTTTTCGGTATAGTGATTTATGTACACTAGTGTAATTACATATTTACGTGTCAATATATATATTTTTAATGTTTTCTCATTTAGGTTTGTTTAGAATTGGAAGAACTAAATTGTGCATATTAATAAAACCAAAATTTTAATGTGAAAACATGAAATAAAAATACACATTAAATAACAAAATAGAATATAAATTTTAATAAAGGTACATTTCAAAAGATTAAAATGAATACGTAATCTAACACCAGTTTTCTTTTTTTTTTCTTTCTTTTTTTTAATATCAATTTTTTTCAATGACTAATGTTCAAAAACCCCTTTATTAATAGAATTAATTAGTACCAGTAACCGTCCCATAAGAGCACAAGAAACAAGTTTCATTTGCCTAAACTTCACAAGATACAATATCATTAAAATCCAACACTGAGATGGAATAATGTTCATGTCTTAACAGCTCAGATCTTGGAATCTTTCGGAGGAGTGTTGGCGAACTTCCACTGCAACGCCATGAGGAGCACGAAAGCTCTCTCGCCAGCTACTTGGTCGATTGGTACAGCATCAGAAACTTCTTTCGCGTCTTCTTCCGTCAGCTTCACCCCCAAGGACCCAATGTTTGCATCCAGGTTCTTGATCTTTGTTGTCCCTGCAGCGGAAATTGAAAAACAAATGAACAATGTGTCGATCGTTGTGTGTTATTTTCTTCGCCTAATTCCATGGTGTGTGGAATCTCCTCAGGAAGATTAGTAACCGCAAACTATTTGAACAAACTTGGAGCTAACACCTTTTTAAGTTACTTGAGTTCTAAATCACATTGTCGTGTGCTTGGAACAAAATATTTGAAGTTGAAGAGAATAAAAAAGTTGCAAGGACTCACCCGGGATAGGTACGACATCAAGTCCTTGGTGGAGAACCCATGCTAGTGCTATCTGAGCAGTAGAGCACTGGTGCTTCTTAGCAATGCTTTCTATTCGATAGTAAATGCTCTTGTTCTTGTCTAAGTTCTCTCCTATGAACCGGGGCTGTGAGGCCTTCAAAACGGAGGAAAACAAGGTTTCAATAGTCACACATTTAAGAACAACATGATTAGAATCAACATTTACTTCTACAATAGATGGAGCAGAAGAAATTACAGCAAAACTATTTGCAGGCAAACTTTCAACAACTGCTTTGCCACCGAAAAAACCACGACCAAGTGGACTATATGGAACTATTCCGATGCCAAGCTCCCTGTATGCGATAATTTCAACAAAATAATTCACACAAACAAGAGTTATTATCGTAACCCCAATCAACTTTCACAACTACAATGGATTTATACGAACGAGACCATCTTCAAAAGCACTCCCTCTTTTCCCCTTACAGAAACGGAATTATGGAAGCAATTCATGGTAACACTTGTGCATAGCTCAGATTGGAGCATACTTGCAAAGTTGTAGAATTTCTGGTTTAAAGTTTTCATATGTATTTCATGTGTATTGGTACAAGAGGGAGTCCGGATATATATGAGAAGAGGGAGGGAAAGCTGCTATATGCAGCCGACAAGAAATCAGGAAATGGGGAGAAAGTAGTAGGAAGAAAGTGGAAAATAAAGCTGCTGCAAGCAGCCAACAAGCAAATAAAAAAATAAGGAATAAAGCTGCCAACCTATCTGCCAACCTATCTAAACTTAACTTATGCAAGTCTACTCCCTTAAATCAAGGGAAAGGTATTACAATGACACTCAACAACACTCCCCCTCAAGCTAGATCGAGTAGATTAATCGAGCCAAGCTTGCCCAAAAAACGATGAAATGGAGTAGATGTCAGAGCCTTGGTAAAGAGATCTGCCAGTTGATCATGGCTTCAAGTGAAGATGGTCTGAATGACTTGAGTTTGCACTTGAGCTCTAACAAAATGACAGTCCACTTCAATGTGTTTCGTTCTTTCATGGAACACAGGGTTAGCAGCGATGTGCATGGCTGCTTGATTATCGCACATAAGAGACATAGGAGTAGTGCTAGTAAACCCTAAGTCTGAAAGAAGCCCTTTAAGCCATATAAGTTCACATGCAGTGGCTGCCATGGCTCGATATTCAGCCTCTGCACTAGAGCGAGCAATGACATGTTGTTTCTTGCTCTTCCAAGTGACAAGATTTCCACCAACAAACGTGCAATAACCCGTGGTAGATTTCCTATCAAGAGCATTCCCTGCCCAATCTGCATCAGTGTAGCCACTGATGGCAGTGGAATTGTTGTTACGCATGATGATTCCCTGCCCTATCGAACCCTTGAGATAACGCAGAACTCTCTTAACCATGTTAAGATGATCAACTGTAGGAGAATGCATAAATTGGCTTACTAGGCTCACTGCATATGTGATATCCGGACGTGTGATGGTGAGATATATAAGTTTGCCCACCAATCGTTGATAGTAACTCACATTATGCATGGCTTCTCCATCTGTGTTGAGCCTTAGTTTAGAATCCACGGGAGTGATGGCAGGTTTGCAATCAAGCATTTTTGCTTCCTGAAGAAGATCCAATACATATTTCCGTTGATGTAGAAATAGCCCCTTTGAAGAGGTTGCCATTTCTATGCCCAAAAAATACTTTAGTTTCCCCAGATCTTTGATAGCAAATGTTTGGCATAGCGAGACTTTTAGTGCCTCAATTTCAGCAACACTATCTCCTGTGATGATGAGATCGTCTACATAGATGAGCACCACCAATTTCCCACTGGTGCCAGTTCTTACAAACAATGAGGAATCAGCATTACTTCGTAGGAATCCAGCCTTCTCTAGAACTGAACTGAGCTTGGCATACCAAGCTCTTGGGGATTGTTTCAATCCATAGATTGCCTTGTGTAGCTTACAAACCATGTTGCCTTTAATACCATCAAAACCTGGAGGAGGCTGCATATAAACTTCTTCTTGTAACTCTCCTTGAAGGAAAGCATTCTTCACATCCATTTGATAAAGAGTCTACCCACAATTGATTGCAACTGAGAGTAGAACCCTCACTGAATTCATCTTGGCCACAGTAGCAAATGTTTCCTTGTAATTTACCCCAAAGGTTTGGGTGAAACCTCGAGCAACAAGCCTAGCCTTGTGTCTCTCGATAGAACCATCAGCCTTGAATTTAATCTTGTAAATCCAACGACTTCCAACAACTTTTTTTCCTGGTGGTAGTTGAACCAAGCTCCAAGTTTTATTTTCTTCTAGAGCACTAAGCTTATCTGCCATGGCTTGTTTCCATTGTGGGAGGAGAAAAGCCTCTTGAAAGCTTCTAGGTTCATTGTGTTTATCAATTTCACAGAGAAATGTAGCATGAGATGTTGAGAACTTACCAAGACTGATGTTTTCACTGATAGGATACCGTGAGGCATAAGTAACATAGTCCTGCAGCCTAGTTGGAGGTTTTCTGGTTCGAGGAGGATTTCTTCTAAGCCCTTGAGGCTCTGTAGGAGATTGTGAATTATCAGAATGAGACTCCTCGTCTCTCTCATTGGCCGGGATACTGCTATCAGTGATTGAGTCAGTTTGTATTTCTTCAATATCTGGTATCACAGTAACTGAACTTTCTTCCAATACTGGATTATTAATGTTCTGAGGAAGTGGAAAGATTTCAAACAGTTCATCCCCCTGACTTGCAATATTTCCCTTGTGAGTAAAATAAGGACAATATTCTTCAAACTTCACATCCCTTGACACAACACATTTCTTAGTGGTTGGATTGTATCACTTGTATCCCTTTTGGGTGGAAGAATACCCCACAAACACACACTTGGTTGCCCTGGCATCTAATTTGTCACGGTTCAAGGCTTGAATGTGAACAAAGCAAACACATCCAAATACCTTGAGGTGTGTCAAATTAATTTTCCTACCCTTGAGTACTTCATAGGGAGATTTAAACCCTAACACACGACTTGGGAGTCGGTTGATGAGGTAGGTGGCAGTGAGGATAGCAAATGACCAAAATTTCTTTGGAACATACATATGAAGCATGAGGGCACGAGTCTTCTCCAAGATATCTCTATTTTTTCTCTCGGCTACTCCATTTTGTTGGGGAGTCCCTACACAGCTGGTTTGATGTATTATGCCCTGAGAACTTATGTATTGAAGCATGTTGTTGGATAGAAATTCAGTGCCATTATCAGATCTTAACACCTTAATGTCTGATTGAAATTGTGTCTTAACATGCATATGAAAATCTTTGAAAATAGTTTGAACTTCACTCTTTGATTTCATAAGGTACACAAAACTCATTCGAGAGAAGTCATCGATAAATAGAACAAAGTACTTGAACCCTTCTATTGATTCAGTTGTTGGTCCCCATACATCGGTGTGCACCATTTCAAAGAGTTTACTTGTCCTAGACATTGAATTACCAAAAGGTAGTCTAGTAAACTTAGAAAGTTGACAAGTATCACAAGTAACATGATTTTTACAAAAATTTGGAAATAATTTAGACAAGATAACTTCAGAGGGATGAGCTAATCTCTTATGCCAAAGTTGGTTTTCATCTACGGACTTTGATTGAGCTTGAAGGGCCTGAGTAAAACATGTATTCTTGCACAGGTAGTAAAGTCCATTTATAAAGACCCCTCCACCAATCATCTTCATGGTGAGAACATCCTGAAACATCACATTATCTGGTAAGAAAATGGCACGGCAATTTAGGGTGTTTGTGATCTTTCCAATTGACAGAAGTTGGAAAGGAAAGGTTGGTACATATAAGGCAGTGGAAGGTGTTTTGTGTGAGAGTAAGTTTATTTCTCCTTTTCCCAAAACTAAGACATTTTTTCCATTTGCAATAGACACATGTGAGGGACTTAAAAAACGTTTAAAATGATTCAAATTTGTGACTTTGTTTGTCATATGATCTGTGGCTCCTGAATCAATTACCCAACAATCATTTTCAGTACTAGTTAATAGGGCAATAGTGAAAGCTTTGAGTATACCTGGTGCTTCATCCTTTGGGACTTTCTCATTTCCAGCAAGAAAGCCAGCAAACTGTCCCAACATGGCTGTATGACTGCTCTTTTCGTTGCCTCGAGCTTGTGAACCTCCTTCGTGTTCCTTTCTTTGAAGGTAAGCTGCAAACTCATTGATAAGTGATAATGGGTTGGTAGTGAACTCCATGGATCCTTGTGAGATAGTAGAGGGATGAGCATTGGCAAGTTGAGCCTTGTAGTAAGGTTGAAATTGCTGTGAGGACCTTGGTATCATTTTTCCATCTTTGCTGAACTTAGGCTTGAGTTCAGGATGAAGTTCCCAACACTTGTCTTCCACATGACCAACGCCATTGCAATATTTGCATTTCAGGTGTGTATTTTTACCCTTGTACACTTTTGCCTCTGAGGTCTTGTAGTTTGAGGCATATGCACGAGTCTTAGTCAATCTCGAGTTGTGCTCAGCATTCATCACTTTCTTTCTTGCTTCTTCTCGTTGGATAGTTGCACAGACATTGTTGAACGTGGGAAGCTCCTGACTCATCAAGATGTGACTCCTTAGATCCTCGTACTCGGAGTTCAAACTCCCCAACAGTTGGTAGATTTTGTCTTCCTCGGCTCGTTTAAGGAGAATGATAGGATCTGTGGTATGTGGAAGGTATACATCCAACTCATTCCACATGGCTTTGAGGCTTCCAAGATGTTGAACAAATGCTTTCCCTTCTTGTTGGGCACTGGCTATGTCCTTCTTAAGTTGAAAGACACGTGCATAGTTGTTTTGATTTCCATACATATCTTGCAATGCTTTCCAAAGCTCACATGAAGAATTGTAGTAGCTAAAAATCTCAGCAACATGTTTCTCCATGGTGTTGAGCAGCAAAGACATGACAAGTTGATCCTTGCAAAGCCATGCACCGTATGAAGGGGAGGAGATGTCTGGAGCTTCCACACTTCCATTTACAAATCCTAATTTCCCTTTGCCTCCGAGAGCTAGTGACACAGCTCGAGACCAAGGGAGATAATTAAACTCATTCAAGAGAACTGAACACAAACGTTGATTAGTGTTAACCTCGACGTCTGAGAAATTTGAAGGAGAGGCATGCGAGATGTCACCCTCAATGTTTATTGAATCTTCTTCAGCCATGGCTTACGATTGAAAGAAAGATGCAGCGGGAAGAATGGCCAGAGACAGGTTACAAAACCTGCTCTGATACCATGTAGAATTTCTGGTTTAAAGTTTTCATATGTATTTCATGTGTATTGGTACAAGAGGGAGTCCGGATATATATGAGAAGAGGGAGGGAAAGCTGCTATATGCAGCCGACAAGAAATCAGGAAATGGGGAGAAAGTAGTAGGAAGAAAGTGGAAAATAAAGCTGCTGCAAGCAGCCAACAAGAAAATAAAAAAATAAGGAATAAAGCTGCCAACCTATCTAAACTTAACTTATGCAAGTCTACTCCCTTAAATCAAGGGAAAGGTATTACAATGACACTCAACAACAAAAGTGGAACAATCTCTTCCTCAATATCACGAGTCCAGAGGGACCACTCCATTTGCAGAGCCGTGATCGGATGAACTGCATGCGCTCTCCTTATTGTGTCAGGGCTGGCTTCAGATAACCCAATGTACTTTATTTTTCCTTCTTCCACCAGTTTCTTCAGCTCATCCATCTAAACTCCACGAAAAACAAACGTAGCCAATAAATTTTCCAGCCAGGTACCCACTAATTTCTACATGGGGATGTCTAATATTATACATTGTGGTTCTAAAGGAACAGAACAGCATACAGTTTCCTCTATAGGCACCGAAGTGTCCACCCGGTGGTAATAATACAGATCAATGTAGTCCACGTCAAGACGTTTCAAGCTAGCCTCACAGCATGAGCGGACATACTCAGGAGTTCCCTTCACTACCACACCAGCAGGCGGCACTACTCCAACAATACCAAACTTTGTGGCCAGTTGAACTTTTTCCCTTGGCAGCTGCTTCAAGGCCTAAATGGCAGAAAATTTTCGATTAGAATTACAGAATATAACAATCAAAACACAAATATATAAAAGGCAATGACATATACATGCTGCTAATCGTCTACTACTTCACAAATTATGTCTATCCTGCATCAAGCAATGCAGATACTTTGATTCTGAGTTAATCTAAAGAAGTAGCTCCATAAATTCACAACCGGAAATACATACCTTTCCAACAAGAACTTCATTTGTATGAGGTCCATACGCATCAGCTGTGTCAAAGAAAGTGATTGCTTTGTTGAAGGCATGTTTTATTATAGCGATACCATCCTCATCAGCGACAGGAGAGTTGTAAGTCCCGGTAAGGCCCATGCATCCGAACCCCAACTTTGAGACCTGCAAAATTTGAAAAATGAGGAAAATTTGGCCGAAATGTATCTAAACAATTGAGTATATTTACAACCACAGAAAGAAGGCATCTAAATCAACTTCTGGAAAAAAGTTTAACCTCAAAACCAAAAGAATTGGTTAATGTTCTTTTAATCTGTCCTAAGAAAAAGTGAGCCTCAAAAGCCTTGAAGAATAATATGGATTACTAAGTTGAGCAAATCTGATCAATTCCATTGCAGAATCAAGCATATGCACTGAACAAAATTCTATCTGAAGAGAGAGACAGAATGTGACGGGAACTCTGGCCTCGTTTGGTGACTAGAATTGGATTTGATTTGATTGGATTACTCATAAAATTCAAGGTAAGTAGAAGGTGGAGGTGAATGATATTTATTCTGAGAGGACTAGAAGGGATTAGACACAAAGGAATCTTCTCCCTTCTAATCCGACCATTTTGTAGGAATTGGAAGGGAAAATTTTCTTTAACGACTAATCCATCTTCTACCTTTAAAGTTCGAAAAAACTCTTCATTCCTTCCTTCAACCTACCTCGAATACAACGAGTTATTTAATCCAATCCAATCCAAGGCATAGAACGAGCACGTTTAGGAAACTAAAAATGGAATCACTATACCTTCAAATCCCCAGTATCCAAGTTTAACTCTTGGATTCTCTATTCCCATCCCCTCCTCAGCCATAATATCCTCTTCTTCTCTAAAATTAATTTCTTTTCATAACTTTTTTCATATTAATCCCAAATGTAAACAGGATTTGACCCAACACCAACAGGGTCATCAACTTTACTAAATTTTGCATTTTTACCACATAATTTGGTTTGTTGGCAGCAAAAAAGTTTGACTTTTCTGGATTTATCCAAGTGGGATAATCAGGAAATCTGATATGAACACAAAGCAAGCTAAAAAGTTGACTTTTCTGGATTGATTTATGCAAGTGGGGTTATCAGGAAATCTGATATGAACACAAACAAAAATCTGCATTTCTTCAAAGAAAGAAGAAAGATTGAAATTTGGGTATTGAAAGCATGAATGTGAGACTTTACCTCAAGTCCTTGGCTGCCGAGTTTAACTCTTTGAACTTGGACTTGGTTCTCTTCTGCCATGCTTCCAAAATTTTGGCCTCTCTCGCTAACTCTCTCTCCCTCGATTTTAAAAGTCCTCCCACTCTCAGTGTTGTTGGATCAGCTGGAGCCTGAAGGTTAGGTGTTCTGTCTCTATTCGATTAATATTTTAAAGGGTTTCAATAAGGAATCTATGGAGTAGAACTTTTGGTCCCCCATGTTTCGAGTCAGAAGGAGGAGGACTTGAATTGACAAGTGTTAGCACGGAGCACGTAATGAACGACTGTCAGCCATTAATGGATGGAGTTATGTTTGAGAAGCAGAAGAAACTGGTTTACATGTCGAATCATGTGGGAAATATGGAAGGGGAAGGTTTGATGATGGTGATGGGGGCGCCAGAAGGCGGGCTCGCAAGGACGGTTATGGTATTGAAAGCATGATTGAACAGTTATGTCCTCTTGGGCTCGGATGGACGAAAACACAAGATACGTTTTTTATTTTTTGGATTCAGTTTTTTCTAAAAGGATAAAACTGATTGAACAGTTATGTCCTCTTGAGCTCGGATGGACGAAAACACAAGTTACGTTTTTTATTTTTGGATTCAGTTTTTTCTGAAAGGATAAAACTGATTGCCGGTTATGGTGACATTGTCGGAGAAGGAGCTTGCCCAACTTTGTGAGGCAGAAGCTATTTCGAGCCTTAACCCTACAATGCTGCTAAGTGGGAGACAAACTATATAAAATTTTCCATAGCTTCGAAATATTTATTATAATTTTAAGACTTTATAGACTAAGAATTGAGGATTGCTCAATTTTACAATAGTCGTTTAAGAGCATTCAGCCTTACATTCGTTGTCTCGAGTTCGACTCTCCCTCCCAAATATCGTAGTAACAAAAACAACCTACAACTCTACTAACACAACTGCCGCACTCTTAGGCATCATCCAATGGCTTGGCTTAAATTTGTATCCTTCCTGATCTGTATGATGATTTATGCCTTTAATTCAGATTCCTTCGGGGGGTGTTGGCGAATTTCCATTGAAAGGGACTTACATTTTCGTAAGTTTTCTCGCCGGCTACTTCGTCGAGAGGCACGGCATCGGAAATTTCTTTCAGGTCCTCTTCTTTGAGTTTCAGCGCCAGAGCGCCAATGTTCGCATCCAGGTTCTTAATTTTCGTCGTCCCTGAGGAAATTCAAAGCAAATAAAGTATAAACGAACAATGTAACTCATGTTCATCAAATTTTAAGGCATGACAAACTCATTGGCATCATGCAATGCAAACAAGATCATGCAAATTTAGCACAGATGATCATCCTGGAATGCAAATGCAATCAGTGAGTTGACTCACCGGGGATCGGAACAACGTCATTTCCCCTGTGGAAAACCCATGAGAGGGCTAGTTGAACAGCACTGCATTCGTGTTTTCTAGCAAGGGTTTCGATCCGATAATATATCTGTTTGTTTTTCTCCAAGTTCTCTCCTGTCAACCGAGGATGTGCAGCCTAAATTACACACCGAAAACAAATCAAATTTATTTGTTAAGTTTAAGATTAGCTTAATTAGCTCTGTTTTTCATAACTTAAGTGAGCAGAGCATAAAACAATGCGCATTTGTAATGAAGAAATTAGTATCTACCGCATGAACATTAGAATCCAATTTCTCCAAGACCGCTTTTCCGGCGAAAAAACCACGGCCAAGAGGACTATACGGAACGATTCCAATGCCACGTTCCCTGCATACGTATAAATGTGTTACAATTTGCCAACATTTGCACGAAAACTTAAGCGTCCGTATGGCAACCATTTTCGTTGTCAGTTTTTTGATAACATGATTACCTGCAAAGCGGAACAATCTCTTCCTCGATATCACGAGTCCAAAGTGACCACTCCATTTGTATGGCTGTGATGGGATGAACCGCATGAGCCCTCCTAATCGTGTCCGGGCTCGCTTCTGATAGTCCGATATACTTTATCTTTCCTTCTTCCACAAGTTTCTTCAGCTCCCCCATCTGAACTCCAACAAAACAAGAAAAGCAGAATCTAATTAATCAGATTTTAGTCCGGACTGGCTTCGGATTGCGCATTTAGTGCAAATTTACGCGGTTTTAGGACCGAGGAAGAGAAGAATGCAAGTAACCAGGATTCCATACCGTGTCCTCAATAGGCACAGATTGATCCACCCGGTGTTGATAGTAGAGATCAATGTAGTCGACACCAAGGCGCTTCAAGCTCGCCTCGCAGCACGACCTCACATACTCCGGATCGCCCCTTACTTCCATACGAGGCTGTCGGTGTCCGACGCTTACACTTACAACACCGAATTTCGTGGCTAACTGAACTGTCTCTCTCGGCATTTCCTTCAAGGCCTAAAGATTCATACAATGTTACGTTCATCAATATTTGTTTAGCAATAGCGAGAGTCCAATTAGCGGAGTTCGTGTAATTAATTAACTTAAATCGATCGATAAGAATACCTTGCCTACAAGAATTTCATTGGAATGATCAGTTCCATATACATCAGATGTGTCGAAGAAGGTGATTCCTCTGCTGAAGGCATGTTTTATTACTGAGATTCCTTCCTTTTCGGCATCCGGAGAGTTTATCCAGCTAAGTCCCATGCATCCAAACCCTAATTTTGACACCTGAAGATGATCAAGGTGAGTTAATTAATAATTTTTGGAGATAACGCATCAATGGAATGTTTTACAAATATTCAATCAAAATTCAAAAGATTTATTGAAGAGGCTCTAATCCAACAATAAAAGGGTACTAAAACGCGATGAATCCAAATCAGCATTGAAAGAAATTACCTCAAGTCCTTGGGTTCCAAGTTTAACTCTTGGAATCTGTATTTCTTGCCCCTCTGCCATATTATTCCTCTTTTCCTCTGAATTATAGTTTCTTTTGATTGCTTCCTCTCTTAGAAGATAAATCTCAAATGTAAGAAGGATTGAGTGCCACACATCACTAGTATATTATATATATATATAAACATATATATCTTTGTATATTTATTTACTGACATCACTAAGTATGTCATTGTGTCATGGGGACCATTTAGCGCGATAGAAACATCGCGATAGAAACATTGTTCATTTATGATCATTGTTCTAAAAATCTCTGCCGTCTAGGCGTTAGGTAGTTGATCACCGTCTTGATTAATGCCTAAGCGTTTGAAAATTAAGAAATGACGTCTAGATCGCCTAGGCACCCCGCCAAGACCCTCCAAGACCCTCCAAGGTTGCGACTCATTTAGACAAAAAATAAATAACTTTCATTTTGCATTTTTTTAATAAATTGTAAGAGCCTTTTTGAATACTGAAATGAACACACATTATATGTTTGTTTCTCATGTTTTCATTATGTTCCAATAGCTCATAATATTATGTCATTCTATTTTGTAGTTTACGATGAAATTATATATATATATATATATATATTAAGTATAAATAGACACTTATTTAAACAAAATATAATAAATGTAATTAAATCCATCTAGGTGCCTGCCTAGACCCTGCATAGCCGTCTAGACACTAGGCTCCAACCAACCACCCGATTAGTGCCTAGCATCTTTTAGAACTTTGTTTAAGACAAAAAAATCACTGGTTTCAGTAGTAGAAACAATCTCTTTACAGGTAAAGATAAAGTTTCGTACAACACACGTTTATTTTCTCTTTATGCATGTGTGTGTATGTATAGTGACATCACTAAGTATGTCAGTAGTCATCGGGAATATCTAGTGCACATTTGACAACCAGCATCCATATATTATGTCACTATCTATACTACTTGACATCATTGACTATGTCATACTGCAACTCTCTTGTCTATTATTTCCTCCATCATTGATTACGTTTCTATCCTTATCATGTTATCTTCTTCATTTAGGACATCTACAACTGAAAAAGGATCAATGGCCATTTTTAATTTCCTGCAAAAAAATATTTTTTAATGAATAATGTCAGACTATAGTTTATATCATCTCCAATTAAAGGGGATTATTTTTTAGCCATCTCAATAATTTATTATTTTAATTGAATTAATATGGTTAATTGAATTAAATTACCATATTAAAATAAAGTTTTTAGACATCTTTTGAGTGCCACTTGTCGTTAAATGAATAAACCTCTGAATTTTTTATCTTTATATAATGAGAATGATGTGAAAAATTGAAATAAAATGAGGTAATATAGTATATAACGGAGAAAATGATGTGAGAAATAGTGTAGAAATAACTTAGGGCACACAAGCCATTTGGCCTAACCCTTGGTTAGAGATGGTTTTCATGTCAAAATAGGCTATATTTTGGCCTATGACTATTTGACCGGGTGGGTTGAAAATGGCCTTAGAGAATATAAATCCTCCCTCCTTCGCCCGGAACTACTGTAACAGTATTTTGTATAACAATGTGCTATGCAATAACAGAAGTTTTGTTAACTACATTGTAGTGTTTGGGAATTGAAGAGAGAATCAAGAAGAAAGATGAAGAGAAATAGATGAACACAGAGAGTTTGAGAGAGAGAGAGTTTAGAGAGAGAAACAATTGATGGTATTGATACTGAATTAATATTTACAACTATGAGAATACAATTTATATAGCCATCATGACTAACTCATTCAATAACAGCTATAACAACACAACCACATTCTCAACTGTCTAACTAACTATTGTTGAGCTAGAGTGATATATTCAACATCCCCCCTCAATCTCAACTGGGTTGCCCAGTTTGAGATTGAAGCCAAATGAGTAAAACACAGATGGCCATTTAAACTTCTGGATTAGAATCGGAGAGACAGCCAACCCAGTGACAGAACCAAGGTACATGCCAGTATATACCAGTGAAAGTACTCTGCTTCTCTCAGACACTGGAATCCATTTAGATAGTATGTTATTCATAGCAGGCATAGCGACACCAAAAGAAGATCTGGAGCTTAGCGTAGAGGAAAAAGAGCTTATCATGGGTGGAAACATATCTAAGGAACCTGTTAAGGTCATTCCTTGGAAGCTAATATTATCAAAACCACCTGTTTGGGCTCTTATAGTATGCCACTTTTGCCACAATTGGGGAACATTTATTCTATTGACATGGATGCCAACATACTACAATCAGGTTTTGAAATTCAACCTCACTGAATCCGGGCTCCTCTGTGTCTTGCCATGGTTGACAATGGCTATTTTTGCAAATATAGGAGGCTAGATTGCAGAGTCAGCAAAGGTTTCTCTGTAACGACAGTTCGTAAGATCATGCAATCAATTGGGTTTCTGGGACCAGCCTTTTTCTTTACACTGCTGAACCATGTCAAGACACCCACAATGGTAGTACTATGCATGGCATGCAGTCAAGGATCTGATGCATTTTCACAATCGGGTCTCTACTCCAACCACCAAGACATTGGACCTCGCTATGCTGGGGTATTGCTAGGACTCTCAAACACAGCAGGAGTTCTTGCTGGTGTCTTCGGTACAATTGCAACCGGCTACATACTCCAACGAGGTTCTTGGGATGATGTATTTAAGGTCTATGTTGTATTATACATCATGGGCACATTAATCTGGAACTTATTTTCAACGGGGGAGAAAATTATTGACTTGAGAAATGCAGAACAATCACAACGGTTGATACGACTAGTCCAGGTGGGTTCGTCAAATCACTGCTCATTTTCGAATTTGCTTTACAACCACAGAAATCAAGAAACACACCCCTATTCGGCAATTGGCCTTCAATGAAGAAAGGGAACAAGAACTGCACTCCGGCAATTGGCCTTAATGGAGCTGCACACAATAACAACAAACAAAAACTTTCAAGAACGTTACTCCAGCTATCGGCCTTTAAGGAGTAACACACAATATCTGAGACAGAACTTTTCACTCCGACTATCGGCCTTATGGAGGAAACAAATTGCATTCAACACAATATCGAGTGCACAAAATCGCAAACAATATTCAATCAAAGAATCTATCTGTCACTTAGAAGAAATGGCAATCGGCCTTCATATTCTTCTAAATCAGTAAATGGCTATCAGCCTTGATACAAGAATTAACACATAATTCCTCACTGAGACAATCAAACAAACAGTTGGAGTGCATAAAGAAAGATGAAACCTGAATCTTTAGTTCTTGATAGCAAAAAGCCCAGAGAAACACCAGAAATCATCGACCATTACATCCAGAGAAACACCAGAAATCATCGACCATTCAATCTAACACAGCGGATGTAGTACCACCTAGGACCGAGACCCATCTTGCTCTTGGAACCCGGCAAGAACAAAATTTCGTATGAAATAACACTTGCACCTGAGCATTTGCTGTTCTGTTGAGAGCCTATGTGATGGATTCCGATCGAATTTCCAAAACCCAGTTGGGAATGATCAAAACTTCATCTCTCTGGAACCCCACCGAAGAACTTGACGGAAAATTCAAGAAAATTTGAAAAGAAAATCTAATGAAATGAAAACGATGAAAATGACAATCTAATAAAAACGGAACCACCAGAATCATGGCGTGAGCCTGGTGGCTCTGATACCATGTTAACTACATTGTAGTGTTTGGGAATTGAAGAGAGAATCAAGAAGAAAGATGAAGAGAAATAGATGAACACAGAGAGTTTGACAGAGAGAGAGTTTAGAGAGAGAAACAATTGATGGTATTGATACTGAATTTATATTTACAACTATGAGAATACAGTTTATATAGCCATCATGACTAACTAATTCAATAACAGCTATAACAACGCAGCCACATTCTCAACTGTCTAACTAACTATTGTTGAGTTAGAGTGATATATTCAACAAGTTTATCTAAAAACCAAAAGTCATGACAATGAAGCTCTAGGAATGCATTTTCTCTTGAGTACCTACTACATGCACTATGCTGACACATATTCGATTTTCAATTGGATCCAGGAATTTTCGATCACTCATTTAAATCGTTAAATCAAATCTCACGATTAAATATGTGTTGTCACTGAGTAATGTAGATACTCAAAAAATATATCTCAAGGCCTTGAGTTCCAAGTATTGGAGCCCTTCAGCCATATTACTATTTTTGTTTAGTTGCAGCTGTTCTTTTGCGCGGATTAATTACAAATAGGTTGAAGAAAATAAAAATAAAATAAAAAGAACTAAAAGAATTAGCAAGAAGCAAGTTTCATTTGCCTAGCATTATTAAATTCCAACACTCAGATGGAAAAACGTTCATGTCTTAAAAGCTCAGATCTTGGAATCTTTTGCAGGAGGAGTGTTGGCAAACTTCCACTGCAACGCCATGAATATTCCGAGAGTTCTCTCCCCAGCTACTTGGTCGAGTGGTACAGCATCAGAAACCTCTTTCACGTCTTCTTCCGTCAGCTTCAACCCCAAGGAACCAATGTTTGTATCCAGGTTCTTAATCTTTGTTGTCCCTGCAGTGGAAGTTCAAAAACAAATGAACAATGAGTTGATTGAGTGTGTATTTCTCTCCGCCCAATTCAAGTGCGTGTAGAATCTCCTCAGGAACATTAGTAACTGCAAAATATATGAACAAACCTGGAGCTAACGGCTTTTTAGTTATGAGTTCTAAATCACAATGTAGCGTACTTCGAGCTCAAGCAAAATGAATTAATGAAATGAAAGCTGCTTTTCTGTTTCTATAAACCATTATAAGAACACGCACAAGGCACAACCCATTGGCAGGGAAACATTGAGCTGCAGATGCGATATACCAGATTTCGCATCAATTAAATTTGAAGAGAATAAAAATGTTACAAGGACTCACCCGGGATAGGTACGACATCAATTCCTTGGTGGAGAACCCATGCTAGTGCTAGTTGAGGAGTAGAGCACTGGTGCTTTTTAGCAATGGTATCTATTCGATGGTAAATGTTCTTGTTCTTGTCTAAGTTCTCTCCTGTGAACCGCGGCTGTGAGGCCTTCAAAACGGAGGAAAACAAGGTTTCAATAGGCACATATTTAAGAACAACATGATTAGAATCAACAATTACTTCTACAATAGCTGGAGTAGAAGAAATTACCACAAAACTATTTGCAGGCAAACTTTCAACAACTGCTTTGCCACCGAAAAAACCACGTCCAAGTGGACTATATGGAACTATTCCAATGCCAAGCTCCCTATATGTGATAACATTGGACAAAATAATTCACACAACTAGAGTTATTATCGTAACCCCAATCAACTTTTACAACTACAATGGATTTATACGTACGAGACCATCTTCAAAAGCACTCCCTTTTTTCCCCATACAGAAACAGAATTATGGAAGCAATTCATAGTAACACTTGTGCTTAGCTCAGATTGGAACATACCTGCAAAGAGGAACAATCTCTTCCTCAATATCACGAGTCCAGAGGGACCACTCCATTTGCAGAGCCGTGATCGGATGAACTGCATGCGCCCTCCTTACTGTGTCCGGGCTGGCTTCAGATAACCCAATATACTTTATTTTTCCTTCTTCCACCAGTTTCTTCAGCTCACCCATCTAAACTCCACGAAAAACAAGCATACCTATTCAATTTTTCCAGCCAGGTACCCACTATTTCTAGATGTGGATATATAAAGTGTAGAACTTAACATGTTCAATATTCTACACTGTTTCTAAAGGAAGAGACTGACATACAGTTTCCTCTATAGGCACCGAAGTGTCCACCCGGTGGTAATAATACAGATCAATGTAGTCCACGTCAAGACGTTTCAAGCTAGACTCACAGGATGAGCGGACATACTCAGGAGTTCCCTTTGCTGAAATAATAAGAGGATTCCCTTGTCCAACAAGACCAAACTTTGATGCCAACTGAACTTTTTCCCTTGGCAACTGCTTCAAGGCCTAAATGGCATAAAATTTTCAATTAAAGTTACAGAATAACAATGAAAAGACACGCATATAAAAAGCAAGGATAGATACATTCTGCTAGTCGTCTACAACTTCACAAATTTTATCAATCATGCATCAAACAATGCAAATATTTTACTTCTAGTTAGTCTAAAGAAGTAGCTCGATAAATTCACAAGCGGAAACACATACCTTCCCAACAAGAACTTCGTTCGTATGAGGTCCGTACACATCAGCTGTGTCAAAGAAAGTGATTCCTTTGCTGAAGGCATGCTTTATTATAGCGATACCATCCTCATCAGCGACAGGAGAGTTGTAACCCCCGGTAAGGCCCATGCATCCGAACCCCAATTTTGAGACCTGCAAAATTTGAAAGAATCAGGAAAAGTTGAGTACGTTTACAACTACTGTAAGTAAGCATCTAAATCAACCTCTGGAACAAAGGTTAACCTCAAAACCAAAAGAATTTAAAGCTCAGTTAATGTTCTTTTTGTCTGTCCTTTGAGAAAGTGAGCCCAAAAAGCCTTGAAAGAATAATATGGATTACTAAGTTAGAGCAAATCTGATCAGTTCCATTGCAGGATCAAACATATTCACTGAACAAAATTCTGTCTGAAGAGAGAAAGACAGAGTTTGAATGGACTCTGGCCGCGTTTGGTGATTAGGATTGGATTGGATTACTTATAAAATTGAAGGTCTGCTGAAGGTGGAGGCGAATGATTTTTCATTCCGAGAGAACTAGAAGGGATTAGACACGAAGGAATCTTATCCCTCCTAATCCTACCAATTTCTAAGGATTGGAGTGGAAAAGCTTCGTTAACAACTAATCCATCTTCTACCTTTAAAGTTTTTCGAAAAGAATTTCTTCATTTCTTCCTTCAACATACCTCGAATACAACGAGTAATCTCGAAGACAACGAGTTATGTAATTCAATCCAAGGCACCGAACGAGCACGTCTAGGAAACTAAAAATGGAATCATTGTTACCTCAAATCCCCAGTATCGAAGTTTAACTCTTGGACTCAATATTCCCATCCCCTCCTCATCCATACTATCTTCTTCTTCTCTAAGATTAATTTACCACTCACACCATTGACCATCTTAATAAACATTTCCCAAAACCAGGAAAAACTATAGGATTTGACCCAGCACCAACAAGGTCATCATCAACTTCACTAAATTTTGCATTTTTACCACCAAATTTGGTCTGTTTGCAGCAAAGAAGTTGACTTTTTTCTGGATTTATGCAAGTGGGGTTATTAGGAATTCTGATATGAACACAAACAAAAATCTGCAGTTCTCCAAAGCAAGAAGAGAGATTGAAAGTTGGGGTATTGAAATTTGAAAGCTTGAATGTGAGATTTTACCTCAAGTCCTTGGCTTCCCAGTTTAACTCTTGGAACTTGGACTTGCTTCTCTTCTGCCATCCTTCCAAACTTTTGGCCTCTCTCTCTCTGACTCCCTCTCTCCCTAGATTTTAAAGGTCCCTCCCACTCTCAGAGTTGTTGGATCAGCTGGAGCCTGAAGGGTAGGTGGACTGTCTGTACTCGATTAATATTTTTAAAGGGTTTTAATAAGGAATCCATCGAGTTTGACGGAGAATCCATGGCTTTTTAAAGTAGATGATTGTCTGCCGTCCGTGATCACGATTAAGTTATGTCAACATTTATTTTTTATTTTATTATTTTTATAAAAAAAATTAATATAAAATGTTGACGTAGCTTAACTGTGACTGCACAAAACAAGAGGGCATGTGGAGGGTATGGGAAGGGAATGGCAGACAATCCATCTTCCTTTTTAAAACCGTTTAAAACTTGAATTGAATTAAAAGAGTAAATTGTAGCAATGACCTCTCAACTTTAATCAAATTGGAGCAATGGTCCCTCAACTAAAAATTCATTACCATTGGTCCCTCAACTTATCAAAATGTGTAGCTATAGTCATTTTCATCAATTTCGTCAAAATTTTGGTCCCTCAACTTATCAAAATGTGTAGCTATAGTCATTTTCATCAATTTCGTCAAAATTTTATCAAAATAAGTTATGTTGGAATTACCGTTTATATAATTAGGGTCCATCAACTCATCAAAGTGTGTAATCATGGTCCTTTTCGTCAACTACGTCAAAACTTTTATCAAAACGAGTTATGTTGGAATGACCATTGCTACAATTGGGTTAAAGTTAATGGACCATTTCTCTAGTTGAATTAAAGTTGAGGGACCAATGGTAATAGATTTTTAGTTGATGGACCATAGCTACACGTTTTGATGAGTTGAGGAACCAATGGTAATGAATTTTTAGTTGAGGGACCATTGCTCAAATTGAGTTAAAGTTAAGGGGACCATAACTACAATTTACTCGAATTAGAAATGAGTCCAAAAATCTAAGTGTATTCAATAAAGTTGAGATATAACGTGAAAAATGCACTATTTTATTTCGTTCATCCATCTTTTTTCTTGTTTTGTTCATCCATTTTCTCTTTTTCGGTTCGTCATTTAATTTTATAAGGGAATAATATTATTTTGTTTGTCAATTAATTTTATAAAGAAATAAATTCTCTATCAAATTCTTTATATTATCCATTAAAAATCATTTCAAATCCAAATTGGATGTGCTAAAACTGAAAAAGAAATGGCCTTTAATTTTATAAAGGAATCGATTCTCTACCAACTTCTTTACATTATCCATTAAAAATTCTTTCAAATCCGAATGGAATGTACTAAAACTGAAAAGGAAATGATCTTTTAATGCAAAAAGGAAATGCACCAGCCGGGAATCGAACCCGGGTCTGTACCGTGGCAGGGTACTATTCTACCACTAGACCACTGGTGCTAACATGTCATTTTCAGCTCCCACCCACATATTAATAAAACATAAGAGCGTTTGTCCAACATTGGCCATAACAATCAAATGATCAAATATGAGATAATCACATGCAAATTGAAGAAAATGGTAAATTGTACAATGTCTTTTTTACTCTGTTACATGAGGAAAATTCAAGGACATTTTTTTCTATCCAAACTTTTTTTATGTTTCAAATTACTCAATTTTCACAACTTGTATTTGCAACGCACACTTACGAATATGAGGTGACCGACCTTAAGGGTCCGACTCCTCTCAAGACCGGTCTTATTCCCACATATTGAATTCGGGACAATATGGTACTTCAATGCTTAATTTGCTAAACTCAAGCCCACAAAGCATGAATTACAACTACTATAAAAAATCTTTCCAAAGTCTAAGGAAATTGAACGAAGAGATGTTAAGAAATGAGAACAGATAAAGTATAGAACTCGAGTTTCAACTTTCATTTGTTATTAACACGATAAAAACTTCATCCTGCGCTTTTCTCCTCTCTTTTTTTTTCACACAAGAGAGGAGTGCACGATGACTTTCTAGGTAATGTAAATAGCAGCTTCCGTTCACAAAATACAATGTCGTTCAATTCCGACCATCAGATGGAAACGTTTCCATGTCCTAAAGCTCAGATCTTGGAGTCTTTCGGAGGAGGAGTGTTGGCGAGCTTCCATTGCAGCCCCATCAGGAGTGCATGATCTCTATCACCAGCTACTTGGTCGATCGGTACAGCATCACAAATTTCGTTCAGGTCCTCTTCCTTCAGGCACACCTTCAAGGAGTCAATGTTTGAATCCAGGTTCTTAATCTTTGTTGTCCCTGCAGTCGAAATTCAAAAACAAATAAACAATGTGTCGATGACGAGTTCTAAATCACAATGTCATATACTTGGAGCTCAAGCAAGATGAACCGGAAGCCGGTTTTCTATTCTATCTAAGACAACCATTATAAGAACAAGCACAAACTCACTGGCATGGAAACAACGAGCTGCAGATGCAACGTAGCAGGTTTCACATCAAATGAACTTGATGAGAACAAAAATGTAATGAGGACTCACCCGGGATAGGTACGACATCATTTCCTTGGTGGAGAACCCATGCTAGGGCTAGTTGAGCAGGAGAGCATTCGTGCTTTTTACCGAGGATTTCTATTCGGTTGTACATGTTCTTGTTCTTGTCTAAGTTCTCTCCTACGAACCGGGGATGTGAGGCCTTACAAAACGAAGAAAACAACATGATTAGAATCTAACCCTACGCTGTCATTTTTCGTTATTCTACAGAACCACCATTTACTTTTACAATGGACTGAGGAGAAGAAATTACCACATAACTATTTGCAGAAACACTTTCAACAACTTCTTTGCCACCGAAAAAACCACGACCAAGTGGACTATATGGAACTATTCCGATGCCAAGCTCCCTATACACGATAGCATTGAACAAAATGATTCACAAAAACTACGATGAACTATACATACAAGGCCATCTTCAGAAGCATCCCCTTTTTTAACGGAATGATGGAAACAATTCATGGTAGCAGTTTTGCACAACTCAGAGTCTCAGATTGGATTTTGAACATACCTGCAAAGTGGAACAATATCTTCCTCAATATCACGAGTCCAGAGGGACCACTCGATTTGTATAGCTGTGATCGGATGAACTGCGTGTGCCCTCCTTATTGTGTCCGGGCTGGCTTCAGATAACCCGATATACTTTACTTTTCCTTCTTCCACAAGTTTCTTCAGCTCACCCACCTAAACTCCACGACAAACAAACGTATCTAATCAGTTTATACACAAGTTTGGTGCTTTAGTTGATTGAGGAGGAGAATGACGTACAGTTTCCTCTATAGGCACCGAAGAATCCACCCGGTGGTAGTAATACAGATCAATGTAGTCCACATCAAGACGTTTCAAGCTCCCCTCGCAGGATGAGCGGACATACTCGGGAGTTCCCTTCGCTGAAATAACAGGAGGATCCACCTGTCCAACAATTCCAAACTTTGTAGCCACTTGAATTTTCTCCCTTGGCAACTGCTTCAAGGCCTAAATTACGCAATGTTGCAGTTAGAATTACAGAACATAACAACCGCGAAAGGTAACGGTAGCTGCATTTTTCTGCTCCACCATTCAAAACACATGTATAAAACATGAAGACATATAAATCTATCATGCATTAAGTAAATTGATAAATTCAGCAGTGCAACACACATACCTTCCCAAGAAGAACTTCGTTCGTATGAGGTCCGTATATATCAGCTGTGTCAAAGAAAGTGATTCCTTTGCTGAAGGCATGTTTTATGATTGCGATACCATCCTCATCGGCAACAGGAGAGTTATAAACCCCACTCAGGCCCATGCATCCAAACCCCAATTTTGAAACCTGATTAACAAAGAAAACAAAAAATTTGTAACAAATCAGGAAAAAATTGGTAGAAATATATTTAAAAAAAATTGAGCTACTTCCAACCACAGAAGGTAAGCATCTAAGTCAAACTCTGCAACAAAGGTTAACCTCAAAACTCAAAGGCCTCGTTTGATAGAGAGGATTGGCTTGGGTACTACGATTATTCATGAAGAAAAAAGTTGTCCTTTTTAATCCTACCATTTTGTAGGGACTAGGAGGGATATATTTTCTTCATGAGTAATCTTCAACATGGACAAAATCTTCTCATCTATTTCTTCCTTTAAAATGCCTTAAATGTAACGAATAGTCCTATCAAAATTAGTCCTCCCTATCAACCAAGGCCTAATGAAAATGGAGCCTAGAAAGCATTGAAAGATGCAAAACGCTTAAGTCTCGTTTAGAGTCAAGGATTGGATCAGATTGGGTAACTCAGTAGATTTAATGGATTTTGATAGAAAATAAATGTCAAGTTCCAAATTTGGTCCAAGCCGAGATTAAGAGATTGGTCACGAGGGAAACTTATCCCTTCCAATAGGATTTGGAGGGATAAGTTTTCTTTGTGACTAATCCATCTTCCATTCTTCCTTCAATATGCAATGAGTCTAACGAGTCTAATCCAATCCAATCATCGACACCAAAACAAGCCCTTACATCTCTTTCTTTTACCAAAAAACTGGAGATTAGTAAACTTTAGGCACCTTGTGATGAGTTACATACTACACAACCAACCATTTACTCACTTTCAAAAAATAATCTGAGAAACAAAAGACATAAATTGAAACACTTTTCAGAATCTAAAAATGGATTAATTAATTAATTCATACCTCAAATCCACAGTTTCCAAGTTGCACTCTTGGAATCTGTATTCCGATCTCCTCAGCCATACTGTTCCCCTCCCTCTCTGAATTTCTTCGAAAAAAGAAAAGCAAAAAAGAAAAAAACCAAATGAGAGAATATATTTATATGATTTGAAATCACAAACTGCTGAACATTATTAGCCTAAATAACAATCAAAGTCTACAGCTGCCAACACTGACCAAGTGATTTTTCGTTGCAGAAAAGTCCAGGATAAGATATATTATTGGCACTCCCTCCCACCTCATTGGATCACAGACTTTGGTCTGTTTGCAGCAGAGAAGTCAATTTTTATTTCTTAGAGTGATTTCCGTACATCGTTTTTTTAACTTCCGCACAATCTTTTTAAACTTTAGCAATTGATTTTTCATTAATTTGTTCAATTTAATGATGAAAAAAAATACATACAGTAGGTGAAAAAGGTGTGCATAAATCATTTTCATTTTCTTTATGCATACGGAAAGAAATTTGATTTTAACATATACAATAAAGAAAAAAATGGATTGAAAATTTGGGTGTCCAAAGACATAATGTGAGATTTTACTTTTTACCTCTCAAGTCCTTGGCTGCCCAAATTGACTCTAGAAACTTTGGACCTCTCTTTCTCTCTCTCTCTCTCTCTCTCTAAAACAAACATAAAAATATGAGAAAAAGAAAAAAAATGGAAATGCACCAGCCGGGAATCGAACCCGGGTCTGTACCGTGGCAGGGTACTATTCTACCACTAGACCACTGGTGCGAACATGTCGATTACAGCTCCCGCTTTATTATTGGCTCGACAGGAAAAGAAATTATACCGAATGACGTCCTTAATGGCAAAAGGACACATTGGCAATTATAAATTTATAATCAGTAAGTAAGATACGACAAACGATTCTGGGGGTTCGAAATAAAAATATTGCAAAATACATAATGTCTTTTCTACCCTACTCCAAGATGTAAAAGTAAAAGAAAATGGCATTTTTGACTATCCAAACTTAGTTACGATTAGGGGTGGGCAAACGGGTTTTGTACCCACGGGTCGGGGTGGGTACCCGTAGTACGAGGTGGGTACAAAATTTTAAAACACAAAATGGGGCGGGGCGAGGCAGGTAACCAAAATTAGCGGGGCAAGGCAGGTTCAAAAATAGGAAGGAGTGGGCCACCGGCCCCGCCCGTTTCTAGCTTGAGAAAATTGGATGGGGTTTAATGTTTGTCAAATCTCACTCGCCACCATTGATTTCCATATTTTCATCTCACACACACACACCCCCTACTTGTGTTTCCTCATCCCCAAATCTCTCGAACCTTCTCCCTTCTCCCTCATTCCTCTCCTTGTTTCTTCTCCTCCTATCTCTGCAACTCTCCTTCCCATAGCACAGACACACCACACCCACACACCACTACGACCTCCACTATCATGGCGCACACTCCGGCGAGCACCATCACCATCTGTGGACTGTTCCTCCTCACTTTCTCACCTCCCTACGATCGGGTCTGGGTGAGCGGAGAAATCAGGTTTCGTTGCTCTGCGGTTGGTCCTTGATTTTCTGCAACTGAATTTTCAACTTAGCGTCTGTGCGTGGGAGGGAGGCAGTCAGAGAGAGAAGACTGGGTAGAAGTAGAGTGTGAGTGGGTTGATTTAGGGCTGGGCACGTGCTGAAGGAGTTGAGGGGTTGGGATTCCTGGGATTGGGACTCCATGGGCTTGAGGGATTCAGGGTTGAAGGAGAGGACGGTGACGACGTGGCCTTGGCGGAGGGAGGCGGAGACGTCGAGGAAGGTGGCTGTTTCGCCACAAAAAAAAAAAAAAAATGGTTGTGGTGTGTCGAGATCGTCGAAGGAGCTGCGGCGATATCGAAGAAGGTGCTGGAAGAAAACCTTTAGGGTTAGGTGTCTGTTTGGGCTTTTAGGTTACCTGTGAGGTCCATTATTTTGTTTATGTGGACATTGTATTTGGATCAAACTGATTGAATTGTATCCACACAAAAAACAAAAACAAAAAAACCCGTGGACCCGGTCCGTTTCAACCGGGCCAGGTAAGGTCCGGTTCCTATCTTAGAAAATGTTATCCCCAGCCCGTGCCCACCCCTAGTTACAACCATGTTGAAGCAGAAAATATTACAAAATCTTGAGGAAGAGGGGCTGTGTTTCTTTTTTTTTAAGCCTAACATGTGGACAAGATAAATTGAGTAACTTAGAGTACGTGTAGTCTTTGGCTTCACACAAGGAATAACTTGCTTTGATACCATTAAAAAAGTTGAGGTTTAGTCATAAAATTATTTAGCAATATAGAAAGTAAACTAATTATTTACAAGCACATGTAATGTACCTTTTTTTCTGATGTGAGATTGATACTCTCAACAGATTAAACGTTTTAGGGTAATTTTACTCACAATCTTTGAGTGTATTTTCTTTTCTTTTCACTTTGGATTATGGATTAAACTCGACAATTGTGATTGTATTTGTAAATTTATGGCATGTCATTACATGGATGTTTTCGATTTCAAGCCTCCAAGTGCAAGTAGAGTTACGAGGCCATGGATAGAGCTTTAACATGGAGATGGAGTCTCTAAGTTAGGGCTCGTTTAAAAGTATATATTTTAAACGATTGAAAACATTTTTAGAGAAAAAACTTGTTATGTGCTTCTTGTAGGAATTACTTCAAATGCTTTTCTAAGATTCACTTGTATTTTTACTAAAAATTGGTTACAAAATTATTTTCACCAGAAGTGCTTTCGATCATGTTAAAAGCACTTTTAAACGAGTTCAGCTCTTATTATATCAATAAAAAATGCTAGGCATGTCAACGGAAATGAGCAGTATTGGCCAAATAGTACTACAGGCACTTTAAGTACAAGTTGGTATGTTGCTATGCTTTTGCTGGTGTATTTGCAAACTTCCATGAGCTGCTAACGAAACTGTCACCATATCTTTCCCCTGCGGCACCGTTGATGGGTATCGCATCAGAAACCTCCTTCACATCTTCTTCAGTGAGTTTCACTCTCAACGATCCGATATTATCATCGAGATTTTTTATCTTTGTCGTCCCTAAAAGAATACAATGAGATGTAAGTATACTTCGTTTTCAAGTTTATTAAAAATGGTTCGTCCAGTTAGTAAGTTAATACGAACATACCAGGGATTGGTACCACGTCATCACCTTGGCTAAGAATCCAAGCTAGGGCAACTTGTGCAGGGGTGCATCCGTGCTTCTCGGACAACTTTCGTACGTTGCCAAAGATGACCTTGTTCTTCTCCAAGTTGTCTCCTGTAAATCGAGGACAGAAACCTGATACCTGATAACAAAATGAATAGCCATCAAATAACCGTTCTTGTTCACATAATTAAGCATATCGCAACCCCGGAACTCCCTTACCAGAAAATTATTTGCAGGTAGACTTTCGACAACACCCTTGCCACCGAAAAATCCGCGACCAAGTGGGCTGTATGGCACTATTCCGATTCCAAGCTCCCTGTGGTTCCAACAAAAGCGACAATATTTTCTCACATTGATCAATCGACTATGATGCGGGAACAATCAACCAGCCACAAAGTAGTTACCTGCAAAGCGGGACAATTTCTTCCTCGATATCTCGAGTCCAAAGGGACCACTCCATTTGTATAGCAGTTATGGGATGAACTGCATGAGCCCTTCTTATTGTGTCCGGGCTAGCTTCCGATAATCCGATGTACTTAATTTTTCCCTCATTCACCAGTTTCTTTAGCTCCTCCATCTGTCCTTACAAAAATAGTGACTGAGTAACAGAAAAAAGGACAAAGGCTTCATATTGCACTTCAAAAGTAGGGGAAAATATCTAACACTTACAGTGTCCTCTATGGGGACTGTTGTATCGATCCGGTGCTGATAGTAAAGATCAATGTAGTCCACGCCAAGGCGCTTCAGGCTAGCCTCGCAGCAGTAGCGGACATATTCAGGACTGCCATTTACTAGCATCTGATGAGGTTCGATTTTTACGATACCAAACTTCGTAGCCAACTGAACTTTGTCTCGTGGCAATTGCTTCAATGCCTGAAGTTAAACCGATCGAAGACAGCATAAATGACCAACATTAAATTCATACCGACAACCCTAGACACTCTTAGGCTCTTTTCAGAACCTGCTCCAATTTCGAGTCAAGAGATCCTAAACCCTTGCTTGCTGCACAAGGAAATCAAAACTTTGAATTATGGAAAGACTAATTCAGAGCAGATTACCTTCCCAACCAAAACTTCATTAATATGAGGTCCATAAACATCTGATGTATCGAAGAAAGTAATTCCCTTATCGAATGCGTGCTTGATGATCGATATGCCAAGCTCTTCGGGGACTGGATCGTTGTAGATTCCAGAAAGGCCCATACACCCAAATCCCAACTTGGAAACCTGCACAACAAATGAATTCACAACAACAACAACAACAAAGACTTTTCCCACTAAGTGGGGTCGGCTATATGAATCCTAGAACGCCATTGCGCTCGGTTTTGTGTCATGTCCTCCGTTAGATCCAAGTACTCTAAGTCTTTTCTTAGAGTCTCTTCCAAAGTTTTCCTAGGTCTTCCTCTACCCCTTCGGCGCTGAACCTCTGTCCCGTGGTCACATCTTCGAACCGGAGCGTCAGTAGGCCTTCTTTGCACATGTCCAAACCACCGTAACCGATTTTCTCTCCTCTTTCCTTCAATTTCGGCTACTCCTACTTTACCTCGGATATCCTCATTCCTAATCTTATCCTTTCTCGTGTGCCCACACATCCAATGAAGCATCCTCATCTCCACTACACCTACGTGTTGATGCTTCACCGCCCAACATTCTATGTCATACAGCATTGCCGGCCTTATTGCCGTCCTATAAAATTTTCCCTTGAGCTTCAGTGGCCTACGACGGTCACACAACACGCCGGATGCACTCTTCCACTTCATCCATCCAGCTTGTATTCTATGGGTGAGATCTCCATCAAATTCTCCGTTCTTTTGCAAGATATATCCTAGGTAGCGAAAACGGTCGCTCTTTGGTATTTCCTGATCTCTGATCCTCACCCCTAACTCATTTTGGCCTCCGTTTGCACTGAACTTGCACTCCATATATTCTGTCTTTGATCGACTTAGGCGAAGACCTTTAGATTCCAACACTTCTCTCCAAAGGTTAAGCTTCGCGTTTACCCCTTCCTGCGTTTCATCTATCAACACTATATCGTTTGCGAAAAGCATACACCAAAGAATATCATCTTAAATATTAAGTTTGTGATCTTCGCTAGATTGCTCCGGTCATTAGTATGGATAAGTATGTAAATGGATAGAGACAGGAAGCAAACACAAGATGTACGTGGTTCACCCAGATTGGCTACGTCCACGGAGTAAAGGAGTTCTCATTAATTGTGAAGGGTTTACACAGTATATAGGTTCAAGCTCTCCTTTAGTGGGTACAAGTGAATGATTTAGTACAAATGACATTAGGAAATATTGTGGAAGAATGATCTCGTAATCACGAAACTTTTAAGTACCGAAGTGTGGTATCGTCTTCACTTGCCTTATCTGTCTCATAGGTAGATGTGGCATCTTCTTTGGAAGTACTCTTCCTCCCTCCAGGGGTGGTATCTTTAACTGGTGGAGATGCACAAGGTAATGTATCAATTTCACTTGACGCTTACTTGTAGTTTCAGGCTTGGTCAAGCGCGATACAAACCATGTAGTAGGAGTCCCCCAAGTCGCCGAGCTAGGGGATCTGCTGAAAGAGGTGACAGACAAGGTAAGCAATCAGAGCTCTAACAATCAGTCCCAGATCAGAAGTTTGATTTCGAGTTTCGGCTGATTGTTATCCTTCTCCTTATCTTGCAGGTAGCATGAAGGATAAAGAGAAGAAAATGAGAAAATGTGATATGAGATACTTTTGCTTTTGAAGAAGTAACTTTCCACAGGCTTATTCTTGAACTAGGCTGGAGGGTTTTCTTGTTTCCGCCAGAGTATAAGGCCGACTGAAGAATTTGAGGGTCAAAACAAGTCCATCAAATCTAGAGTACGTTCGACCCTGCTGATATGAGATACTTTTGCTGTTGACTAAGTAGTGGATGTATCGGCACGTGTTCTGTTGCGCTTGTCTCCATATGCTTCCTTGTATCCTTCTCACTTGCCCTATTTGTTCCTCAGGCAGATGTGGTATCTTCTCGGGAAGCATAAGATGTTGAAGATGAGTACTCGAGAGCAATGGGGTTCCAGGCAGTCAGTTCCGGACTGGAAGCTTGATTCCAAGTGCTGACTGATTGCTCTCTTTCTCCTTGTTTTGCAGGTAAGAACAAGGCCAAAGGAAAAGACAGGGAAAAAGCATGATATGGGATACTCTTGCTTTTAACCCTGATGATATGAGATATTCTTGCTCTGGTGTAGCTTGTTTACAGAGGTATTCTCGGGGGGGGAAAGAAAGTTGAGTATTTCGAGAGGCTTCGTTGGGAGTGCCCTCTCAGATATGAGGAAGGGTTGAGCATTTTTGTAGGTCTGCCTGTCCGTTGAGGATGGAGGTCGACATATATAGGAGTCTCCCTAACAAGAAGGAGTAATACTATTCTTTTACCCTGCTTGGTCATAGCACGGCAGTGGGAGCTGTCAGCTTCACGTGTTTTAACTCTGTCAGAGCACTTTGAAAAAGTGGTCTGTGGTATCTGGAAAGCTGATGTTACGTGTGAAGATTACAGACAAGTTTTATCCAAGGAGATCTGGCTCTTGAAGTTGAGAAAGCGGTGTGAGGATTACAGACAAGCTTTATCTAAGGGGCTCTCGAAGTTGAGAAAGCGGTGCCTCTTCGGTTTTCGAACAAGCAATCCTGTCGGGGATCTGTCTCTCGAGATTCGAATAACGGTGCCTCTTTGATTTTTGAGAAAGCAATCCTGCTAGGAGTCTGGCTCTCGAGATTCGGATAGCGGTGTCTCGTCGCTTTTTGAGAAAGTAATCATGTTGGGAGTCTGGCTCTCGAGATTCGGAGGACGGTGCCTCTTCGATCTTGAAGCAAGCAATCTTGTTGGGAGTGTTTTCTCAAATGTAAGTAAAGGTTAGGCCTGTTTGCTAGTCTACCTTGCCACGGAGCACAGAGGTTGACACACAGGGACTTTCCAATTATTTAGCAGTGGTCCTGTTCCTTTACCCTTGTGGGTAATAATATGGTAGCTAGACCTTCAAAATTTATGTGTCTAAACTTTGTTAGTGCTGTTTCTTTGCTATTCTTTTACCCTTCTTGGTCATAGCGATGTAATGGGAGCTGCAAGCTTCACATGTCTAAACTTTGTCAGAGATTTTTGGCTAAGTTATCTGTGGTACCCGTGAGCTGATGTTGCGTGTGGAAAGTGGATGATTGAACAGTAACATTCACGTGCTTTCTACTTCACCAGAAATCTTCGACAGAATGCCCGTAATTTCCGCAAAGTTGAGTGTGCATGTGACAGGTGCTGACAAGGCTGAAAAAGCAGGTGCCTCTTCGATTTCTGAGATCGGCCCTCGTGGTCTCTGAGCAGCCCAGTTTTTGAGAAAGCAAGCGCCTTTTCGATTTCTGCGATCGACCTTCGTGGTCTTTGAGCAGCCCAGCTTTTGAGAAAGCAAACGCCTCTTCGATTCCTGAGATCGGCCCTCGTGGTCTCTGAGCAGCCCAACTTTTGAGAAAGCAAACGCCTTTTTAATTTCTGAGCAGGCGCCTCTTCGATTTCTGAAGCTCCATCGAGTGCAGATTTTTATAGAGGCTGGTATTAAGTTCCAAAGCACACTTGAATCTCCACCAGTAGAAGCTCTCTTCTTGCATTTCTAAGATCTTGATTTGTCCGACCTCTTTTCTCTTCAACATCTTTGAAAATGTCTGGCCCCTCCGACCGTTGTTTTGACTTGAACCTTGTTGAAGAGGCAGCCACGCCTTCTCCAGACAACATATGACGCCCATCCTTCATATCCCCTACTGGTCCTCTTACCGTTGGGGATTCCGTGATGAAGAATGATATGACCGCTGCGGTGGTGGCCAGGAACCTTCTCACTCACAAAGATAACAGACTACTTTCCAAACGGTCTGATGAGTTGGCTGTTAAGGATTCTCTGGCTCTCAGTGTTCAGTGTGCAGGTTCTGTGTCTAATATGGCCCAACGCCTATTTGCTCAAACCCGCCAAGTTGAATCATTGGCGGCTGAAGTGATTAGTCTCAAACAGGAGATTAGAGGGCTCAAGCATGAGAATATACAGTTGCACCGGCTCGCACATGACTATGCTACAAACATGAAGAGGAAGCTTGACCAGATGAAGGAATCTGATGGTCAGATTTTACATGATCATCAGAGGTTTGTGGGTTTGTTCCAAAGGCATTTATTGCGTTCGTCTTCTGGGGCTGTACCGCGTAATGAAGCTCCAAATGATCAACCTCCGATGCCTTTTCCTTCTAGGCTGCTGTCCAGTACTGAGGCTCCGAATGATCCCCCTCCGGTGCCTTCTCTTTCTGGGGCTCTGCCGACTGCTGAGACTTCTCCTAAGCAACCTTTGTGAAGGCTCCCTCGTTTGTTTATTTTGACTCGTGTATATGTACATATTTGTAACTTCTTAGAGATATCAATAAATAAGCTTTGTTTCATTTCAACGTATTGTGTTAAATACACCAAAGCCTTCTTCACTAAGTTCTTTGAATTTTTCTTTTGTTGAAGCTTGTATGTTGAAGCTTTATGAGTGGAGCATGTAGGTTGAGGTAGTGTTCCCTTAATTTCCCGAGTGGGGAAAACTTCTCGATTGGAGACTTGAAAAATCCAAGTCACTGAGTCGGGTCGGCTATATGAATCTTAAAACGCCATTGTGCTCGATCCTGTGTCATGTCCTCCGTTAGATCCAAGTACTCTAAGTCTTTTCTTAGAGTCTCTTCCAAAGTTTTCCTAGGTCTTCCTCTACCCCTTCGGCCCTGAACCTCTGTCCCGTAGTCGCATCTTCTAACCGGAGCGTCAGTAGGCCTTCTTTGCACATGTCCAAACCACCGTAACCGATTTTCTCTCAGTTTTCCTTCAATTTCGGCATAAAATCAATGTGAAGTAATGCTAATTTTTATTTGGAGGGAAGCTAAAAACATAACCGAGTTGCAGAAATGAAAAGCTAGAGTAAAGAATCTGAAATGGTTTCACCTCAAATCCCTGAGTTCCGAGTTGCACTCTTGGAATTTGAACTTTATGCTCCTCCGCCATTCTTCTTCTTCAATCTTCTTCAATCATGGTGCACTCTTGGAACTCTTTTTGTCCCCTGTTTGGTGAAGTGAGAGCGAATTTAAAGGCGTTTTACGCACTAAACTTCATGTCGTCATTGATTACATCAGCATATCTTTTAGATCACTGCGTGTGTCATTGGTCATTAAGGAACTAAATCCATTACTAAACTCGTGAGTGCTATATCAATATTATTTGGAAGTTTGTTAGTGCCCAAAAGTCCACTTCCAACAACATTTTGTTAATAAGGTGTGCTATCCACACATCCTATTTTATTTCTCACACATCCCTTGATAATTTCTATCTGTTGATCTTCTTCAATTTATCTGATCCGACGACCGAAAATTAAAACGGCATATTTTACTTCTCACACACTCCTTGATAATTTATGTCCGTTGATCTTCTTCAATTCAACCGATCCGATGGCCGAAAATTAAAACGGTGTGTGAAAAGTAAAATGAGGTATGTGAATATTACACCCCACCATCTGTTAGGTGTGACGTTTTATTACAAAAGGCTTTGGTATTAGTTTAAAAAGGGTACGATATTTAAACTCTTCTTTTCTCATAAATACAATCAATGTGAGATATTTCAACAAAAACCATACACTAATTGCGTGAAACGTTAAAATAATCTCTCTTATTACATATAATATCCCATTAAAATGTGCCTGACGTGTATGAGTCCAGTATAATTTTCAGAACAACAGTTTCTCGGATAAGTAGTCCCCGGATCTTTGTTCCGTTCATGAGCGTTACAATTTTGGAATGGAAATTACGCTTAGAAAAGAACTTAATACGATGTTGAAGTATCCGTAACTGCTTCAAAGACTTCGACTGTATTGCAACTTTCTCGCAGAAACTGTGCAGATTCGATTGTGCATACAAACATTTAAGTTGGTCTGTTGCATTGTTTTGCTGGTGTGCTTGCAAACTTCCACGAGCAGCGCATAAGACTATCTGTTAATCTCTCCCCTGCTGCGGCATTGATCGATATCATATCCGAAATCTCTTTCATATCGTCTTTAGTGAGTTTCACTCTCAAGGAACCAATATTATCGTCAATGTTTTTTTTCTTAGTTGTCCCTGCAAAGACACAATGAGAGATCAGTTCGCTTAACCTTTTTTTGTTCAAAATCGACGCGGTCCAGTTAGTAAGCTAATACCCACATACCAGGAATTGGTACCATGCCATCGCCTTGACTAAGAATCCACGAGAGCGCCATCCGTGCCGATGTCATCCATGATTTTCGGCCAAGTTTTGTACCGTACTTATTCGGATAACAAATTGCAGCTGTCTTGAATTTAAGGAGATGTTCTTCAGATCATATATGTGTTACCTGAAAACTATTTGCAGGTAAATATGACACCTCAAATAGGCAAAGAAGTCACCATTCTTTCTCTATCCTCGAATATTCATAAGCTCCCTCTCCCCACACCACTTGATATACCACAAGAACTTGAAAAATCATTTTTTTTCCCCACTAACTCAAAGGGCTTGCCACAATTATCAAAGAAAAATTGAGGCTGGGACATGCTAATCACGTCATCTGCAACGCATTTCTCATATTATCTGTATTGATTCTCTCAACTTCACGCAATTGTCCTAGTAGGGCAACTCTACCGACTTATGTTTCGTTATTAGTAAGTTGCAGGTTTTAGTTTTATTTCGTTTTGCTTTTTATTTTGACATTTTTTTCTCTAGTTTTTCCCTCCTTGTGTATCTAGTTCATAAATGATGGAGAAAATCATTTGATACGTGAAACATGAAATTTGATTAAAAAGTGTACGAAATTAAGCTTAAATCAGCACACAATTAACTGAGAACAGCTTTTATTAGTACAAAAAAAAAAAAAAAAAGGCTTAAGCATCCAACAGAACTCGGCAGCATTCACCAAAGGTTCTCAAACTGTGCAGCAATTGGAACTTTAGTTGCACTTTCTAACAACAATCAGAACCAAACAAACATAATCACCTTAAAGCATTTCGGCGGTTCTTACGGATATTAGCTGCATAGTAAAAATTCTTACAGGAAATGCACAGACCCGATCACATACACGAACATTTAAGATGGTCTTCCTCCATCTCTTTGCGGTGTATCTGCGAACTTCCAAGAGCAGGGGATGAAAATTTCAGGTACATTATTCCCCGCCGCCGCATCCACTGGTACCATATCCGAAATCTCCTTTACATCTTCTTTTGTGAGCCTCACTTTAAAGGATTCAATATTATCATCAAGATTTTTCACCTTAGTTGCCCCTACAAGAAAACAAAATGGAAAGTCAGCAACTGGAAAAAAAAATCTAGCAATGTTTCCACTTTATTGCATTAGTTAAACTCATCAAATACCCTAAACCCTAGAGGCTAGATCAGGAAGGTAAGGGGCACGCACCGGGGATAGGTACCACATCATCGCCTTGACCACGAATCCAGGCAAGGGAAAGTTGCGCAGTGCTGCATCTATGCTTTTCAGCCAACTTTTGTATTCTACTATATGTAATCTTGCTCTTCTCAAGGTTGTCTGCTTGGAAACGAGGATGCCCGTACTGAGAGCATGATTGATTCGTCAAATCATATAATAATTAGAATGAAAGAGCTTCAGGCTCACCTTCAAGGAGTCAATGTTTGAATCCAGGTTCTTAATCTTTGTTGTCCCTGCAGTCGAAATTCAAAAACAAATAAACAATGTGTCGATGACGAGTTCTAAATCACAATGTCATATACTTGGAGCTCAAGTAAGATGAACCGAAAGCCGCTTTTCTATTCTATCTAAGACAACCATTATAAGAACAAACACAAACTCATTGGCACGGAAACAACAAGCTGCAGATGCAACGTACCAGGTTTCAAATCAAATGAACTTGATGAGAACAAAAATGTAATGAGGACTCACCCGGGATAGGTACGACATCATTTCCTTGGTGGAGAACCCATGCTAGTGGTAGTTGAGCAGGAGAGCATGAAGACATGCTTTAAGTAACTTGATAAATTCAGCAGTGCAACACACATACCTTTCCAAGAAGATCTTCGTTCGTATGAGGTCCGTATACATCAGCTGTGTTAAAGAAAGTGATTCCTTTGCTGAAGGCATGCTTCATTGTTGTGATACCATCCACATTGGCAACAGGAGAGTTATAAATCCCACTCAGCCCCATGCATCCAAACCCCAGTTTTGAAACCTGATTAAAACAAAGAAGTTAGAAATTTTGCAACAAATCAGGAAAAAATCGATAGAAATATTTTTTTTTTTTAAAATGAGTACACTTCCAATAGGATTTTGAAAACGATTGAAGTGTGGAAAGCCTTGGGAGAGACATGTATAGCATGGCTCACTGACCTTTTCAATAGGATTTTGAAAACGAAGAAGATGCCAAACGAGTGGCGAAAAAGCACCTTGGTGCCTATTTACAAGAATAAGGGCGACGTACAAAATTGCATGAACTATAGGGGTATTAAGCTAATGAGTCATACAATGAAGCTCTGGGAGAGAGTCATTAAACATAGATTGAGGCAAGAGACACGGGTTTCGGACAACCAATTCGGGTTCATGCCAGGGCGCTCAACCATGGAGGCAATCTATCTCTTACGAAGATTGATGGAAAGATAAAGAGATGGGAAAAAGGATTTGCACATGGTCTTTATAGATTTGGAAAAAGCGTATGATAGGGTCCCAAGAGACATTATTTGGAGGATTTTAGAGAAGAAAAGAGTATGAGTAGCATATATCCAAGCTATAAAGGATATGTATGAAGGAGCAAAGACTGCCGTAAGAACTCATGAAGGACAAACCGAAAGCTTCCCCATAACTGTAGGATTACATCAAGCTCATCCTTAAGTCCTTACCTTTTTGCGTTGGTAATGGATGAGTTAACAAGACATATTCAAGATGATATTCCTTGGTGTATGCTTTTCGCAGACGATATAGTGTTGATAGATGAAACTCAGGAAGGGGTAAATGCGAAGCTTAACCTTTGGAGAGAAGTGTTGGAATCTAAAGGTCTTCGCCTAAGCCGATCAAAGACAGAATATATGGAGTGCAAGTTCAGTGCAAATGGAGGCCAAAATGAGTTAGGGGTGAGGATCAGAGATCAAGAAATACCAAAGAGCGACCGTTTTCGCTACCTAGGATCTATCTTGCAAAAGAACGGAGAATTTGATGGAGATCTCAACCATAGAATACAAGCTGGATGGATGAAGTGGAAGAGTGCATCCGGCGTGTTGTGTGATCGTCGTATGCCACTGAAGCTTAAGGGAAAATTTTATAGGACGGCAATAAGGCCGGCGATGCTGTATGGCACAGAATGTTGGGCAGTGAAGCACCAACACGTACACAAAATGGGTGTAGCGGAGATGAGGATGCTTCGTTAGATGTGTGGGCACACGAGAAAGGATAAGATTAGGAATGAGGATATCCGAGGTAAAGTAGGAGTAGCCGAAATTGAAGGAAAACTGAGAGAAAATCGGTTACGGTGGTTTGGACATGTGCAAAGAAGGCCTACTGACGCTCCGGTTAGAAGATGCGACTACGGGACAGAGGTTCAGGGCCGAAGGGGTAGAGGAAGACCTAGGAAAACTTTGGAAGAGACTCTAAGAAAAAACTTAGAGTGCTTGGATCTAACGGAGGACATGACACAGGATCGAGCACAATGGTGTTCTAAGATTCATATAGCCGACCCGACTCAGTGACTTGGATTTTTCAAGTCTCCAATCGAGAAGTTTTCCCCACTCGGGAAATTAAGGGAACACTACCTCAACCTACATGCTCCACTCACAAAGCTTCAACATACAAGCTTCAACAAAAGAAAAATTCAAAGAACTTAGTGAAGAAGGCTTTGGTGTATTTAACACAATACGTTGAAATGAAACAAAGCTTATTTATTGATATCTCTAAGAAGTTACAAATATGTACATATACATGAGTCAAAATAAACAAACAAGAGGGAGCCTTCACAAAGGTTGCTTAGGAGAAGTCTCAGCAGTCGGCAAAGCCCCAGAAAGAGAAGGCACCGGAGGGGGATCATTCAGAGCCTCAGTACTGGACAGCACCCTAGAAGGAGGATGCATCAGAGGTTGATCATTTGGAGCTTCATTACATGGTACAGCCCCAGAAGACGAAGGCAATAAATGCCTTTGGAACAAACCCACAAACCTCTGATGATCATGTAAAATCTGACCATCAGATTCCTTCATCTGGTCAAACTTCCTCTTCATGTTTGTAGCATAGTCATGAGTGAGCCGGTGCAACTGTTTATTCTCATGTTTGAGCCCTCTAATCTCCTGTTTGAGACTCATCACTTCAGTCGCCAATGATTCAACTTGGCGGATTCGAGCAAATAGGCGTTGGGCCATATTAGACACAGAACCTGCACACTGAACACTGAGAGCCAGAGAATCCTTAACAGCCAACTCATCAGACCGTTTGGAAAGTAGTCTGTTATCTTTGGGAGTGAGAAGGTTCCTGGCCACCACCGCAGCGGTCATATCATTCTTCATCACGGAATCCCCAACGGTAAGAGGACCAGTAGGGGATAAGAAGGATGGGCGCCATATGTTGTCTGGAGAAGGCGTGGCTGCCTCTTCAACAAGGTTCAAGTCAAAACGACGGTCGGAGGGGCCAGACATTTTCAAAGGTGTTGAAGAGAAAAGAGGTCGGACAAATCAAGATCTTAGAAATGCAAGAAGTGAGCTTCTACTGGTGGAGATTCAAGTGTGCTTTGGAACTTAATACCAGCCTCTATAAAAATCCGCACTCGATGGAGCTTCAGAAATCGAAGAGGCGCCTACTCAGAAATCAAAAAGGCGTTTGCTTTCTCAAAAGCTGGGCTGCTCAGAGACCACGAGGGCCGATCTCAGGAATCGAAGAGGCGTTTGCTTTCTCAAAAGCTGGGCTGCTAAAAGACTACGAAGGTCGATCGCAGAAATCGAAGAGGCGCTTGCTTTCTCAAAAGCTGGGCTGCTCAGAGACCACGAGGGCCGATCTCAGAAATTGAAGAGGCACCTGTTTTTTCAGCCTTGTCAGCACCTGTCACATGCACACTCAACTTTGCGGAAATTACGGGCATTCTGTCGAAGATTTCTAGTGAAGTAGAAAGCACGTGAATGTTACTGTTCAATCATTCACTTTCCACACACAACATCAGCTCACGGGTACCACATATAACTTTGCCAAAAATCTCTGACAAAGTTTAGACATGTGAAGCTTGCAGCTCCCATTACATCGCTATGACCAAGAAGGGTAAAAGAATAGCAAAGAAACAACACTAACAAAGTTTAGACACATAAATTTTGAAGGTCTAGCTACCATATTATTACCCACAAGGGTAAAGGAACAAGACCATTGCTGGATAATTGGAAAGTCCCTGTGGGTCAACCTCTGTGCTCCGTGGCAAGGTAGACTAGCAAACAGGCCTAACCTTTACTCACATTCGAGAAAACACTCCCAATAAGATTGCTTGCTTCAAGATCGAAGAGGCACCGTCCTTCAAATCTCGAGAGCCAGACTCCCAACATGATTACTTTCTCAAAAAACGACGAGACACTGCTCTCCGAATCTCGAGAGCCAGACTCCTAGCAGGATTGCTTTCTCAAAAATCGAAGAGGCACCGTTCTCCGAATCTCGAGAGACAGATCCCCGACAGGATTGCTTGTTCAAAAACTGAAGAGGCACCGCTTTCTCAACTTCTAGAGCCCCTTAGATAAAGCTTGTCTGTAATCCTCACACCGCTTTCTCAACTTCGAGAGACATATCTCATTGGATAAAGCTTGTCTGTAATCTTCACACGTAACATCAACTTTCCAGATACCACAGACCACTTTTTCAAAGTGCTCTGACAGAGTTAAAACACGTGAAGCTGGCAGCTCCCACTACTGTGCTATGACCAAGCAGGGTAAAAGAATAGTATTACTCCTTGTTAGGGAGACTCCTATATATGTCAACCTCCATCCATAACGGATAGGCAGACCTGCAAAAATGCTCAACCCTTCCTCATATCTGAGAGGGCACTCCCAACGAAGCCTCTCGAAATACTCAGCTTTCTTTCCCCCTGAGAATACCTCTGCAAACAAGCTACACTAGAGCAAGAATATCTCATATCATCAGGGTTAAAAGCAAGAGTATCCCATATCATGCTTTTTCCCTGTCTTTTCCTTTGGCCTTGTTCTTACCTGCAAGACAAGGAGAAAGAGAGCAATCAGTCAGCATTTGGAATCAAGCTTCCAGTCCGGAACTGACTGCCTGGAACCCCATTGCTCTCGAGTACTCATCTTCAACATCTTATACTTCCCGAGAAGATACCACATCTGCCTGAGGAACAAATAGGGCAAGTGAGAAGGATACAAGGAAGCATGTGGAGACAAGCGCAACAGAACACGTGCCGATACATCCACTACTTTGTCAACAACAAAAGTATCCCATATCAGCAGGGTCGAATGTACTCTAGATTTGATGGACTTGTTTTGACCCTCAAATTCTTCAGTCGACCTTATACTCTGGCGGAAACAAGAAAACCCTCCAGCCCAGTTCAAGAATAAGCATGTGGAAAGTTACTTCTTCAAAAGCAAAAGTATCTCATATCACATTTTCTCCTTTTCTTCTCTTTATCCTTCATGCTACCTGCAAGATAAGGAGAAGGATAACAATTAGCCGGAACTCGAAATCAAACTTCTGATCTGGGACTGATTGCTTGGAGCTCTGATTGCTTACCTTGTCTGTCACCTCTTTCAGCAGATCCCCTAGCTCGGTGACTTGGGGGACTCCTACAACATGGTTTGTATCGCGCTTGACCAAGCCTGAAACTACAAGTAAGCGTCAAGTGAAATTGATACATTACCTTGTGCATCTCCACCAGTTAAAGATACCACCCCTGGA
Organism: Malus sylvestris; assembly: GCF_916048215.2. NCBI lineage: Eukaryota > Viridiplantae > Streptophyta > Magnoliopsida > Rosales > Rosaceae > Malus > Malus sylvestris. Next base: position 30,626,681 of record NC_062271.1, read on the forward strand.
GGGAGGAAGAGTACTTCCAAAGAAGATGCCACATCTACCTATGAGACAAATAAGGCAAGTGAAGACGATACCACACTTCGGTACTTAAAAGTTTCGTGATTACGAGATCATTCTTCCACAATATTTCCTAATGTCATTTGTACTAAATCATTCACTTGTACTCACTAAAGGAGAGCTTGAACCTATATACTGTGTAAACCCTTCACAATTAATGAAAACTCCTTTACTCCGTGGACGTAGCCAATCTGGGTGAACCACGTACATCTTATGTTTGCTTCCTGTCTCTATCCATTTACATACTTATCCATACTAATGACCTGAGCAATCTAGCGAAGATCACAAACTTAATATTTAAGATGATATTCTTTGGTGTATGCTTTTCGCAAACGATATAGTGTTGATAGATGAAACGCAGGAAGGGGTAAACGCGAAGCTTAACCTTTGGAGAGAAGTGTTGGAATCTAAAGGTCCTCGCCTAAGCCGATCAAAGACAGAATATATGGAGTGCAAGTTCAGTGCAAACGGATGCCAAAATGAGTTAGGGGCGAGGATCGGAGATCAGGAAATACCAAAGAGCGACCGTTTTCGCTACCTAGGATCTATCTTGCAAAACAACGGAGAATTTGATGGAGATCTCACCCATAGAATACAAGCTGGATGGATGAAGTGGAAGAGTGCATCCGGCGTGTTGTGTGACCGTCGTAGGCCACTGAAGCTCAAGGGAAAATTTTATAGGACGACAATAAGGCCGGTAATGCTGTATGGCATAGAATGCTGGGCGGTGAAGCATCAACACGTAGGTGTAGTGGAGATGAGGATGCTTCGTTGGATGTGTGGGCACACGAGAAAGGATAAGATTAGGAATGAGGATATCCGAGGTAAAGTAGGAGTAGCCGAAATTGAAAGAAAGAGGAGAGAAAATCGGTTACGGTGGTTTGGACATATGCAAAGAAGGCCTACTGACGCTCCGGTTCGAAGATGTGACCACGGGACAGAGGTTCAGGGCCGAAGGGGTAGAGGAAGACCTAGGAAAACTTTGGAAGAGACCCTAAGAAAAGACTTAGAGTACTTGGATCTAACGGAGGACATGACACAAAACCGAGCGCAATGGCGTTCTAGGATTCATATAGCCGACCCCACTTAGTGGGAAAAGGCTTTGTTGTTGTTGTTGTTGTTGTTGAGTACACTTCCAACCACAGAAAGTAAGCATCTAAGTCAACCTCTGCAACAAAGGTTGACCTCAAAACTCAAAGGTCTCATTTGATAGAGATGATTAGCTTGGATACGACGATTATTTATAAAGAAAAGTTGTCCCTTTTCATCCTACCATTTTTGTGAGGACTAAGAGGAATATCTTTTCTTCATGAGTGGTAGCATGGAGAAAATATGGAAGTTCTCATCCATTTCTTCCTTCAAAATGCCTTCAGTGTAGTGAATAGTCATATCCAAGTTAATCCTCTTTATCAAATGAGGCCTAATGGAAACAGAGCCTAGAAAGCATTGAAAGAGGCAAAACACTTAGGCCTCATTTGGTGTCAAGGATTGAATCGGATTGGATAACTCAATAGTTGAATGGAAGTTGATAGAAAATAAATGCCAAAGTTCCAAATTTTGTTTAAGCTCAAGAGAAAAGAGATGGATCACAAGAGAAACCTATTCCTTCCAATAGGATTGGGAGGGATAAATTTCTTCATAACTAATTCATCTTCCATTCTTACTTCAACATACACTAAATCGAATGAGTTATCTGATCCACATCAGTCCTTGACACCAAAACGAGCCCTTACATCTCTTTCTTTAACCAAAAAAAAAAAAGAAACTGGAAATTAGTAGACTTTGGGCAAATTGTGCTAAGCAATGTACTACACAACCAAGCATATATATATATATATATATATATATATATATATATATATATATATTCACTTCAAAACTTAATCCGAGTAACAAAAGACATAAATTGAAACAACTTCAGAATCCAAAAATGGATTAATTAATTAATTTATACCTAAAATCCACAGTTTCCAAGTTGAACTCTTAGAATCTGTATGTTGGGGCTTAAAAAGACTTCACTGCTTTGGAGATGTTTATCTCACAAAGAAGAATGTAATGCAGCGGAATTGATAGGCAAGAGAAAGAAAGAACACTCAATTTATTCACTCACAAACTTAGTACAAGAGGAAACACTCAAACACTCTTACACTTCTTCACTCTTTTCTCACTTCTTGCTCTCTTACTTAGCAACACACACACATACCTATATTTATAGGGCATGTTTGCCAACTTATTCATTCACTAGAATTTTCTAGTGCATTGATCATGCACACTTTTCCAATTTCAGCCAATATGTTTCTAGATTCTACCACAAACAAAAACATTTTATATTTTCTTAAGCATAAGGCGGTGGACTTGACTATACCACCAATTGCTGCACTTTGCTAGAGTTTTCTAGCATATCACTTCACCGACAACCTTTTGCTAGCATTTTCTAGCACATTTCATGAGTTTTCTATGGGTTGGATCATCTTCTTGGGCTAAGAACAAGATTACATTTCAACACTGTATTCCCATCTCCTCAGCCATACTATTCCCCTCCTCTGAATTTCTTCAAAAAATGCCAAATGAGAGAATACATACATACAATCAAAGTCTGTGGCTGAACATTATTAGCCTAAATAACAGCTGAACATTATTAGCCTAAATAACAATCGAAGTCTATGGCTGCCAACACTGGCCAAGTGAATTTTCGTATAAGTCCAGGATATATAATATATATTGTTGGCACGCCCTCCTACCTCATTGGATCACGAACTTTAGACTGTTTGCAGCAGAGAAGTCAAACTTTTTTTTTTTCTTAGAGTGATCTTCATATGTGGTAGTTTTTCTTTCTAATTATAGAAAGTTTAGAATGTTAAATGAGATTTTTGAAGTGCTAATGATAAAACATATACATACTATTTCAAAAAGATAGATTGAAAATTTGGGTGTTCAAGGATATTGTTGGCTGCCCAATTTGACTAGAAACTCTGGACCTCATTGTCTCCCAAAACAAACATAAAAAGGGGGGAATGAAAAAAGAGGAAATGCACCAAGCCGGGAATCGAACCCGGGTCCATACCGTGGGAGGGTACTATTCTACCACTAGACAATTTGTGCCCACATGTCATTTTCAGCTTCCACAATATTATTGTCACGAAAAAAAGTGGGCACATTCGCGATTATAATCCGTCGGATATGACAAACGACTCCAGGGCAAATTAATAATAGAGGTGTGATCCACAGGATTTGAATCCTCTTATGAGCTCAGCTTCCTGAGCAAATTAAACGGATCGTTGGATTTTAATCCAACGACTTCAAATAGAGGATTCCTTTAAAAGTTATAATAAGCCGTTGGATCAAAATCCAACGGCCCCGTTTGTTTTGCTCAGTAGGCTCAGGATGTTGAGCTCAGGAGATGATCAAAATCCATGATCCACATGCCTTTTTTTACTCTTTATACATTTTTTTTTAAATTTTCGACAGTCATATCGGATGAATTGAAGAAGAAAATATGACAAAAATTAATAAAGAATGTATGAGAAATAAAGAATGGAGTGTGGACAGCACATCCCTTAAGAATATTGCAAAATGCATAATGTCTTTTCTACCCTACTATGAGATGTAAAAGCAAAAGGCATTTTCGACTATCCATTAAAACCATGGGTTAGAGTAACCCAATTACTTATAATCACATGGACAATACAAATCGAATGACGTAGAGTAGCTCAATTATAAGCACATGGACAATACCAGTTGGGTAAAGTGTAGCATATGTGGCCGTTGTGATTCATACAATGGAGAATCTTACCATGAAGAAAGTTGAGGTTCCACCATAAAACCAATTGATAATATGGAAAGTAGTCCAATTACTTATAAGCACATGCGATGTCCATCATTTCTTCGATGTGAGATAGATACTATCAACACATTAAATATTTTAGGGTAATTTTACGCACATTCTTAGAGTGTTCTTTTTTTTTCTTTTGATTTTGGATTATGGATTAAACTCAACAATTGTGATTGTATTTGTAAATTTATGGCATGTAAACATGCACGTTTCCGATTTCAAGCCTCCAAGTAGAGTTACGAGGCCATGGATAGAGCATTAACACGGAGATGGAATCTCTAGCTTATGGCTCATTTGAAAGTATTTTAAAAATGATTGAAATCACATTTAGAGAAAAAGATTTTTATATTTCAAAACCACTTGAAGAACTTCTTGCAAGAAACATTAGTTATGTGCTTCTTGTAGGAAGCACTAGTTATGTGTTTCTTGTAGGAAGCACTTTAAGTATTTCTTGTAGAAAACACTTCAATGTATTTTTTAAAAATTCACTTGCATTTTTACTAAAGAGTAAAGATTTGCTCCAAAATTATTGTCACCAAAATTCAAACATTGTTATAAATAGGCAAAAGTTAGAGAAATAACATTTGCTAAGAGCGAGAGCAAAGTGGATGTAACATATCACAATGTTTTGTTTATTAACTACAACAGAATGATTGCAGGTAAAAGAAAAATAGGAGAACGCAAAAAATATTCTAACTTATCATTCTTCTCTTATTGCTTTTTGCATCCATGTGTTTTGAACACTCGTGGTGCTATATTTATAGAGCAACTACCTTGAAAACTTACAAAAACTTCACTATTTAGCATATGAATCTTTACTGTATACATGTGGGCAAACATACCCACTGTTTACAACAAACGTGCCTTTATTATATCAATAAAAAACCCTAGGCATATCAACAGAAATGAGCAGTATTGGCCAACTAGTTAGTACTATAGGCACTTCAGATACAAGTTGGTATTTTGCTATGCTTTTGCTGGTGTATTTGCAAACTTCCATGAGCAGCTATTGGGACCTTCACTATATCTTTCCCCTGCCGCACCGTTGACGGGTATCGCATCAGAAACCTCCTTCACATCTTCTTCAGTGAGTTTCACTCTCAACGATCCGATATTATCATCGAGATTTTTTATCTTTGTCGTCCCTAAAAGAACACAATGAGATGTAAGTATGCTTCGTTTTCAAGTTTATTACAATGGTTCGTCCAGTTAGCAAGTTAATACGAACTTACCAGGGATTGGTACCACGTCATCACCTTGGCTAAGAATCCAAGCTAGGGCAAATTGTGCAGTGGTGCATCCGTGCTTCTCGGACAACTTTCGTACGTTGCCAAAGATGACCTTGTTCTTCTCCAAGTTGTCCCCTGTGAATCGAGGACAGAAACCTGATACCTGATAACAAAATGAATAGCCATCAAATAACCGTTCTTGTTCACATAATTTAGCATATCGCAACCCCCGAACTCCCTTACCAGAAAATTATTTGCAGGTAGACTTTCGACAACACCCTTGCCACCGAAAAATCCGCGACCCAGTGGGCTGTATGGCACTATTCCGATTCCAAGCTCCCTGTGGTTCCAACAAAAGCGACAATATTTTCTCACATTGATCAATTGACTATGATGCGGGAACAATCGACCAGCCACAAAGTAGTTACCTGCAAAGCGGGACAATTTCTTCCTCGATATCTCGAGTCCAAAGGGACCACTCCATTTGTATAGCAGTTATGGGATGAACTGCATGAGCCCTTCTTATTGTGTCCGGGCTAGCTTCCGATAATCCGATGTACTTAATTTTTCCCTCATTCACCAGCTTCTTTAGCTCCTCCATCTGTCCTTACAAAAATAGTAACTGAGTAACAGAAAAAAGGACAAAGGCTTCACAATGCACTTCAAAAGTAGGGGGAAATATCTAACACTTACAGTGTCCTCTATGGGGACTGTTGTATCGATCCGGTGCTGATAGTAAAGATCAATGTAGTCCACGCCAAGGCGCTTCAGGCTAGCCTCGCAGCAGGAGCGGACATATTCAGGACTGCCGTTTACTAGCATCTGATTAGGTTCAATTTTTACGATACCAAACTTCGTAGCCAACTGAACTTTGTCTCGTGGAAATTGCTTCAATGCCTGAAGTTAAACCGATCGAAGACGGCATAAATGACCAACATTAAATGCATACCGACAGCCCTAGACACTCTTAGACTCTTTTCAGAACCTGCTCCAATTTCGAGTCAAAGAGATCCTAAGCCTATGAGGCATGGATATGGATACGGATACGAATACGGCGATATTATACGACACTCCTGAGTATTTTATATCAGAAAGACGGGTATCCTACATTTGATGTATCGATATGCACAAGGAAAATCACAACTTTGAATTATGGAAAGACTAATTCAGAGCACATTACCTTTCCAACCAAAACTTCATTAATATGAGGTACCAAAACTTCATTAATATGAGGTCCATAAACATCTGATGTATCAAAGAATGTAATTCCCTTATCGAATGCGTGCTTGATGATCGATATGCCAAGCTCTTCGGGGACTGGATCGTTGTAGATTCCAGTGAGCCCCAGACACCCAAATCCCAACTTGGAAACCTGCACCACAAATGAATTCACAATTTGCATAAAATCAATGTGAAATAATTCTAATTTTTATTTGGAGGGAAGCAAAAAACATAACCGAGTTGCAGAAATGTAAAGCTAGAGTAAAGAATCTGAAATGGTTTCACCTCAAATCCCTGAGTTCCGAGTTGCACTCTTGGAATTTGAACTTTCTGCTCCTCCGCCATTCTTCTTCTTCGATCTTCTTCGATCTTGTTGCACTCTTGGAACTCTTTTTTGTCTCCTGTTTGGTGAAGTGAGAGCGAATTTAAAGGCGTTTTACGCACTAAACTTCATGTCGTCATTGATTACATCAGCATATCTTTTAGATCACTGCGTGTGTCATTAGTCATTAAGGAACTAAATCCAATACTAAACTCGTGAGAACCAATATTATTTGGAAGTTTGTTAGTGTCCAAAAGCCCACTTCCAACAACACTTTGTTAACTACCACTTGCATTGTCTGTCAAGTGTGAGATTTTATCACAAAATACCCCGGTATTAGTTTAAAAGGAGTAGGATATTTAAGATGGTCTGTGTTTGAAATGGTATCAGGCATGTTGTTTTTGGTTGATATAGATTCAAACTTGAATAATCGTTTGAAGAGATTTTTGTGTTTGTTTTGGCTCGAGAGAAAACGGAAGAGCAAAAGTTTCTTTGTATATATTTTTCTTAATCTCCCAAAAGACAAATTACAAAGACTATATCTTTTCACAGCCGGTCTAAAACCAGAACCTACATCTAGAGGCCTAGTACTCCTCTCCGATCATAAATGGTTATCAGAGGATATCATCCATCCACTTGGAAGAAGATGAGAATGCTCAGTACAATTAAAAGATAAAACACCAGCTGTAATCTTTCTAAAACTAGGGGAAGAAACTAGCCGTTGAAATTAAAAAAAAATAAAAAAAAAAAAAAAAGCTCCTTCTAATTTTAGTAAGGTCTTCATTTCTTCACACTTTTCTGCTTCCTTTTGACTTCATCTGCAGGATTACCTTCTGCAGGATAACTCTAAAGCTAGGAGGCAGCTTAATTCTCAACAGTCTGTTGCGTAAATAATCTCTCTTATTACATATAATTTCCCATTAATGTGCCTGCCGTGTACGAGTCCAGTATCATTTTATAAGAAACGGAAATTTTCAGAACAACAGTTTCCGGGATAAGTAGTCCCCGGATCTTTGTTCTGTTCATGAGCGTTACAATTTTGGAATGGAAATTACGCTTAGAAAAGAACTTAATACGATGTTGAAATATCCGTAACTGCTTCAAAGACTTCGACTGTATTGCAACTTTCTCGCAGAAACTGTGCAGATTCGATTGTGCATACAAACATTTAAGTTGGTCTGTTTCATTGTTTTGCTGGTGTGTTTGCAAACTTCCACGAGCAGCGCATAAGACTATCTGTTAATCTCTCCCCTGCTGCCGCGTTGATGGGTATCATATCCGAAATCTCTTTCATATCGTCTTTAGTGAGTTTCACTCTCAAGGAACCAATATTATCGTCAATGTTTTTTTTTCTTAGTTGTCCCTGCAAAGACACAATGAGAGATCAGTTCGCTTAACCTTTTTTTGTTCAAAATCGACGCGGTCCAGTTAGTAAGCTAATACCCACATACCAGGAATTGGTACCATGCCATCGCCTTGATTAAGAATCCACAACAGCGCAAGCCGTGCCGATGTGCATCCATGATTTTCGGCCAAGTTTAGACAGAAAACATAATACGCTAAACTTTTCTGTCTCCCTCAATTCTCACATCTCTCTCAGTCTATTTACATTCCTACTTCATAATTCTTGGGCAATTGATCACTACTTAGCAATCATGTCTGCCGTTGGCGTGCATATCGAATCAGACATCTTGTGAGACTTTGGGTTGTATCTTGGAGTTGTAGGGCACCGCTATAACATGCACATAGGGAGGCGTTTACGGCTTTAGGGCAGCAACACCGCGCCTCTCTTTGGTTCACAGGCCAGATATTTTTTTTAATTTAAATTTCATAAGTCTGATAGTGATTATACATTTGATTTGATATATTTGATCATATAAATAATTGATATATTTTTGCAATATATTTCACAATCTAAAGCTGTATACGTGTGATAATATAATTGCAAATTTTACAATCTATTTTTACAGTACCTTGAAAGCCCTAAGAATTGTAGTTTTTCCTATGTTGAAAGTGGAATTTTTAGGATTCTGTCGTTCATTGAATTTTTTTTTATTCAGGTCCTATCGTTGTTTTTTGACTCTGTGCATTTGTTTTATTCAAGTCATTGTCATTGAATTTTGTGAGAAGGCAAACCTTACCCTTCATTCATTGCATCATGTCATTCAATTGTCTGAGAAGGCAAACTTTGCCTTTAATTCATTGTTTTTTTTACTCTTTGCATTCTCTTTATTCTTTTTAGTACCAAAACATTTTAATATTGCATATCTGTCAACTATTGTCTGGGGTTGATAATCTTCATAAACTACAATTAATAATTAAATATTACTTGTATATTGCATACTGATACATGTAAACTGCAATTATCTAATATTATACGTAAACTGCAATTAATTATTAAATATTACTTGTAAACTGCAATTATTTAATATTGTTTATCTGTCAAGTGATTTGACTACAATTGCATCAGTGCGTGATTATTACAATTTGTGTGTGATTATTCAGTACCAAGCACTTGCATCTTTTATGCTTTAATTAAATTAAATATGTGCTTGATTATTACAATTTGACTACAATTGCATACTCATATATGTTAATTGTTTTATGCTTTAATTAAATCTGTGCATGACTATCATTATTAATTGATCTGTGGTTATTATATAGCAGTATAGTTTATCCTATACTTGTTAAAATTTTTGAGTGACAATTTGTTTTAATCTCTACAGTATTATAGCAATCTTATATCTCTCTCACTTGTTATTAGTCAGAATTACATAACAAATGGCAAGCCTAGAAGAAACAAATAGTGTTAAGCCTGAAAAATTTAGTGGGCATAATTTCTGTAGGTGGCAAAAACAAGTGAAATATTGGTTAACTGTCTTAGGACTTGTATCCGCACTTGAAGAAACTCAATCAAACAAAGATTCCTCTTCTAAAGAGTCATCTTCTAAACTAACCCCTGAACTCATAGAATACCATTGTCACAATAGAATCTTAAGTGCCATTTCTGATCATCTCTATGATGTGTATCATGCTACTACATCCACCGCCAAAGAACTTTGAGAAACTTTAGAAGCGAAATATGGAATTGTAGATGTTGGGATGGATAGGTTCACGGTCTCAAACTTTAATGATTATAAGATGGTTAACAATAAGTCTGTTGGGGAACAAATACATGAGTATCAAGAGCTATTAAGAGGTGTTGAAAAGAAAGGAACGAAGTTCAGTGAGGACTTTAAAGTCTCTTGCCTTATTGATAAACTGCCTCAATCTTGGAATGACTTTGCTAGAACCTTAAGGCATAAACAAGGAGAATTTACTTTGGTTCAAGTCATAAATTCAATTAGAATTGAAGAGAAACATAGGTCAAGCCAAAAGAAGGAAACCGAAAAACAAACAACTATGAACTTAGTTGAGAATGTGTTTGGACCCAAAGTTACACCATCGGCCCGTGCAATCAAGGTCGTTGAGTAAGCATAGCTCTCAATCGTCAGATGGAAAAGTGGAGATAATTTTGTTATTGTTAAAAAATAATATTATGGCTTTTGTCATAGTAATTATTTTTCAATTTGGATTATCTTGGCATTATATCTTGGAACAAGTACAGTTCTAGTGAACTTAGGATTACTGCTATCAGATTGGAGAAACTTGGTAGATGAGATTTGAAAAGTCATGGTGCATGCACGGATGGATTATGGAAAAGCCTAGATAGGCTTGGCTTTTGGTGGTGATGTGATAAGTCTAAGATTTAATAGTCTTGGATGATGATGACAAGCCTAGGTAGGTTAGGTTATGATGATAAAACTTTTATTTGGATAGGTTTTTGTGAGGTTTAGAAAATCGTGAACATCTATTTGAAGGATATGCCTTGGTTTCTGATGCGGATTAATTTCAGTTCCACGGAAAAGAATTGCAGTTGAACTCTACAAGCACCATCAGGTTGTGCCAGATAGATATCCAACGTTATAAATACATGAAGACTGTGCAGCATTCAAGCCCATTTCCAATTCAACACAAAAACTGCCATGCGTAAACCCTCGCTCTACGCGAAACCTCTCATCAACCTTGAGACTTTTGTTTTCTTTTTCCGCTGATATACCTTCAGTTTGGATAAACAGCACTGTGAAGGCAACCGGCGAACATCTTCAGTTTGGATAAACAGCACTGTGTCGAGGCCAACTGGTTATCTATCTAAGTCTCGGTCGAGAAGGATTTTCGAATTCTTATTGGCAAAGGCCATCTCATTAGCCTTTTTGGCGAAGTGAGGTGTTACAAGTTATTACATTCGGCACATTGAAAACCGAATTTGATATTGAACTTCGCAGAACTAGCAGCCTTATCTTCAGGCTCTAGAACCTAAAGGCCGAGAGTGTTCATTCCTCGGCCGCAGTCTTGAGATTCAGAAGTCAACAGCGCACCCAACGTAACATCAACATATTTTACTCCTCGGTCGAGCTCGACCGACGAGTTGGCACGCCCGCATACAACCGAATGACGTAGTTAGCTTACTAGTTACTCGGCCTGCGCGCCACGTAGGCTTGGTAGTTTTTAGGGTTAACAGAATGACACCAACAAATATGAAAAAAAACAAAACCAAGTTTACCATGAATAATAAGAGGAATTTCAAACCTAGAAGAACAAATTTTAAATTCAAATCACCCAACCAAAATAAGAACTTTCACAAGACTAAGGATCAAGGGAGAGAGAAAGGGGTTTGATTCGTTTGCGGAAGAACCAATCATAAAGCTAAGGATTGCTTCTACAAGAAGACTGAGGAGAACAAGTCTAGGTCAAATCATAATGGTCCAAAAGCCCAAGTGAATATGCTGATAGAGCAACAATCTTCTCAATCACATTTTAAGTATGATTCCTTTGTCAATTTTACTTATGAAAATAAGGATTGGTGGGTAGATTCTAGAGCTAACGTACATCTCTGTTTTGATCGTGAATTTTTTAAAACCTATCAGAAATCAGGTGGAGGACGTGTAACTTTAGGAAATGACTCAATGTCTCAAGTGCTTGGAATTGGAGATGTGGATGCAAATTTCTTCCTCCTTCTTATTGGACAAAATTGCACCTACAAAACAATTAACACCTTAGAGTCAATGCCAAGAGCCTCACACGCCCACGATGAATGGGGGGGCTTTGGCTGAAGAAACTCTTATGCCAAAGTTAGAATTTAGAGAGAAAAAATGTTTAGAGAGTTTGTGGAATTTTGCAAGAGTGTTGGAATGATTTTTTGGTGAATATGGGAACCTATTTATAGGGATAGGCCGGTCCCCTTCAGATAGGGAGTGGCCAGCCATTAGGTAGGGTTTTTTAGGTTTAATTTTGGTTTAATTAGCCAACTTATTATGATTAATTGGCTAATTAATCATAAGGGGAATGTTTTGGTGGTTATGAAATTAATTGGCTAGCTAATTAGTGTAATAAAAAGGGAGAAATGATAAAAAAAAAATGGTAGAAAGTATGGTGGACTCCTTTTTGAATGGGGATGGCCGGCCTTTGAGTTGTTTTTGGAGTTGAATGAATGATTTAATTGACAATTAGGGGATTGATTAGGCAATTAATCCCTTAATTAGTCAATTATTATGTTTTTAAAGGAAGATTTTAGGAAATATGAAAGGAATATATTATTTAGCTAGATTTAATTGACAATTAGGGGATTGATTAGGCAATTAATCCCTTAATTAGTCAATTATTATGTTTTTAAAGGAAGATTTAGGAAATATGAAAGGAATATATTATTTAGCTAATTGATTAGCTAAATAATGAAATGGAATAAATTAGGTTTTGGGAATTACCTTATAGAAATGATTTAATGAAATAGGCTTTAAATTGTTACCTATTTTGGGCACTTTTAACTTGGTTGAAAGAGGGTTGCCCGTAGGAACCTCGTTGTACCGCTAGGGTATTTTTGTCATTTTTGTCCAAAAATCCACGTGTCGCCTTGTGATTATTTTTAGCTCCATAAATGCCCCCACACCTGTTGGGCTGCTTGCAGAAAAGGGTAACAGGTGTAGAGATTTTCTTGCCTTAGGAAACTTTGAATTGTTTCCCTTTTTTTGTGATGATTCTCTCTTTTAATGGGAAATTAGATCCTTCTAGGAAAAGAAAATAAATCCCTCTCAAAGTTTATTTAAGTCCACCTTAAGTGGATTATTAAATCAATTTTTTGAGAGAAACTTATTTCACCCTACAAGCGAGAGAAAGCTTAGAGGATATTTATTCCTCCTCCTCTAGCCATCTTCTACATCTTGCCCATGCAAAGGATCGTCTTTCGTTGCATGCTTCGTCTTCTCGTTGTTTCTAGGTAAGAAAAATTTAATTTTTCTGTCTTCATAATTTTCTTAGAAGTCTTAGGACTTGAAATTGGCTCTCCAGGGGTCGAGGAGACTTTGAATTTTTTTTTTAAAAGCCATGGGTTGTGGAGTGCAGTAGGGTGGCTGGGTTCGGCTCGGGCCGTGGGGGAGAAAAGGATGTGGGGCGCCTGCCCCCTGTCAGTCAAATATGGGCCTCGGGGCATTTGGGTCGAGAAGAAAGAAATTGGGGAGCCAGCACAGGCAGGGCTCCCTGCTTTGCCTTTTTCTTTTTTTTTTAATTATTGGGCCCTTGCCCTAGGGAGGAATGAAGGATTGAATGCCCTCTTGGATTTGGGGGCCTCTGTGTTGTGCCTTTCCCCCCCCCCCCCCATTTTTTTTTTTTTTTTGCCGAGAGCTGCTTTTTTCCTTTCTTTTTTTTTTTTTTTAACAACTCTTTAACAAATATTCCTTGTACTTTTGTAGAATTTTCAAGCATGTCTTCCTCAAGCCACAAGAATGATGATGGTGTGCTGCCGTTGTACAGTCAAGGCGGGTCTTTAAGCAAGGTTGGCGACTTCAAGGCTGCTCACTTCAAGATTAGCTTCGACGACTTGTTCAAGGACTTCCTCGAGGCATACTGGTATGTCATTCCGTCGGGAGTACGTGTGAAGCAAGTTAAGGATGGTAGCAGCCGGGAACCATGCAGTGGAACTCGGAGAGCCATCAAGTTCCACCCCTACTATTTTGTGTTAGGGTTTACTTTCCCTATGCAGCGTTTCTTCCAAGAAGTGCTTTGCTCCATAAGATGTGCCCCCGCCCAATGTTCCCCGAACACAGTCCATGTGATGGTGGGATTCCATAATCTAAGCCAATTCTTTGACTTAGATCTAACCATTAACGAATTTTGGTATTTCTTTGACATAGGTCACATTGACAAAGTTGGGCAACTGTGGTCTCGCCATAAGCTTTTTGATAACTCGAGCAAGATAGATCATGACCGGGCCAAAGAGACTTTGGAGATAAGTGGAGAATGGGAGTCTGATTCTTCCCCCGAGTTGCGTGTACCAACGGTCTTCATATCTAGTAAACAGGCTGCTTAATCTTCTCGGCTACTTTGTTGTAGTGCCAAGTTACACTTCAATTTTCTGATTGTCTTTCGTTGTTTTTTTTTGTAGATTCGGAATTCAGCTTAACACCTAAGGTTTTTCCGAACATAAAGAAAGTACATGTCGTTCTGGGGTATCCCTTCCGAATATCATGAGTGGCGTTGTCTGCTTAGTCCTCTTCGTAGGGAAAAAAGTGGGCTACCTCCAAAAGAGGAGATAAAACGGATCAAAGCAGATGCGATGGCTCGTCCTATCACTGTGATGGAGCCTGCAATCAATAAAGGTGGGAAAAAGAAACATTCCTCGCCTACTCAAGAGATGCTTGCTGAAAAGAAACCGAAGACTGATCGCGGGGATTTTTCGGCTGCTCAAGAAATACCTGTTGAGAAGAAACCGAAGATTGCTTCTGCTGTTCGCGATGGTTCATCAACTGTTCCTAATATTGTGATTGACTTGACTTCCTCTAAGGGCGAGAAAGAAAGAACTGCTATATTTATGCCGGTAACGCCTATTGCTCCGAAGGCTGCTACCTCGATTGCTGAAAGGATTACCCAGCGCAGAAGTTCCTTCGTGCATCCAATGCCGAAGTTTGTGCCAAAGCGTTCGTCTAGAGCTAAGTCTGGCTCACCTTTGGAGAGGCTTGCTATTATGAAGAGTGACAAGGTGCCCCTGCCTACTAAAGTGGTGCCAAAACCTGCTTCATCCGTTGCTGCAAGCAACTCGTCTGCTGATAAGAAGGAAACTGCTTGTTCATGCAGGCTTGAAGAATCCACCAAGGCTGTTTCTTGGGAAGTTGCTAAGATTTGCACGCTTTTAAAGCCAGATTTACTTGAAGACATGGATTTATGTGCCAAGTTTGTTGATGGGGTCAATGAGGTTATTGGTCCGAGTCTTTTCACGAAGCACACATCCGAGTATAGGAAGATTGCTTTGCTAGCCATGATGTAGAAAACAACAATTTTGGCAGCCAAGTCCATGTTCCTTGACCAAGAGAAAACCAAGGCTGCTAAATAGATGGCAAGAACTATGGCTACCAAAGCTTACTCATCGGTCGAAAAAAATCAGGAAATTAGAATCTGAGCTTGCTGCTTTTAAGGGATCTAATATTTCTGCCCCCACTTCTCTGCAGCTTGAGGCCACTCACCAAGAGATTATGGTTTTGAAGACTAGGCTTGATGCAATCCAAGTGAAGTACGAAAGTGCAGAGAAAGAAATCGAAGGTTACATACCTCAAATTCAAGATCTTAAGCGTTTCATCTCTGAATTCCGCTCCGTTGCTTATGCAAAGGATGAAGAATTAATCGCTGCTTACAACCAAGTGATCCATTTCAAAAAGGTCGTTGATAGGCTTGAGCCACAAGTGTTGGAACTTCAGAGTGCTTTGAAGAACAACGACAATCTGAAAAAAGAAATTGAGAATTGCAGCAGGTTCGTGATTCCCTGCTTGAGGAGAATGAGCAGTTGAAGGGTGAGAAGGCTGGGTTCGAAGCTTCACTTACTCAAAGTTAAGCCGATTTCTACAAGCTGGGCTATGTAGATCATCTCTATGGGCGGCCGTCTGAGTTTGATTTTTCTGGTAAAGACTTTGAAACCTTCTTTATTTCTCCCGAAGACTTGCTCACTTTTATTTTTGAGTCTTCTATCGGTGAAGTAGTTGGAGAAGTTGGTGTCCAGGCTAGGGCAGCCGAGGGTAAAGAGCCGGAGGATGCTGCTACTGAGAACATCAAAGCTGCTGAAGGTGTGACGACCGAGTAGTCGTGAAATGTCCAAGCTATTGAAGAATAGTCTTCTAGGTAGCCTTTAGGATTTTCTTTGTTTTCCTTTGTTACTTTTGCTTGAACTCCTTCGGTATTTGCTAATTGTTTATCAATTTTGCTAGAAAATTTAATAAACTTGCTTTTTTTGCTTTTCTCCATCTTCGCTTCTTTTTGTCCATGCCTTAACCTTTAGACCTTATAGACCAGTGGCAAGCGTGCTACTTTTCTATAAGCAGGTATTGGTGTAGAACTTTTGCAAAGTTATTTAACTATAGGGTTGGCAGCCGAATGCCTTACTTACAGAAGCAGACGAATTCGCGTAACCACTAGGTTGTTAACCTTGGATCTTTCCAATTCCGTAGGTTGTGTAGCAAGTATCACAACACTTTAGGACTTGGTGTAGGTTATTCTGTGTTTGGCAGAGGTGAAGCTTATTGACTACGTAGCATGTCGGTAGTGGATAAAATCTTCGTGTATGCACGCTAGCTTGTTTAACCTTTCACAAGAATGTGCGGTTGCATAAGTCTAGCATGGTTTTACTGCTCGAATGGCAAGCCGAAGGTAGTCTTCCAGAAATCCGTAGGCTACCTTAGTGCACTCGGTAGCAGCTTTAGGTTTTCAGGGCAGCCGCCTGTTGGGTGTACTGCGTAATGTGCCCCTCCGTCTCTAGGGCCCGGTTCCCTGCGAATTTAGGCCAAAAGACCCAAAATCCTTCAACTAGCTAAGCCTTGAAAAAGACCGTTGTGGCTACTTCTAGGAATCCCGGTGCAAGCCATCGTGCATCTAGTTATACTAGGGCATCCAGGCTCATCCACGTCTGGATATTCAGAGTGTTGAGTTTATCCTCCTGTTTTAGAGAGCATGGTTGGCCCTTCGGGGGATGCAATTCTTACGGTGAGTCCCAGAAAGGGGTGCGATCTTCTTTTGAACTGCAAGAAAGATAAGTTGTTGTAGACATGTAGTCGAGCCAAGTTGCAAATTACTTCTTAATTTTTTATTGAAAAATGAACAAAATGAACGAAACTTAGTTGTAAAAGACTGCATGACGACTGGATATTCCTCGACTTGCGAGATGGTGCCCGTTGAGCTGCTTGAGTCTTCGGGTCTTTATATAGTGGGAAGTCACACATGGTATTTCCTTAAATTGTAGGCGTTCCATTGCTTCTCGATCTCTTTGTCATTCATGGTGGTAAGGGTGTAGTTACCCTTACTGCCTACTTTTCTGATCTTGTACGGACCTTCCCAGATAGGATCTATCTTTTTCGAGCCTTCTCTGCGGACAGTGATGAAAGCCTTTCTTAAGACTAGATCTCCGGGTTGGAACTGCCGGATCTTTGCCCTTTTATTATAGCTAGAAATGAGCTGTTGCTGGTAAACTGCGATTGTGGTGATGGTTTGTTCGCGACTCTCTTCTGCCAGATCTAAGTTTGTAGCCATCTCTTCACTGTTCTGCTCAATGCTTGGCAGTAGAGTGTTGATGCTTGGCACAATGATGTTGGGAGGAATGATTGCTTTCGAACCAAATGCCAAAAAGAAATGAGTCTCACCAGTCGCTCGTCTTTTGGTGGTGCGATATGCCCATAAACATCTGGGGAGTTCATCTGGCCATTTTCCCTTTTTGTCGATGAGGGATTTCTTAAGGCAATCGAGGATTGTCTTGTTGGATGCTTCGTCCTGCTCATTTCTTGAGGATATCTTAGCATGGACATGTGTTGTTTGATGTCGTACTTTTGGAAGAACTTCGCTAAATCTTTTCCCACAAATTACGGGTCGTTGTCGGTGACGATTGACTGAGGGATGCCAACTCGGCAAATGATGTTCCTCCATATGAAACGCTCTATGTCCATCTGAGTTGTGGTCCTCATGGGTTCTGCTTTTACCCATTTGGTGAAGTAGTCGGTTGACACAATCATTATGCATCTGCCCCCAGTAGCAGGCGGCATAGGCCCTACCAGGTCAATCGCTCACTGCATGAATGGCCAAGGACTCGTCTATGGGTGTAGTTCGCTGGCAGGCAGTGCTGGTACCGGTTTGTAGCATTGGCAGCGGTCGCACTTTTATACTAACTCCTTAGCATCTTGGTGCAAGGTAGGCCAGTAGTAGCCTGCGTTAAGAGCCTTCTGTGCTAAAGATCGGCCTCCAAAGTGATTCCCACAAACGCCTTCATGGATTAAACTTAGAACCTTCAAGTCATCGAGAGGTGTTAGGCAACGGAGATGCGGTCCGGTCTAAGATCTTCGAACAAGAATGCCATTCCACGTATAGTAGCGTGCCGCCTTGATTTGGAGCTTTCTTGACTCTAATCTTTCGGTAGGGAGTGTGCCGCTGACCAAGTAGTCTATAATAGAACTTTGCCAGTTGGGAGTTACACTAACCTGTGACACTTCGGATGTCGGCTCCATCTCTATGCTTGGCTTGTCTAGATATTCCACCGGAATAGAGCGTTTAAATTGGTGGTCGAGGGCGGAGCCTAAATCGGCTAGCGTATCTGCATGGGCATTGTCTGCCCGCGGAACTTGAGTGAGAGTGTATATCTAAAATGTCTCAAGCTGTTGGCGTACTTTCTCTAGGTATTGTGCCATCCTTGGGTGTTTTGCCGTGTATTCCCCAATAGCCTGGCTAGTGATTAGTTGGGAATCAGAATGAATTGCGAGCTTCCTTACCGCCAAGTCTTTTGCCATTCGAAGGCCTGCTAGTAAGGCCTCGTACTCTACTTCATTATTGGATGCTTTGAAGCATAGAGTGATCATATGCTCGAGCATTGAGCCGTCTGGGGTAACAAGAACCACGCCTGCTCCTGAACCTTTGTTGTTAGATGCGTCGTCAACGTGCAAATGCCAGAAATCTTCAGTTGGGGGTGTAAGCATGGCTAAGGTGTGTTCGGCTTCTAGAGTATTACTAGGCTGCTCTATTGCATTGCCTAGGCTAGGTGTGAATTCTGCTATGAAATCTGCTTAGGCTTGGCCTTTATCGCTGTGCGAGGTCGAAAAACTAAATCATATTGGCCAAGTTCCAATACCCATTTCATCACTCGTTAAGATGTGTCTGGACCATGTAAGATTGATCGTAAAGGATACTGAGTCATAACGATGACTGTATGAGCTTGAAAGTATGGTCTGAGCTTCCGAGCCGCAACAACTAACGCCAAAATTAATTTTTTGATCTTCGGATATCTTGTTTCCGCATCGAGAAGAGCTTTAGAAGTGTAGAATACCGGTAATTAGGCCTCCAGCTCTTCTCACATGAGGGCAGAGCTCACTGCTACTTCGGAGCCTGCCAAGTAAATGTATAAATCCTCCGCTGCTTCCGGCTTGGATAGTAAGGAAGGTGATGAGAGATACTTCTTCAAGTCTTGGAAAGCTTTTTCGCACTCTTCATCCCATTTGTCTCTTTGTGCCCTCTTGATAGATTTGAAAAAAGGCTTACATCGATATGTGGATCGTGAGAGGAAGTAGTTGAAGGCAACTGCTCGTCCGGTCAAGCTTTGGATCTCTTTCAAGGTAGTTGGATATTTCATCTCTAGGATTGCTCGAATTTGCTTGGGATGTGCTTCAATTCCTCGTTAAGTTACTAAGTACCCTAGGAATTGGCTTGAAGATATTCCAAATGTGCATTTGGTAGGGTTGACTTTCATCTTGTATTTCCTAAAGATATTGAAAGTTTCTGCCAAATTGCAAATGTGATATGATTGCTGCTTGCCCTTTACCATGATATCGTCGACATAGACCTCCATGGTTACCCAAATTTGCTTTTTGAACATCATATTTACTAGTCTTTGGTAAGTGGCTCCCTCGTTCTTGAGGCCAAAGGGCATGACCTTGTAATAGTAGGTGCCCCGCTCTAGGATGCGGTTTTCTCCTTGTCGGGCTCGTGCATGGCTATTTGGTTGTAGCCAGAGTATACGTCTAAGAAGCTGAGCAACTGGTTCCCAGAAGTTGAATCTACTAATAGATCGATCTGGAGGACTGGATAAGGGTCTTTTGGACATGCTTTGTTGAGGTCGGTGTAGTCTATGCAAACTCTCCATTTGCCCTCCTTTTTCTTCATGACTAGTACGACATTAGCAACCCATGCCGAGTGTGCTACCTCTTTTATGAATCCGGCCTCCAATAGGTTGTCAATTTCTGCCTCAATGATCGCTACTCGTTCGGGTGCGAAATGTCTTCTCTTTTGGATTACCGATTTGGCGGTAGGGTCGACATGCAGCTTATGGCAGGCCACATTGGGGTCAATGCGGGGCATGTCAGATGGTGACCATATGAAGACGTCTCGGTTTTCTCTAAGGAAAGTTGTGAGTTCTTCCTTTTCGTCTGGGCTTAGTCGTGAGCCAATTTTAGCCATCTTTTTCAGCTGATGGGGATCAAGAATGATGTCTTCGGCGTCCTTTTCGGGATTCCATCCTATCTCGTCTGCTTGGGCTCTATCTTCTTGATCCACTTGCTGTAATTTCTATTTGGTAGCCTCTTTGTCCTTTTGGAATTCGGTAGCCTCTATGGGGGTAAAGATCTTCTTCTTTGATTCTTTCAACATTTGCACAGTGCATCGTCGAGATGAAACCTGGTCAGACTTAATCTTTCCGACTCCTCCTCCCTAGATGCGGAATCGAATTTTTTGATACTTGACGGAAGTGACGGCATCCAGCTTGATCAACCAAGGTCTCCCAACAATCCCATTGTAGGGAGATGGATCACTTACGATCGTGAACGTTTGCTTTGAGACAACTGGCGGTGCTTTCACGTTAAGTGTAATGTGGCTGATGGCAGTTGAGGTGTGTCCATTGAATCCGGTAAATACCTCTGCTCGGCGTATGATTGTGTTTTCCAGGCCCATTTTCTGAATGACTGAGAGTTGAAGCAAGATGACTGCACTTCCATTGTCAACCATCATCCTGTCAACTATAGTATGGGCTAGTTGGACATATACTACTAATGCATCGTCGTGTGGGAAATCGACACCTTCTGCTTCCTGCTCAGTGAAGCCAATAATGGGTCCAGGTTGGGTATCGACTGCTTGAACTTGTGATATTAGTAAAGCCTCATGGGTCTTCCTCTTTTTGGAGTTATTAATGGCCCCCAAGTGCTCAGATTCAACGAAAATGCCATTGATTTGAATCATCTTGGTTGGCGGCTCCTCATCACCGTCTGTATTCCTTCTTGGCTGCGCAGCTGGCTTGTCCAAGTATCTATCGACTTTGCCTTCTTTCACGACCTTCTCTAGGTAGTTCTTCCAAGTGTAGCAGTCGTTGGTTGTGTGACCAGGACCTCGGTGGAATACGCAATACTTAGTGTGGTCTAACTTGGAAGTATCTCATTTTGATTGTTCGGCAACTTGAACCATGGTTCGTTCTTGATGTCATGAAGGATTTGATGAATTAGAATAGAGAACTTAGAATAGCTCTTAGTTATCGGGCCTTCTTTGGTCATAGGTCGGTCCATGCGCTTAACCTCAGGCATGCCCTTGTTGGGCTGTTTTCCATCCTTCTTCCTTTGAGCAGCTGTCGACTCTTTTCGAGGCTGTTCGGGCACCTTTTCTACTTGTCGAGCCTCGTCCCAAAGTGCATGCTTCTCTATCAGAGCAAAGGAATCTGCTAGAGTTAGGTCTTCTTTCATGATCATTTCTCCGAACAATGGGTGGTCTGCTGAGAGTCCTTTTTGGAAGGCTGCACTTGCTATCGAGTTATCGCATCCGATGATCTTTGCCTTCTCTGCTTTGAATCTCTTCACATAATCGCAAAGTGACTCATTTGGGTTTTTCTTTACATTGAACAAGTGATCGGACTTTTTCTTGATTGAACGATAAGATGAGTATTCTTTGGTGAAAACCAAAGAAAGATCATCAAAATTCTGGATGGATCGTGCTGACAAGGTATGAAACCAATCTTGTGCCTCGCCTTGTAAAGTGAATATTTTGCACATAAGGACGTCATTGTTCCGATAAAGGACCATCGCACTTATGTAGTGCTTCAAGTGTCTTTCTGGATCCTCATCTCCTTTGAAAGATGTGAAGTGCAGCATGCTAAACTTGTGTGGAGGCTTTGTCTGCCCGATCTCATCCGTGAAATATGACTTGCTTATGTTAGTCATATCCCGCCTTAGTGTTTCATCAGCCATTTCGTTGCGTCGAAAATCAAGCATCTGTTCATTGAAAAGTCTTTCTACCTCCTCTTGGATTTGCCATTGTTAGAAGAGTGGAGTTATCGGATGCCCCTGGTCTTGACCCGCTGGTCTAGGTTACTATTCTACACGCTCGGCTCATCTATGTCGTGGCTGTGGTGTATGAGATAAGTTCCTAGCAGGCAAGGGATTTCTTTCCAGGCTGCCGGTTGAACTTAAGCCGGATTGAATGACTGCTTCATTTCGTTCGTCAGGCTGCCTGCTCTGATGTGATGCAGATGATGCTCCTTGAGGGCCTAACCGCGAATGAACGCTTTGCCTAGAAGGTTGCTCATGTTGATTATCGAAGCGTGGCCTCAACCATGAACGAATATTTACCCACAGGCCTAATCAAGAGTGCACGTTCCTCCACGCGTTAAGACGGGAGTATACGCTATCTCGGGGGCCCAATCGAGAATGTATGCTACCTAAGTGTTCATTTTATGATTGGTTAAGTAACTGTTTGCCGGGACGCTGCTGGAAAGGTTCATCTACCCTTGTCTTACTTTGAGACTTCTCGTTTGGGGCACGTTGGATCTCGGTGCGTTGTAAGAGTTGATTCACCAAGGTCATCTGTTGTGCAAGGGTGCTCGTCAACTCTATGACTTGTCCAGATAAATGTTGTTCACTATTCGGATTGGAAGAGCTCGGATGGAATGCACGCTGAACAATAAAAGGGTGGTAGACTTCGAGCGCGAGATTTGAGTTGCGGAATGTCAAATCTACAAAGAAATGTGGTGAAAATGCCCCCGGCTCGATGATTGGTCTGGATGGTTGAGATAGTCTCGAGCCGACTTGGGCTGCTTGAGAAGCCATGAGAGCAGGAGCAGGCTGGATCACGGGAGCAAGTTGGATCGCGGGAGCAGGCTGCTCAGTGCATGGTGCATGCGAGTGCGAGGCTTGGGCTCGGGCCCGTGCAAGCTTGGATGGCATGGCTTGGGCCATGGTGGAACCCCGTAGTGGTGGTGCCACTCTGTTTACAACCGTATTTTGCCTCGTGGATCTCCGCGATCCCATTTCTTGAGTATTGGAATTTTCACTTGTACGAGTATGGAAAATATTCAAATGGACTAGAAAATAGAGAAAAAACATTTTTATGCGAGAGTATTCTATGAGTATGGATTTCAACTCTCAATGAAAGCACCAATTTGTGGATGCAAATTTCTTCATCCTTCTTCTTGGACAAAATTGCACCTACAAAACAATTAACACCTTAGAGTCAAGGCCAAGAGCCTCACGTGCCCATGATGAATGGAGGGCTTTGGCCGAAGAAACTCCAATGCCAAAGTTAGAATTTAGAGAGAAAAAAGTGTTTAGAGAGTTTGTGGAATTTTGCAAGAGTGTTGGAATGATTTTTTGGTGAAAATGAGAGCCTATTTATAGGGATAGGCCAGTCCCCTTTGGAGAATGAGTGGGCGGCCATTAGGTAGGGTTTTTTAGGTTTAATTTTGGTTTAATTAGTATTATGATTAATTGGCTAATTAATCATAAGGGGAATGTTTTGGTGGTTATGAAATTAATTGACTAGCTAATTAATGTAATAAAAAGGGAGAAATGATAAAAAATAAAAAAATAAAAAAGGTAGAAAGTATGCTAGACTCCTTTTTGAATGGGGATGGCCGGCCTTTGAGTTGTTTTTGGGGTTGAATGAGTGATTTAATTGACAATTAGGGGATTGATTAGGCAATTAATCCCTTAATTAGTCAATTATTATGTTTTTAAAGGAAGATTTTAGGAAATATGAAAGGAATATATTATTTAGCTAAATAATGAAATGGAATAAATTAGGTTTTGGGAATTACCTTATAGAAAGGATTTAATGAAATAGGCTTTAAATTGTTATCTATTTTGGGCACTTCTAACTTGGTTGAAAGAGGGTTGCTCGCTGCTCGCACGTAAGAACCTCATTGTACCGCAAGGGTATTTTTGTCCTTTTTGTTCAAAAATCCACATGTCGCCTTGTGATTATTTTTGGCTCCACAGGAGACATAGAACTAAAGATGACATTAGGAAATGTCTTAATTTTGAAGGATGTGCGACATGTACCTTATATTAGAAGAAATTTAACTAGTGGATCATGTTTATTAAAGCAAGGTTATAAAGTTGTAATGGAATCAAATAAGGTTGTAATAACCAAGAATAATGTATTTATTGGAAAAGGTTTTATTAGTGAAGGATTATTTAAGTTAAGTGTTTCTTCAGAGTTCAATACTCTTCTAAAAGTTCTTAAGGTTGAATCTAGTAATGTTTGGCATGGACAGTTGGGACATGTAAACTTGTTCAAAATTAAGAAAATGATGGATTTGGACCTAGTCCCAAAGTCAAACATGAATCTTAAGCGTAAGTGTGAAATTTGTGTACAAGCAAAACAAACCAAGAAACCGTTTAAGTCCGTGGAAAGGAATACCCAAATTTTAGAGTTTATACATAGTGATGTTTGTGACTCAAATAGATTACCTACTAGAGTTGGTAATAAGTATTTTGTCACATTTATAGATGATTGTTCGAAATATTATTATATTTATTTGATAAAGACCAAGGATGAAGTATTTGGTAAATTCAAGATTTACAAGACAGAAGTGGAAAATCAATTAGAGAAAAGGATAAAGAGACTTAGGTCTGATAGAGGTGGTGAGTACACTCTTACCGATCTTTAGTATTTTTTGTGAAGATCATGGTATTATACATGAAGTAACAACACCCTATTCTCCACAATCAAATGGAGTTGCAGAAAGGAAGAATAGGACCTTATTGGACATGGTGAATGCAATGCTTTTGAGTTCTAGATTACCGGAAAATTTGTGGGGGGGGAAGCAATTTTGACTGCATGTTTTATAATAAATAGAGTAATAATTAAAGACAACACTACTACTCCATATGAAATGTGGAAAAAGAGAACACCAAATCTCCAAGTCGAAAGTGTGGGGGTGTTTGGCTAAAGTTGAAATCCCATAACCTAAGAGAAAGAAGATAGGACCTAAAACTGTGGATATTATTTTCTTAGGTTATGCTCATAATAGTAGTGCCAATAGATTTCTAGTCATCAATTCTGAAATAAATGAAATTTAGAATAACACTATATTGGAGTCTAGGGATGCAACATATTTTGAAGACATATTTCCTTTCAAGACTATAATGCAAAAGCAAGTGATAGACAGATCATGCACTAGTACTGACAAAGCCTCCACAAGTATTAGCCATCAAGTTACTAATGAAGAAGAACCTCTAGCATAACTTAGAATGAGTAAGAGACCTTGAGTGGAGAAGAACTTTGGTGATGATTTTTATACTTTTTTAATTGAAGATGATCCAACAACATATGAGGAAGCCATGATTTATGTCGATGCTCCATTTTGGAAAGAAGCTATAAACAATGAAGTTGAGACTATTTTACAAAACAACACTTGGGAGTTAACGGATTTACCACCCAGTACTACACCAATTGGTTGTAAGTGGGTATTTAGGAAGAAACTGAAGCCTGATGGAAGTATAGACAATTACAAAGCTAGGCTAGTAGCCAAGGGATTCAATCAAAAGAAAGGAATTGATTACTTTGACACTTACTCTCCTGTGTTTAGGATTACCACAATTAGGATCCTTATAGCGTTATCTTCTATACACAATTTAGTAGTTCATCAAATGGATGTGAAAACAACATTTTTGAATGGAGACTTAGATGAATAAATTTACATGGAACAACCCGAAGGATTTATAGTGAAAGGCCAAGAACATAAAGTGTGTAAGTTGGTTAAATCGTTATATGGACTCAAGCAAGCTCCTAAGCAATGGCATGAGAAATTTGATAAAGTCATTTTAGAATATGATTATGAAATTAATGAGCATGAAAAGTGTGTCTATTATAAGGAATGCAATGGACAGTGTGTAATTTTATGTCTTTACGTTGATGACATATTATTATTTGGAACAAGTTTGGAAATTGTGAAAGATGTTAAGTCTTATCTATCAAAGAGATTTGATATGAAAGATCTAGGATAAGCCAATATTATTTTGGGAATGAAAGTAGAAAGAACAACAGCAGGTTTTATTATAAACCAAGCTAGTTCAATTGAGAAAATGCTTAAGAAGTTCAATTTTTTCAATTGCAATCCTATCTCGACACCATATGAACCAAGTGTGTGCTTACTTCAAAATAGTGGTGAACCCCAAAATAGTGGTGAACCCGTGTGTCAACTCCAGTATTCTCAAATGATTGGGTCCTTGATGTATACAGCAAATAAAACTAGACCTAATATAGCTTATGCGGTTGGAAGGCCAAGTAGATACACTCATAATCCAAGTAAAGAACACTAGAATGCTTTAAGGCGAGTATTTAATTATCTAAGAGGAACTATAGATTATTATATACACTATAAAGGATTTCCTTATGTAGTAGTAGGGTATAGTGATGCAAATTGGATCACTGATAGCTCCGAAGTGAAATCTACTTTAGGATATGTATTTTTATTGGGAGGAGCAGCTATATCTTGGGGATCTAAGAAACAAACAATAATTTCTAGAAGTACAATGGAATCTGAACTCATAGCTCTTGATACTGAATGTATAGAGGCTGAATGGATTAAGAATTTTTTGCTTGATATCCCATTGGTGAGCAAGCCTATACATGCCATCTCCATACATTGTGATAATAAGGCCGTGATAGATTTAGTGAGGCAAACACATACAAATAAGAAATTAAATAGACACATTAATGTTAGATACAAATCCGTGAGAAGCTTGTTAAATAAAGAAGTTGTTTCTTTGGACTATGTGAAGTCAGAAAAGAACATTGCTGATCAATTGACCAAAGGTCTATCTAGGAATGGAGTCCTAGATTTGTCGAGGGGGATGGGCTTAAACCCATAAGGAAGTCACCTAGGGAAGAAACCCTACCTTTGTGATTGGAGATCCTATGAAGAAGGTTCAACGGGTAGAAACAATCCATATTGCGTGACTTATATTCCAGCACTCTAAAATAGGAGATTTGAAATAAAATCTCCTCCTCATCCCTATGACATTTATGCTGATGATAAGTGGTGTTAAGGAAAGACATTGTCTTGAATGAGTTCCAAGGCGGGCAATCTCTCGCAAAGTACAAGTCACATGTACTCTTGGACGACTCACCTAAGTGAGAGTAGTCGTAAGGCCGCGACTGTGAGAATTGGGTTGTTCTCTAAAAACATTCATGAGAATCAAGATTAAGTGCATGGCCATAAATAGTGTTAACCCGCACCAAGTTTTTGATCAATACTTTGTGTGTCATATGTTGTAATCTAAATTAGAGGAATCTAGTTCAAGTCTTAGTTCACTATGATTCATTCAGA
Organism: Malus sylvestris; assembly: GCF_916048215.2. Classification (NCBI taxonomy): domain Eukaryota; kingdom Viridiplantae; phylum Streptophyta; class Magnoliopsida; order Rosales; family Rosaceae; genus Malus; species Malus sylvestris. Next base: position 30,653,977 of record NC_062271.1, read on the forward strand.
TGAAAACTAGAATACAAAGTGTAGGTTCAAGTCCAAAAGACACCTACACCCATTGCATGGTATACAAATTGCCCAAACTTTCGTTTCTTCAATTGTGTCTTTTTTATTCCTCATAGAGTTTTGAATCTTGTGGGGGATTGTTGGTTATTTTAAATATTTTAATAATATTTTATTTTAAAGATTCAAAACGTATTATTATTTTATTTTATTTATTTATAATATTTACGAGTTGTGTTTTATTTGAAGAGTCATATTCCTTTTAAAAGGGTATGAGAAGTTCTTTAAATAAGAAACTTTAGACAGAAAACATAATACGCTAAACCCTTCTGTCTCCCTCAATTCTTACATCTCTCTCAATCTATTTACATTCCTACTTCATAATTCTTGGGCAATTGATCACTGCTTAGCAATCCTGTCTTCCGTTGGCGTGCATATCGGATCAGACATCCTGTGAGGCTTTGGGTTGTATCTTGGAGTTGTAAACACCGCCATGACCTGCATGTAGGGAGGCGTCTATGGCTTTAGGGCAGCGACATCGCGCCTCTCTTTGGTTCACAGGCCATATATTCTTATTCCTTTTTTTTTTAATTTAAATTTCTTAAATCTAATGATGATTATACATTTGATTTGTTATATTTGATCATATAAATAATTGATATATTTTTGCAATATATTTCACGTGTTACCTGAAAACTATTTGCAGGTAAATCTGACACCTCAAATAGGCAAAGAAGTCACCATTCTTTCTCTATCCTCGAATATTCATAAGCTCCCTCTCCCCGCACCACTCCATATACCACAAGAACTTAAAAAATCATTTTTAACCCACTAACTCAACGGGCTCGCCACAACTATCAAAGAAAAATTGAGGCTGGGACACGCTAATCACGTCATATGCAACGCATTTCTCATATTGTCTGTATTGATTCTCTCAACTTCACACGGTTGTCCTAGTAGGGCAACTCCACGGACTTATCTTTCGTTATTAGTAAGTTACAAGTTTTAGTTTTATTTCGTTTTATTTTTTATTTAGACATTTTTTTCTCTATTTTTCCCTTCTTGTTTATCTTGTAAGTGTTCCTAAGAAAAGGAAGTTGTTCATTTTTCGGGTTCATAAAAGATGTAAAAGATGTAGAAAATCATTTGATACGTGAAATATGAAATTTGATTAAGAAGTGTATGAAATTAGGCTTAAATCAGCACACAACTAACTGAGAACAGTTGTTATTAGTACCAAAAAAATAGGCTTAAGCATCCAACAGAACGGGGCAGCATTCACCAAAGGTTCTCAAACTGTGCAGCAATTGGAACTTTAGTTGCACTTTCTAACAACAATCAGAACCAAACAAACATAAACACCTTACATCATTTCAGCAGTTCTTACAGGAAAGGCGCAGACCCGATCACATACACGAACATTTAAGATGGTCTTCCTCCATCTCTTTGCGGTGTATCTGCGAACTTCCAAGAGCAGGGGATGAAAATTTCAGGTACATTATTCCCCGCCGCTGCATCCACTGGTATCATATCTGAAATCTCTTTTACATCTTCTTTTGTGAGCCTCACTTTAAAGGATCCAATATTATCATCAAGATTTTTCACCTTAGTTGTCCCTACAAGAAAACACAAGGGAATGTCAGCAACTGGAAAAAAAAATCCAGCAATGTTTCTACTTCATTGCATTAGTAAAACTCATCAATTACCCTAAACCCTAGAGGCTAGATCAGGAAGGTAAGGGGCACGCACCGGGGATAGGTACCACATCATCACCTTGACCACGAATCCAGGCAAGGGAAAGTTGCGCAGTGCTGCATCTATGCTTTTCAGCCAACTTTTGTATTCTACTATATATAATCTTGTTCTTCTCAAGGTTATCTCCTTGGAAACGAGGATGCCCATACTGAGAGCAAGATTGATTCATCAAATCATTTAATAATTAGAACGAAAGAGCTTCTTACATAAATTCTGTGACATAGATTACCAGAAGACTATTTGCAGGTAGACTCTCCATAACTGCCTTGCCACCGAAGAATCCAGAACCGAGAGGGCCGTATGGCACTATCCCAATTCCTAGTTCCCTAATGTTCAGCAAGGACAGCACAATTCTTGTCATACATACAAGGCGGGAAGTGAATACATGTAGCGTGTGAAAAGATGGTAAAAATAGATGCTAACATCTTAGTTCTAGGGCGAGTTAATGCAGAAAGAAAAATGTAATGCACCAACAAGCTAATATGCTAGCCATTATGCACATATTGTATATATAACATCGAATTCAAACCCCCCCCCCTCTTTCTTTTCTCTCTCTCCCCCTCTTCTCTGTTTTGAGTGATAATTTGATCGTTTTAGTTTCATTAAACACAACCAATGCTATATGCTGTTGCTGTACTAGGGTTTCCGAAAACACCTATCAGTGCATAATTATGATTTTTGCACACCTATCAGTGCATAATTATGATTTTTGCACAGGATTTTCAAATCGGATAGTAAGATGAGGAGGGTTACCTGCAAAGTGGGACAATTTCTTCCTCGATTCCACGAGTCCAAAGCGACCACTCCATTTGTATAGCAGCAATGGGATGAACTGCATTTGCCCTCCTTATTGTGTCTGGACTAGCTTCAGACAATCCAATGTACTTTATTTTCCCCTCTTCCACCAGCTTCTTCAGTTCCTCCATCTACCCTTATACCACAATAGCAAGTACTAATAGTTATAAAATAAGAAATCTTCAACTTCAAATATATTTTGTTGAGTGAAAAAGGGTTAACGCTTACAGTATCCTCAATGGGGATGGATGTATCCACACGGTGCTGATAGTAAAGATCGATGTAGTCCACACCAAGGCGCTTCAGGCTAGCATCGCAACATGAACGGACATACTCAGGAGTGCCATTTACTACAACGCCATTAGAATCAAATCCTACAATACCAAATTTCGTAGCCAACTGAATCTGGTCTCGAGGCAATTGCTTCAATGCCTGAAAAACTTTAAATCGTAAATAGCATGCAAACTTGAAAGGAAAGTTAACAAAGACAGGAAAAATGAGCTAATAACGTTTTGAATGAGATTTCGTTGAAGCAAAATCCTAAGAACTGATGATTTTTCACCTTATAATTTTAGGATTTTGAAGAAGAAGACTCTACCTTTCCAATCAAAACCTCATTAGTATGGGATCCATAAACATCTGCTGTATCAAAGAATGTGATTCCCTTGTCGAATGCGTACTTGATGATTGATATGCCAACCTCTTCAGGGACTGGATCATTGTAGATTCCAGTAAGCCCCATGCACCCAAATCCCAACTGGGAAACCTGCACAACAACAAATGAAATGAAATACACAGAAACTACTATTTACAGCAATTCAAGGAATTTTTCAATATGACTAGTCACCCTGGACAGCGTTACTGTCACACAACCACGTTTATTACTAACCACCCTTGACACTTGATAATGTGACCGCCACACAACTAAACTTATTACCAATCTATCCTTTATGGCGTGATCGTCACACAATCGTGTACATTACTAGTCCACCTTCGACAATGTGATCGTAATACCAAAAAATTAATAATAATACTCCCAATAATTAATGGTATGTTTACTTACTTAAAATGGAGGAAGTCGTGAATTCGTGAAGTGAAAGTATGAAATCATATTAACTAGGAGTCTAGCACCTTATCGATATAATTCTTTATTTTTCAAGCACGCATTACAAATCTTAATGTGATATTCACATTTTTTTTACGCCATACGTCTTAGTAAACACATGAAAGTTGGGACTTCAAATAAATATGTCTTCCGAGTACATGATTTCAACATCCAAGTAAATATGTCTTCCGAGTAAGAAACCGGCCCAAGTTTCTTAAGAAAACAAAGACCAGGACCAAAAAATTAAAATAGTGCTAGACAGACATCCGCCCTGTTCCCGGCACATCAAAACATTAAAATAGTGCTAGACACACACTCAGTAAGGATTTTTCGGGACCTTTCGCGATCCATCGTCGACAGAGGTCGATGGCGCCTCCACCGCAGATGATGAGGGGACCTCCGCCTCCCCGCCAGGGATTGCCTCCTCTGCCGGGTGGAGTTCCAATATATGGTCCTCCCCGATCCGGCATGCCTCCTCTCCGCCCAATCCTCAGAATCAGCAGCAGCAGTGATGATCGGTAATCCTTCCGAACGTCTAGTTTTGTGTTTTGAGTGAAAATTCTGATGGTTTGTTTGCGGATGATGAGGTAGCCCACCTAGTTATGTGAAATTCAATTTATTTTCTGGTATTATAACCATTAACTGTGAAAGAACAAGTTCTTCTTGCTGAAAATTGATCTCTTTATACTCGATGATCGATCGTTTCGAACACGAAGGGTTCATGAAAGTATCTCTATTTACTCGACAACATATAAAATTTTGGAGATGGCGCTTTACTACAGTGGTAGAAAGCAATCATATTTATGCGCGGGATTGATCCACCGATTCTCATACTCTAACGACTAACTATAAACCTATTAACACTATCGATTTACTAAGAAAAAAGCTTACAGAAACACAATCTAAGCGAGATTTTTTTCATTTCGTCGTGTTGATTGAAAGTCAAAAGAAAGGAAGTGAATGGGGTTTTACCTCAAATCCCTGATTTCCTAGTTTCACTCTCGGAATTTGGACTTCCTCCTCAGCCATTCTGCTTCTGCTTTTTTCTCCAATTCTTTTTCCTTCCCTATTTGCTTCCGATGCAGGAGGTGAGGACTTTTTAAGAGTTCCGAAGTCGGACTGTGAGGACGACAGACACAATTAGTTGTTATATTCTGTAGAGGAAATTGTAACAACCCTCCTTTAACTTTAACTTTAACTCTAACTCAATTGAATTAATCGTTATTTAGCTAAAAATTCAAGATCATTAATCTATTAAGGGTATTAATTCATCAAAACATGTAATTATGATATTTTTCACCAACTCAATAAAAACTTCCATCAAAATGAGTCTCATGACACGCACGTGAAGTTGAATCAAAGGAAATATGAAAGATCGAATGAGAAAAATTGTAGCAATGGTTCCTCAATTTTAATCTAATTACAGCAATGATCCCTCAACTTTAATCTACTTATAGGCAATTGTCCTTCCAATATGAATCATCTTCACTAAATTCGGACAGATTAGACGAAAATGACCATCACGGCTTGTTTTGATGAATTCAAGGATCAATGATCATGATTTTTAATTGAGAACCATTATTCCAATTAAGTTAAAATTGAGAAACTATTTCTACAATTTTTTCTAGTCTATATTTTGTGTCATCGTTGATTGCATTATTGTTGCTTCCTAATCCGTAATTGTCATTGTCATTTATCATTAATCACTTACCTAGAAATGGTTAATCACTTGCTTAGAAATGGCATTTCATAGTCAAACTCTTACCTAGAAATGGCATCTCATAATTTACTTGATTATGACTACGGGCATGATGAAATTCTCCATAGTTTATTCAGGTCTGAAAGAGATTAATAATCGTGATTTATCATCAGTTGGCCTTCTTGTTACAAGAAAAAAAAAGAACAAATTTCGAAATTTAAACTCATCTAACGTAATATGGTAGTCAGCATACATCTTACTAAATAATGGTAAGCAAAATTACTCCCATTTCAAAACTCCAGATTGACCAGGCGTTGCTCTCCACGAATAAAAGATCAACACATGTCCTATGTCTTTTTCAAATGATATCACGTGGTATTTTTTATTCAAGTTTTAACTATGGTTAAGTCTAAATTAAATAAATGCTGAATTTTTTTATGTTTTTTAACTTGAACCGTAAGATTGATCCAACGGTACCTATCTTTCTTACTGTTAGGTTGATCCAGCCGGCTCTTCCCCAAATTTTTCTTAGGCTGAAATGGAGAACCTCAGTTTATTTGGAGAATGGAACGTCACCCAGCAGCATACGAGCTTACATAGTTTGCAATGCGCGACTTACACATTTTAATTGTAAGAAATTCCTTATAAACTAATCAAAGCAGCTGAATTCATATAATAAAATCGGTATTTCAATTTTCATCTACATTCTATTGAACTTATATTAAGAATAAAGAAAATAATATTTAATAAACAACTGATTGAATCACATTTTTGTTAGTCCATTATGAGGCTAAGTCCACCCCCTCCTCCCCCTTAGTGTAGATAATATCATTTGTTAAAAAAAAAACAATCATTTGACAACTAATTTAATCACATTATTATGCGTATACAAAAGACATTTTTTATAACCGGCATTACACGCTTCTTAAGATGTTTTGAACGTGTTTAAAAATATGAATAACCGATTGAATCATATTATTGCTAGTTTATTGTGATATACTAATTAAAAAAATTGTACAAAAATAATTAATTATTAAAAAAACATTGTTAAAATGACCAAAAAACCCATGCATTATTTGGTGCATTATTCTGAGTTGCTTTTGAATTTTTTTGCTTTAGGAGCATTTTTGTCCAAAATTTTTTAATGAAGTTTGTGACCCCAAAAAGTATTGTTGGTACCAGATCACACAGAAAATAATCCTAAAGTTTGATCCTCATATATATATATATATATATATATATATATATTTATTTGAAAAACCTCGACAGTACAGTACAGGGCATCTTGTTATGGCCCTAGATGGTGTCTTGTCTTCGTATTAAGCACGGTGGACTGATTGGATCAATTCAAAAGGAAAATTAATAGAAATAACTTGTCTTCGTATTAAGCACGGTGGACTGATTGAATCAAATCAAAAGGTAAATTAATGGAAATAACTTGAAAATTTTGAATTTTAATAATAAGAATAAAATAAATAGTAACAGAATTGATTTTTAGTATAAAAATATGATTTTTTGTTAAGATAAACAATACCGGGAGCTTTTAGTTAAACTTCCCTCGATCAAACGGCAGACAGTACGAGGGCATCTTGTTATGGCCCTAGATGGCGTCTTGTCGTCGTATTGAGCACGGTGGGCTGATTGGATCAATCAAACGGCAGAATGTTGAAGATAAACCATATTTAACCTAAATAACACAGATGATATTTTCTTCTTTTGAAAGAACAAGATTTACAGGTGTCAATTACGTATTAGTTGGGACCCCATGTCAGCTGGTGCCTGGAAAATTTCTCCTCCCGCTGGGCAGAGGCATTTTCTTGTCCACCAACTTTATCATCTTTGTCGTCCCTGCAAAGGTCTATCAAAGAGAAGATCATGAAACCTTACTGCAAATTAGCTCGTTTTGGTAAGTTTGTATGAAGAACTCACCTTGAATAGGCACCACATCATCCCCTTGATTGAGAACCCATGCTAGCTAGGGCTGTTTGAGCAGTGGTGAATCCATGCTTCTTGGCCAAATTTTGTATTCTGATCAATGTACAAAACTTTGTTCTTGCCAATATTTTTGCCTTTTGATTTTGGATATGATTGCTGTGATCAAATTTAAACACGAACTTGAGTTAAGTTGCCGTAACTCGAACTTGATTTCGGTAAACATTTATATTTTGTTCCATATACAGGTTGAGAACTTGAGTACGGAACAATACCAACTCCAAGTTCCTTACTATAGATGTACCATTAGACTACGAGCTACTTGGTTTCATTACGAGACTCATACATTTATAGTTGATAGTTACTCACACGCACATGAGATATGATTTTAAGCACAAACAATTTATGTGAAATTGAGTATAGTTGTTTGAATTTTGAACAATTATATATACATTCAAGTTCTATTCGTACAAGGCAATTTAGTTAAAAGTCAAAGCTAAGCGGAAATCATGAATAACTTTTTCGAGTAATGTTGTAAGAATTTGATTCTTGTAGCCATTTAACAGCTAAAATCTAATTTTTAAATTTGCTAGATCAACCGCGCAACATAAGTCTATGATAATGACATTATGAAAAAAAAAATTCCATAATACATATCATTGAGTAATTCGAAAAATTAATAGTTAATTATTGCAAATAAAAATTTAATGTATTTTTTAACGGCTAGATCTGCATAAAATTTGTATCAGTAAGTGATACGTATCATTGTAATCTGACACCATAATGAAATGGTAAAAGTAAACCGCTGAAATTCCTTTTGAACTTGTAATTGACTTCCAATTTCCCTCATGAAGTTTCTCTTTAGAAAATTAAGAACACAAACAAGTTTTTTATCCAATTTTTATATACAGTCTATTTTCTTCACATCTCATCCAAACTGTCCTTAAAATAGAGGCATATGCAAAACAAATTTAAAAAAAAAAAAGTTAATGTAGGAGAAAGAGAGCAATATCAATAAGTACTTTATGCCTTGAAATTGTATTTCACCAATTAACTCAATGTAAAAGAAAATAAAAACAAAAAGATAACCAATATAACCACGGCGGTGCGGGGTCACAGTGGCATGCCGGAGATTAGTGGTACCTAGAGTGAGCAGGCATGCATGCAACAGAGATGGACCACCAAATTTTACTCCTTATTCAGTCTCTGTGATATTATTGATGACCAAACTGCAGAAAATTATAAATGTATATGTTTTTGGAGAGTTGCAGACTGGTTTTCATCAGATGGTGCACAAGGAAATTAAAAACTATATTCTTACTAAATTTCTTGTTAATCAAATTTACCATGGATCGATCTTGACCATTTAAAAATCTTTGGTGGATGAATCAATGAATTTGTTCATAGTTAATTTTGTATCAAAAAGCAGTTAAACTTTTTTTTAATTATTTATTCAGTCAGCACATGATCATTTTTTTTTTAAAAAAAAAGAACTAATGAGAGAGAAGAACACAAAAACCCTAAAACCAACACAAAGTTCACATGTCACATCGGAAATCTAATGAAGTTTAATTTTTCTTCAGATCAAATGGTTCATCACACAGGCAATGACATGAATAGGACTATATATAGTAGCACATTACTATGTCAACATAGATAAAAGGGACAAAAGGAAAAAACACTTCAAAATGCAAAAGGTACCTAGCTAATTAGAGAGAGAGAGAGAGAGAGAGAGAGAGAGAGAGAAGATGTTCAGTTTTTTGGTGCCAGCTGCTTAATTTCCTCTTTTGTGTGAACCTTATGCAGCCCCGTTGAGCCATGCAAAAATAATGGTCCCCCATTCGCTCTGTGATTTTATACTTTTTTTGGGTTTATGCGTGATGTTACCTTACAGCACAGGCCGGCACAGACACAGAGAGAGAGAGAGAGAGAGAGAGAGAGAGATGCCCAGAGAGACAACATGAAAAGTCCTCCTGCTAAAGTTAACTAAAGACCTTCATAGAAATATAGAAACTCACACAAAAGGGCCGGTCTGCATGTGGTGGCGTGGGGGGCGTGACAATATTCAATTTCAATTTTTCTTTTGGGGCCACATGCATCTTTCATCTTTTCCCTTGTTTTACATTTCATCTACTAGCTAATCTAACTTAGTGCTTAATTTTCTCACTTTCCAGCCCCTAATCACTCTTTAATTAACATGCGTTTTATATAATCAATTAGGTTAATGTTTACAAAAACTATAATAACACAAACAGTTACTCTAGCTACAAGCCTACTAAAACTATGTTGTTTCGGTTTACGTTTAATTGCTATGTGTAGGAGGATTTTGAATGTATCCTAAGTTCCTAACATGTATGGTGGAATGAAATTTGAATTCCTTTAATTAGACATAGAATATCGGAGCATATTTCTTAACTTTTTGACAAATTTCGATGTGCTAACCTACTCTAGTTTACAGGATCAAAATTTCAAATTTGAATGTACTAGAAAGACGAACATAATATTCTAATCAAATGGCCTAACCCTATTATTTTGGCGTATTTCTTTCATGAATACACATACATGGCTTTTTTTAATCAAATCAAAATGTATTTAATTCTAAATGCTATATTTAATATGTTTATTAGTTTACTAATTAAGTTTTTTTTTATTGGTTGTCAATGCTTACTAATTAAGTTAGACCAAAAAAGACATGTACAAGAGAGACAACAAAAGATGGAGTGGAAGGTGCAAAACTTTGGTTGGAAGAAGCAAAGAATTGAAAAGACCGCTATATCCTATTCACGTGAGACAAGAGAGACAGAGTGGAAGATGCAAAATTAATTGCCTGGAAGAATAGTAATCAAAGACCTCAGGCTCTATTTATATCCTCTCATCTCTTCTTATCTCTCTGAAGCCTCCAAGATGAAAGAACAGAAAGAAGGAAAAGAAGAATGACCTAGCTAGAGTGCTTGCTATCTTATCGTGCACCTCCAACAGTTGAAGCTGCCAGCATGATCTAAGCTATCTTTGTATACAGGAAAGGCTATAGATCATGTGGTAGCTTCACCTGTTGAATGAAGCACGAGAAAAACCCTAGATTCACAGCGGTCGATCTCCTCAAGAACCCATTAGGTTTTTTTTTCCCGGATAAACCCTAGAAAAGGTCTGTTTACATATATGAATATGATTTGGTGTAATTACTTATCAGAATTCAATTACTAGATCTATGTCTGTTTTACTTATCTGGGTATCTCGTCACAATTTACTCTTCTTTTTTTTCAACAATTTGGATTTTGTGAGCAATTCTTGTATGATGTTTCGGACGTTGTGCATGTTGTTGATAAAGTGAAAACCTAGCTAGTGGAGAATCTCATTAGCAAATGAGACATGTTGGGGTTGGAGTGACAGAATTTCTCTGTGTAAATGCAGTTTGGTGCTTTTGAGATCCATCCTCATTCACCGGGAAAAGTGTTTTTTTTTTCTTTCTAAATTCCTTCAATTCATGTACAGTTATATGTGTACTGATTCATGTTTCTATATGCAATCCTTTGTACATCTGTTCTGACCTGTTCATATCAATAGGTTCCTTTAATTTATAAATTGTATTAGTTTATTATCTTAATGAGATTCTATTCTGATCGATTCATATAATACATAGTACTGAATGTGTTCTTTTAACAAACAATATTATTAATTTTTGTTTTCAAAGTAATGGTATTATAATCTAATTAAATCTATTTAAATTAAAAGAAGCTGGATTCGAATTTGAATGCTGAAAGAAAAACGCATTGTTCTAGTCAATTTAACTAAATTACCTACTTAAAGCTGAATGCAAATCAAATGTGTGGTTCCTCCCAAATTGATATGATTAAGAATCTTTGGGATGCATAATTAACTATTTTTCTCAAGAATATGCCCTCTATGTATGTAATATATATATATATATATATATATGTATGTATATAAAATACTGAACTCTCTCTCTCTCTCTCTCACAATATCAATCAAAGGTAATGTTAACTCGTGAGACTAATTAGCCTGGCTTATATAAACATAGTAATTAAGTAACATGACAACAGTAATGTAGTTGCAGATTTGATAGCTAGATATGATCCTATGGACAAAGACCCTTATTAACAGCCGTAGTAAAGCTTCATGATATGAATTAAACATAGTTTCAGATCTGAAGAGGAGAAGAGAACCCATATTTTTCTTTTGGTTTTGAATCTTGATCTTTATCGAGAGAGAGAGAGAAAGATATATAGGTAGATAGATAGTGCATAAATTTATGTACCATGGAGAAATAAATATGTAAGACTTCTGCAGTGCCCCGAAACGCATGTGGTTGTATATGCCTATTCTTCTATTCCATAAATCATGTGTAACCGAAATTGGGCAAACATCTCTTCATTGGATGAGGATTTCATAATTTTAAATACATTATTTTGTGGACCAAACTTTACATTCTCAAGGTGAAGGTACACAGTACGCTACATGCATGAAAGAGAACACATCTCTCTCTCTCTCTCAACGAAGATAACTATTTCGAGGCAAGAGGCAAGTATAATGTGTGACATTAGTATTTTCAATAGTGATCAATCTCATTATGCCACGAATTGAATGTACAACATGCATCTTAATTTGAGGATAAGAAGCTGCTACCTAATTCTTCATCAATATAACATTTTTCTCTTTTGAGCAACTTACATAGCATGGATAATTAGCTGTTATTGTGGCATCAGTGCTCATGATACAAAGTCATATAGAAAAAAAAACTTATAAGTATCTTTGTATTATTGACACCAAACATATGTCTTAGTGTAAACTTACATAATGTTAGCGACTGTGCATGATATGAAACCAAGTTTGATTGATGGGCATGTAACTTTTAATTTGGTTGTTGGATAGATGTGTGCTAGCTCACTGAACACTTCGTTTTGTTTGCAAGCCCATTTGCCTTCGCTCCAAATAAGCTTTATGGAGATTAAGTGCACCGTCACGTCACCCATTTGTTGCTTACAAACCTTTGCGGGCTTGCCTCAACAACTGGTTGGCGTGGGTTGCTTGCTAGAGTCTGTTAACTGCTATAATTAGGGATGACCATGAGCTGGGGACATTCTCTAAGAGGATATCCACCATCACAATTATATAGCACTCATCAAGCGATAAAGGGATACTCTTACTTTGAATGTCACTCGCCCATACACGAGTATAGTTTTGTTGCTTAAGCTCAAAACGTACATGAGATAAGAGGTTATGGTGTACATGATTAGATGACTCGCTAAGTTTCAACATGTGTTGAAAGAAGAAAGAACCAACTTTTAAATTTTATCCAAATTGATGATAAAAGATATATTAGTTGTAAAAAAATTAATCTCTTTTAATCTTTACAAAAATGGTCAGATTGGAAGAATATTACCTAGTACAATAGCAAAGACACCCCAATGGCTGTAACTTTTTTTTATCTTATATTTTGAATATAATATAATTAAGTTTTATATAAAAATACTTCAAGAGATTCCGACAGTTATAGTTTTTTTTTTTTAGAATATTGCACTAGAAAAACTATAAACATACAAGACGTCTAAAAACATCAATACAATAAAGAAATAAACCCAAAAAAACCTACCCACATCATAACATTTTAGCGAGACTCAAAACCAAATTAACCATACAACTCAGAGTGACCCAATAACCGGCCATAATCCTAAGCCGTGGCTGCCACCACCGCCATTACACCTCGCCATAAAGAACTTGTGGACAATTGACTTGGTACTCAACGATCCAATTGCGCATAACAGCTAAACAATATATAGACTTGATTTGACTTGATAGGTAAAAAGCACATGAATATGTCGCAGCAAAGTCCTTCAAATATGTGAAGCATTGATGTATTTCAAAACTAAAAGATAGGAAAATTTTATTTATACTCATATTCTCTCTCTATACCAAAATTATTCTCTGCACTATATTATATTTATCTTATCTATTAATATCTCTTTAAACTCAAGATTACTACCTAAGTTAACTACACCCACAAATCCAAGATTACATATATAGTGATGGGAAACTCATAATCACTGGAGAAGAGTGTTGCCGTTACACCACGGTGTGGGTTCGAACCCCGTCAATTTTCTAATCTAACAAATCTATCATTTGACCAAAAAAAAAAAAAAACTATAATTAAGTTTTACTAGAAAATACTTGATCACAAGTCGAACAAGGCATGCACCTTGGGTCTCACTTTAAATTAGGCCTCGTATTTTCTCTATAGTCTTATTATATATCTTAAAATTTTCATTGTTCATCGTATTCTTGACTAGAAAGAAGAAAAAAAAAAAACTCTTATTTTCATAAATTTAATCTGATATACCTCAAATTCATATTGTTGTGAAAAAAAAAATCATATTAAATTGCTAACTTAGAAAGGCCTCATTGCAGTTTCACCTGAGGCCTCAGTTTGCGTACAATTTCATTAATATAAATTACTTTTTACCAAATTATTATGATTTTCTCATTGTGGAGTTCAACCCCAAATCCTTCAGGCTTAAATGTAAAATGTCATTGTATAGCAGAAAAAAATATAGGTGACATAACTGAACACAAAACATCGAATGTAAAATAAATACTCTTTACTGGAAACTCACTAACCCATTACCGTAAATTACATTACTCTACGTAACGCACACAGAAAGTCAAGTGTTCCAGGGAAACAACTTTGCACCAGCTCTCCCACCCTAAAACACAAAATACAAACATTTGAACTACGTATAACAATTTCCATCAGAAAACAGTGAAAAAACATGGAGAAAAGGGCCCAGGGGTCCGGGGAGGACAACTATTTATATTGGCAAAGCAATCGAGGTTCTCTCAGAAGAGAATGCGTTGAAATTGTATGTTTCATTCCAAATCTGAGGTATAATATACAATCCTAGGGCAGACATAAAAGGGAAGGGATAAATACAATAATTACGATCCCATATTACAAGGAATCACTCTAACCAGGGAATCCTAAATTGTAGGAAATTATATACAAGTCAACACTCTCTCTCATAAAAGTTTCGATTTTGCATTCTTTCTTGTCACTATTAATCTTATATACTATGCATGTATCTTTAGGGAAGCAGAAAAACCATTATAAATTAATTTCAATTGGCCGAGAGAAGCTCTCTCTCATAAAAGTTTCGATTTTGCATTATTTCTTGTGACTGTTAATCTTATATACTATGCATGTATACTTAGGGAAGCAGAAAAACCATTATAAATTAATTTCAAATGGCCAAGAGAAGCTAATTAATCAACTGATTAGAGTTTTAATTGTTTAATCGTCCATAACACAGTGAATGAAGGGTTCATTGTTTATATTCATTTGACGCATGTGCAAACTTTACCAATTTTATTTTTTTTAATGAGGACAACTGATGGTAAACTACGGTTATCCACCTCTTTTAGGTCTGGAGAGGCTATGAGGAAATTTCAACATATCTGTGACCACAATCAAGTAGACTCATCAGCTCGGAGAATCAAACTCAGAACCTCCCACTTTTTTATTTATTAGGTAGTCACAGTCCGCACCCTTACCAGTGGGCTGCTTAATGTGATTCAAAACTTTACCAATTATTATATATTCATTTTTATATTCTGTTTGGTTTGGTTAACTACTGGCAAATTTTGAGAAACGAGTGGCATTGAAATAATCCTTTGTTACTATTGTCTTGAATGTTGCAAAACAATGTCACCTAGGAATAGGGGCCCATCTGAACGGAGTGATTTATAGGGTTTGGGTTTTAGTTAACATGATATGAATAAATTGTTTGATCAG
This sequence comes from Malus sylvestris, assembly GCF_916048215.2. Taxonomy (NCBI): domain Eukaryota; kingdom Viridiplantae; phylum Streptophyta; class Magnoliopsida; order Rosales; family Rosaceae; genus Malus; species Malus sylvestris. Next base: position 30,669,064 of record NC_062271.1, read on the forward strand.
AGTCACTTAATATCACAGTTTAGTAATTTTTTTTTTTTCACATATGAATGAAAAGTTTTAGATTTAATTTCCATCAAAGACGAATTTTATCTAAATTATTATGGCTAATCTATTTTGAGGTTTAGTCTACTCCATCACTCATGAAGTTAGTATTGAATGTATTAAAAAAATTGCTTGATTGAAAAACACTTGAGCTGTAAGCCCTTTGTACAGTTATATATATATATATATATATTCTCGATTTAAATCAGAAGAAAAGGCACTAGTTTTTGTGCATGTGATTAAAGTTCAGTAACCCAAGGAAATAAAAATATATATATCTGAAACTGCTTGAGAAAATCCCCATAGTAATCAAATATTCCGAACCCTAGATTGAGAAAATCTCTAAAGAAAAACTACTGACAAGCATAAAACTTGAATAGTAAAATACCTAAAAAAGACTGTATATATGAGCACTTAATATTTCTCTGTGTTTGAGAATGCAGGAGCTCTTAGCCCTGGAACCTGCCATCCTGAAACTGGAATGCACTTAACAAGCCAGCCAATCGGCCAAGAGAACGCTGCGATTCCGACGCAAGCACCCCATTGTCCCCAGTCCAGCCTCTCAGTGCTGGCAAACTTCTTCAGAAATTCCACCATCAGCAGTTGAAGAACTATGGTACTACCGACTATTGCCAGAAACAGCTTGCTCTTGAGTAACCCCTTGAATATGTTCTTCTTTTCAAGTTTTCTTGCATTGAACTCGTTGAAGATTTGGCAGAGAACAAATGTGTTGAAGATAAGGGTGTTCTTGACCTTTTCATCCACGCCGAAGATGGATCTTCCCTTAAACTGTAGGGTTAACAAGATTGTGATTTGATACAAGGCCTGAGCAATGAGGTTTCTCCACATGATTCTAATAATGAGTGGTTCCGTTCGTCCCACGGGCTTCTTTTCCATAAGTTCATCTGTCGGTTCTTCCGTGGCCAAAGCTAAAGCCCCCAAGGTGTCCATGATGAGATTCACCCATAGCATCTGCACTGCAGTTAGTGGAACTTTACCAGAAGTAACAGCAGCAACAATGTTGATAACAAGCGCAGCGACATTGACAGTGAGTTGGAACTGGAGGAACTTTTGAATATTGTTGTACACACACCTTCCCCACCTCAAAACTGTCACAACAGATGCGAAGTTGTCATCTAAGATGACGATATCCGAGCTCTCCTTTGCAACTTCGGTGCCTTGGATCCCCATTGAAAGCCCAATGTCTGCTTCTTTTAGCGCCGGTGCATCATTCGTACCATCTCCTGTGACAGCAACCACATGGCCTTTCTGCTTCAAGCATTGCACCATCAGAAGCTTGTCAAATGGTGAGGATCTTGCCATCACGCGTATCTTGTCGATCCTTTCCATCCTCTCTTCAGGTGAGTAACCTCTGAATTGTACCCCTTCGACTACAGCCTCAGTCTCCAAATCTTCATCTGTTTTGAGTATCCCACACTCAACCGCAATAGCTCTTGCAGTATGCAGATTGTCGCCAGTTATCATCTTAATGTTCACTCCTGCAGCTCTGCAACCGTCTACTGCTGTTCTGACTCCCGGTCTACACGGATCCTTTATACCCACAAGACCTAAAAGTGTCATTCCACCCTCTTCAAGCTTCTCAGGAACCTGACCGTTCTCGTCTTCAAGCATTCTATGCGCGAAGGCAATGCACCGGAGGCTTTTGGATGCCATGTTCTGAATGGCTGATCCAACACGCTTTCTTTCTTCGTCATTCATGGCTCTTAGCGCCCCAGTTTTATCATAATAGTTTGCGCACATTGCAAGTATCATCTCAGCAGCTCCTTTCCAATGCGTTTGAGTACTCTTTTCGTTGTTCCTCCTAATCAAAACACCGCTTCTCTTTTTCTGCGAATTGAAGGTTTCTACATGAATTATCTCACAGCCTTGTTTCACTTCATCAATGTTCATACCCAAATCAAACAAGGCCCATGAAAGTATTGCTTTTTCAGTAGGGCTACCCGAAATCTCAGCAGGGGATGAAGAATTTGGTTTACAAATACTTCCAGTTGTGTTTAGACCAACAGCCTCTCGGAGTAAACGTAGGACATTAGGCGCTATCACGGTGATGTTCTCTTCTGTCATCGGTTGTGTACCAAGCCAGAACTCTGAAACGTTCATTTCATTCAAAGTAAGAGTACCCGTTTTGTCTGTGCAGATTGTTGTTGCCGATCCCATTGTCTCGCAAGCAGAGAGCTTCCGTACCAAAGCATTGTCATTCATCATTTTCTTCATTGAATAAGCCAAGGTCAAAGTAACAGCCAGAGGCAGGCCTTCGGGAATCGCCACCACAACAATGGTAATTGCTGCAGCTACAATCCCCACAACACCATTCATCACATCATCAAACTTCATCTTTCTGCCTCCGAATTCCCTATTTCCATTGACATCTACGGTGTTTCCTGTGAAATAACGAATTAGAGAAACCACAAGAACAAGGAGAGCCACTGTCAAACCAACCTTCCCAATGTACGAAGTCAGCTTGTTGAGGCGCACTTGCAAAGGTGTTTGCTCATCCAAAGAGCGGCTGATCGAGCTCATCATCTCTCCCCACGCCGTGTTCATGCCCACAGAAGTCACAATCATCAAGCCAAACCCATCTGTCACCTTTGTACCGGATAGAAGAAAAGGGTTGCTTCCATCATTGATCTCAATGTGATCACTTTCTCCGGTCATACTAGACTCATCCACCTTCAACGAATGCCCTTCTAAGAACAAACCATCCGTCGGAACCTGATCACCGATCTTCAAACACACAAGATCACCAACCACAACATCAAAGATTGATGTAGGACGGCGCTGTCCATCCCTCACAACTTCCACACGAATGTCATCACTCTTTGAAGAAAGCTTTTCGAATTGTCTTGACTGCTTAAAGTTGGAAAGTGCAGACACAATAACAACCAAAAATATAGCAAAGATAATGCTGCCACCGTCATACCACCCATCTTTCAAGCCATGCTGTTTAATACCAAACCCTAGAGAAAGTAATGCACATACCAAAAGTATTATAATTGTGGTGTCCTTGATAGCTTCAAGCACGAAACTCAGCAACCCTTTCGCAGGCGGTTTCTGGTACGCATTGGTGCCGAAAACATTCTTTCTATGCATCAGATCAGGTTCAGCGCCTCTAACGCCGCTTTTCACGTCAGTCTCAAGAACTGCAGCCAATTCTCGAACCCCTCCAAATTGACTCAGAAGCTCAAGGTTTTTTTCCTTCACCATGTCAGCAAGCGTCTTCTGATCAATGTTGAGAAAAGGAAGGTGCTTTTTGTCACGTGCATTGTCGTGATCGTCTTGATTCCTGGGCACGTCTATGGCTACATACGAGCGGGAGCGTAGCAACTGGGAATTGTTACCGTGTAGTAGTTTCTTGGCAAGTGAAGCAAGAGCCCTGGTGAAGTATATGGCTGTGAGTGCCAACCGCCACCTCCGCTTGTAGGGTTTCGGGATTGGAACATCTTCTTGATCGACGATGGCTGGTTGTCCAGCAGGTTTTCGAGACCTCAGTGACATGAGAATCGAAAAGAACAACAATTAAGTTGATCAACAACACAGAGAATTAAGAAGAAATAAACGCAGGAACAAGATATCAAAACATAAGTAGGATTTCACGAGTGAGGAGATAAATGTAACAGTAGTGTTTATATAGGATATGATCTGAATCTTTCCAAGGAAAATGCATGGAAAGAGGGATGAAAGTTCACTGTAGCTTCCTGGCTTGCTTTCCGTAGAGAATGAAGGATTCTAGATCTGATTCACAATCTTTTCGTTTTGGTCAAAATTAACTCACACATTAATCTTGGCTTTAAAGAAGAAAGAAAAAAAACCGTTTCCTATTTTGACGTCACATGCCGCAACTGCAGGAAAATGTTAATGTTAACCATCGTCACAATAAACTAAATAGAATGGGAAAAAACACATTATATGTATATATAAATATACGCTAGCATTTGCTACACTTTGTATGTATGAACACATTTTTTTAGAAAATGAAAAGGAGGGAGAGAGGGAGAACCGCCGGGGGTGGGGGGGGGGGTGGGGAGGTTTTTTTTTTAAATTTTTAATTTTAAATATTAGAAATATTTTAATATCACTTGTTTCAATAAAAAAAGCAAAATTTGGACCTGTGAAATTACATTATTGCCCATCATTTTTTTTTTGGAGTTTTAACGAAAAGCCTACTGTTCACTTTAACGAAAAACCACATTTTTACATTAAAAAATCAAACCTGATTCTATTCACTTTACCCTTTATTTTGTCCTTATCATTAAAACTCAAAGTTTTCAAGTTATTTTCATTAGTTTTCTTTTTTTATATTTGTATAGAAGACTAAGTTGTCTTTCCACCATCTTTTGGTTGACAAAGATAAGTTAATAAAGATACACACACATGTATACATGACATACAAGTAGCTTCAGGAGAGTGGTATCCATTTTTCTTTCAAGAAATGTGAACCTTTTGTGAATCTAGTTCAAAAATTTGAACCATCTAATAGATAACGTAATAGTACTCGATCTGTTCATTGAGTTCATATACTAAAAGTCCGAGTTGGTGAACTCGGATATCGATTTCTGCTCTTAATTCATATTTGAAGGACACTTTGCTTGATTAAAATATATTTGAATTCAAATGTGAAGCAGAGGTCAAGGATAAGGTGACATGCCCCAACCTAGATATCCTAATGATACATGGATGGTATGTGCTGGCCGACACTCGGAAGTGACGAAAGTTATAATTTCATACATACACAAGAAATATCAGCACCTGAATATCAAAAATCATAAACAACAACAAGATCCTGAATTAAACATAAGGGTATCAGAAAGTTCAATGATCACAGATCCGAAACAAAAGAAACGTAAATATGTCCAGAACATACTACTACACAGAACTACAAGTGAAAATAAGAATTCAGATTACAATTCATCAAGAAAATCATACGTAAATGGAAGAGCTCAGAGTCACTGGTAGGGAAATGCCTCAACACTCGGGTCGTACTCCTCGTCACTAGATCCTAAGAGAGGCGCAAAACAGAAAGGGTGAGTGGACCATAGTTATATTTATACTAATAATATTCAAACCCGAATTCTTTTTTAACATAATAACCCCTACTTTGAAAACATGTATAATACTACGTATAAGTATTTCTAAAACTCTAGCATGCTAGAAAAGTTCGTAACCGAAAAATCATCTCTAAAACATGCATCTCGAAGTGACCGAAGGCAAAATCATAAATCCCATCAAAATTGTTTTCTCTAGGGGTATCATAGTAGCCCGAAGGCAGTACATGTCCATCTCCCGAAGGCGAAGCTATACGACACTAGGTTACGCCAGTGAAGAAATAAGGTAGGCCCCGTCACCCCAAGATGAAACTGTATGACTCAGGGTTACGCCGAAGAAGATAACATATCTCTATATATATGGCAAACACACTGACACTAGCCGTGGTTAGTGAAGCTGTCCGACACTGGTTTCGCCAGTGAAACTGGGGGTATGACATAAGTATCTCACTCCTCATCAACTGTATCCTATGGTCATAGACTATACCCGCATTGTGTGCATGTGCCGTAAGATAACCCACTAGATATCAATGAAAACATATCTCCGAAATCATGCCAAAACATTAGAGCTTAAAAGCATCAAAACCTCGCCCCATAAATCATATAAAACCGAGAAAGCATTCTAACTCAATCATTCTCATAAACCACAAATCCGTAATCTTCATAAATCCGAAATATCTCAATGTGCATAAAGCAATAGTCGAGACCTTTTCTAAGTGTGAAATCAATAGTTATAACATTTCATAAAACGTAATTTAAATAAATCACAATATAGAAATCCGTAAGCAAAGTAATATGAAATTACATGCTAGATGGTTAATTATAAAATATGCATTTGAGAAATGGTCCACTCACAAGTACTCCGCTCTCGGGGAGCCGCTCAAACTACGTAGGACTGGATCACCTTCCACCGGTGCACCTATACACAAGTAGAAACTATTTAATAAAACGCTACTAAAGCGATTGAATTTGTGAAAACGAAGTGTAGATTTGGAATCAGAATTTCAATATTAGTCTAGAAAGGTCCTTGTCGAAAAACCCATAAAAGTCAACGGTCAACGTTGATCAGAAAGTTAACGGTCCACGAGTCAACGGGTCAAATGGGTTGGACCGGTTTGGTTGGGTTGGGCCGAGGGTCTTTGGGCCGGATTAGGATTAATGGTTTTGGGTTTAGGGTTTTGGGCTTAAGCTATAAAATAAAAGGGCTGTGTTAAGCCCGTTGTGGGCTAAATCATTTGGGCTCTGGGGTAGGGAAATCTGGACTGAGTTGGCATGCGGGTCGGGTCGACCCGAGTTCCTCCTGCGTCACCTGATCCATCGAAAGAGAACACCGGCTTTTTGGCCGGAAATTCTCCCAGCTCCGATTTGGAGTTAAACTTGCTGAAAAATCACAATTCAAACATTAAAAATGATGCTGGAACAAGGTTATACCAATTTTAGAACACGAACAGGATCGACCGTGTCGGAGTTGGCCGGGATTCGTCACGAAACTCGTCGGGTTTCCTCGCCGGATGCTGGAATTTGCAGAACACAGACATGCATGAATAAATAGTCTAAAACTCAACATCAAATTCATCACAGATGCAAGAAACAAAAAGATATTTGAGGATTAAACCGGGGAACCTCACCTAATTCCGAGTTAGAACTCAAGGTTCTCGGGTGCTAATGGTAGAGCACTACCAAGTGTCTCGATGATGCATGCAAGACCACCAGAGGAATCCTAGCGTCCCAGAGAGCTCGAAAGTAAGGATTTGAGGTTCGATTAGCTGGGGAAACGGAATTGGTAAGAGCGAAGGCTCTCGGGCTAAAGGTTGGGTGTTTGCAGAAATGGTGAAGATTATTGTTAGGCTTCATTTTTCTTGCCATGAGATTCAAGAACTTCCCCAAATCTATTGTTCTGTTCCCATCAACGTCAACTTCGCTTATCATGTTCTGCAGTTCTTCTTCCGTAGGGTTTGGATCCAACGATTTGGCAGCTGTGGCGAGTTCTTCAATAGTAAAGCAGCCACCATATAATGGTGATAGTACTGAAAGAGTTCACTATTACACATTATCACTAGTACCAATCTCACCGCCATACAATGGTGAAATCAAACTAAATGGGTCTTAAAAGTTACTCTAACAACCGAATAGGTTGATTTGCCACCTCTACTATTAATCAAGCTTAGCTGCAGTAGCTGCCATGGCATCCAAGCATTCAAGCGTATCAAAGATCGCGCATGGCGGAGCTGCAGGGTATCCAAAAACTGACAGAAACAATTTGTAATCAAGGCCGCTAAACAGCCTGCCTTAATTTTGTTTTAAGTACAAAATCTGACTCTAGTAAGTAGCTTAGAGACATAATTATGTGTACATCATGTATTACAACTTAAGCATGAGTCGGATAATACAGAATAATCTCTCAGAGTTTCTATAATCATTTGCTATGTGTAGATACAGAATAATTAAGAAGATCAAACGTACCATCTACATCCTTGTCAAAAAGCCACATGGACATATATTTTGTTTTTAAGACCATCTCCAAAGGAAATTTTAAAACTGCCACATGGACATATAACAATAATAAATGACGTACCATTTACTCCAACCAAGATGTCAAATATGGCATGGAAAAGAAGGCTAAGCTAACATAGACAAAGAGATGTCAAATATGAAGTTGCCTTCAAATTTGATTTCTGTTATTTTCAAAGGCATTCCACTTGTCTTACCTTAAATGAGAACGTTCTGTTGAATTGCCATCAGTATTCTGCAGTTCCACCTTGGTGACCACGACTCTTGAAACCTCATTTTCATTTTTTAGGTTGGTCCAAGAGAAGGAGATGACAACAATAGTGCACTACCTGAGAATGTGGAGGCGGGTCACGATTTGTGGTCAAGACGGAAAATGTGGCAACAGGGATGCATGTAGTTGTAGATATGTTGTCTTAGTGGGTCGTTGGCTGCACCTGTTATCTCCTTCTACAACATGTTGTTGTTGTCGTCATATTTCATATGTCACTTAGTCATCTCTGCCTCGTTCCTTAAAATTGGTGATTTGTGCCCTACAACCTGTATGTAGTAATGTTTTTTAAGTGCAGGGTTTGTAGCTCAAGTGGTTAAGATAGTTTAACGCATTTGAAGTTGTGTATAAAAGAAACTCAATGTTCTCCAAAAAGTGTCTCATTCATTCATTAAATTAGAAAATGTCGTCTTGACTCTTGAAAACTTCTGTTTGTTTTCCATTTCCAAACCTTGTTACATGTTGCAGCAAAGGTGCTTCTAGCCTTTCCGTATATACATAATTGATCAAAAATAGCAATGCATAAACATATATTATTCAAACCATGACGGAGAAAATTGAATACAAAAAAAAAACTACTCTTTGACAAAATTAAACTAAAGCCTGGTACAGGCAAATAATCAAGATTTCAGCAGATACAGCAGTTAGCCATAGTAATTTCAGAGAACCTCATGAGCGTCGAGGCGGTAGAAGCTGATGTATGGAGACCTTTGGACAGTGAGACGAGGAAAATCCGGTGTTTGCAGGGGGTAGAACTTGTAAATCTTTTTGTCCCTAGCAATTCTCTGCCGATTTTTCGCCTCCCTCCTCGCTTCCAATAGTTGCTCCCTCACATACCTTACCAAGGGTTCCTTTTTCTCCGCAGCTAAAAATTCATCCTCTTGTATCACCTGTTCAAGTAAGAACTCCTTAAGCCAATTCAACTTCGTTTCGTAACCAGAACGATTTTCCTCCTCTTCCTTGACAGCCTTGTGATCGTAATCTAAACAAGGCACTGAGTACTGGAATTTCATGAAACGGTCTTCATTGATGCGTTTCAAAGCAGCCCGTCTTTGTGTACAGCCCAAGACAAATATATTAGGAGGAGATTTCTTCATTGCGATCTCGTGAACTTGTGTGTTTCTCTTGTCCAGAGGAATGTACGGAAGCCAGTCCATCTTCATCTTTTTCATCGGAATCCTAATAAAATCTTCGTCGCCACCATCCCCGGGTGCCTTGGACTTGAAGAAACCGAGATCATGGGAAGGCGGGGAAGGCGATACAATAGCCAACACTAGAGGGATCAAAACAACTCTATCATCACTATCACGAGCTTCTTCTGTTGTACCAAACAGATACACTTTGTTCTTTTCTCCAATAATTTCAGGACAGAACTTTCCCCCGTCTTCGAATGCTTGTTCGAGATTTGAGAAATCCCAGGGCCTGGATTGGGAGTGTTCGTGGTTGTAAACCGACTCCAATTGATCATCCCATGCTGTTCCAACAGGAAAGGCCGCCTTCCACAGATCCTCCATGTTTCGGGACGGCGTCCTCTTCATCCTCTTTAGCAACGGCTGCTGCTGCCTGGTGTCTGGCATGTAGCTGTTGCTGGAGCAGCTGCTGCAGCGATCAGCTTCTTCCATATCCATATTAATCTCTCTCGCCGCTTTCCGCTTCCTAGATCCTCCTGCTTCTTTCCGCATTGTGTATGTTATTTCTTTTTCTTTCACACTCTTCTTTTTCACTCAACGAATCGCTTGAAATTCAAGGAAAAAAATTGTTCTTCAGACGAATATTACTGTTGAGACTCATATTTTTTATTTATAGCTGTTCCTAAATCCTGAGTCAAGTAGGAATAGGAATATTCCTAGCTACTTCGTGACTTGCCTTAATCAATCTTTCTTGATTCCCAAGCTTTCCCAATTCAAGTCGGACAGTTTGGTTTTGGGCCTTTGCGCTAGTCTTAATTGAAGTGAATACACAAAAACAAGAAATTTTTCATTGTGACCGGAACATGAGTGGTATATCACGTGTTTTTATATAAGTGGTGAAAATTTGTATTTTTTAAGTTATTAACTTTTTAACACACATATCCCACTATTTCTATAATGACATGTGATGTACTACCTTTGTTCCGATCACATTGAAAAATCTCTCCACAAAAACACTAAAACTAGTCTAACTTTAAGGCATTCAAGTGGCCTAAAATTTGAAATAATTGGGATTAAGTGCTAACCTGACAATGAAAATGTTCTTAACTACAGCTATACGTTTTTTCCTACTCAAATAGCGATTCACGTGACATATATTAAGGTCAAATTTACCAACCTTTTGTTTTGTTTTTATTTTTCTATACAATGTAGACTAAGTCACACAGTAAACAAGTCAAAATAGTGTGATACTTCATTTAGGTGATCTCTCTTGCAGACGAATAACCAACTCTTCACTAAAAGAGCTATATTTGATAGGGGTGTGCTATCCACACACCCATTTTTACTTTTCACACACCCTTGTTAATTTATGTCTGTTGATCTTCTTTAATTCATCCGATCCGACGACCGAAAATTAAAAAGGTGTGAGAGAAGTAAAAATGGATGTGTGGATATCACACTCCTATTTGATATACTATGATATATTGAGAGAGGTACAGAAAATGTGTGTGACTAACAGATAATACACATTACCAACCTATAAAATCTAATCGATAACGGACATTGCCATATGAGAATTAAGGGATGGCAAACTTTTATTCCCAATTTATTTGTAGTAACTGTATATTGGAATTCATCATCACATTAATCTGATTATAACGACAACAAAAAAAAGTTCTTGAATTTTGATTGTTATAGACGTTTTGTAACTGTCATTCTCACTAGGACTTTCTTGATTTACTTTTGCGACTCTCCTTTCCATCCTACAATATTTCAAAATTATTAGAAGAGTGATGTTATCCACACAATTAAATAATGTGTCACCAACAGGAACGAGCATGTTCATTAACACTTAAGTAATAGTTCAATCATCAACTTTCATGTCATTTAGTTTAAAAAATTTAGTCTCCTTAACACTACTCCTCATTAGAATAATCTACTTTCTAGCCTGCCTTTTATAAATCAACTTTGAACGGAAGAAAACAATAAAATCAGAAATACCATTAACTTAACATTGTCAAAATTTTATCGTTCACCTTGATAAAGTATTTCGAATTAGTTAATTCTTAACAAAGTTAATATTTGATGAATGACCTAAACAATAGACGGTATTATTGTGCAACATTTCCCATTGTAATTGCTTGGAAATTGAGGTGCCATCTAAAATTTGATTTTTCAGACAAAAAGAGGCACAAAACCAACAAAGCCCTGGAGTCTAGACCAGTTCAATTCCTAGTCCAAATACCAAATTTCAAAGTCACCTCTCTCTCTCTCTCTCCTCTCTGTCTCTCTCTCTCTCTCTCTCTCTCTAAACTGAAAATGTCGGACGGGGCTTTAACGGTCCTCGACGGGAGCCACCTGAGAGCCGTCGACCTTACTCTGCCGGATGCTGACGCCAGCTTAACGGGAGCTCAGGTCCTCGACCTCGCCGTCTCCAAAGCCTCTTCCTCCCTCTTCGGCCTCTCGCTGCCTCAGAGCCTCAAGTCCTCTGCTTTGAGACGCATCGGCCTCCAAGACGACGACGTTTTCCGAAGCGCGGAGCTCGATCGCGCCCAGGCTCTGAAGGTGATCGGCGAGTACATCACGGCGATCGCCGATGAATTGAAAGGTGCAAAATTTAACTTGCATAAATACAATTGTTAATGTTAATTATATACATTGTGCGATGGATTGTGGTATAATCCGAAAACGGGGTTCCGATGAAGTTTTAAGGATGTCTTGTGTGATTTAGGATCTAAGAAAGTGAGGATCGGTAATTGATGTGGTACTTAAACGAGTTTGAAGAAATTAAGGAATAATTTTAATATGAATTGTTGTCGTTTGACTATGAACCTGTTTTTTTTTTTTTTTTTTGGTCAATGACTTTGAACCTGTTTGGTAGCTAGAAATGTGGGAAATATCGACATGAAAAACACAAAGAAAATACATTTTTCTTGTCTGTTTTGTTTTCCATTTCCTTAGTGCTGTTGAGGATACAAGAAAACTTTGGAAGAGGAAGACCTAGGAAAACTTTGGAAGAGACTCTAAGAAAAGACTTAGAGTACTTGGATCTAACGGAGGACATGACACAAAACCGAGCGCAATGGCGTTCTAGGATTCATATAGCCGACCCCACTTAGTGGGAAAAGGCTTTGTTGTTGTTGTTGTTGTTGGTCTCTCCGATACATGAGGGCGAGCCTTGGCACAACGGAAATGTTGCTTATTTGTGACCGATTGGTCACATGTTCGAGTTGTGGAAACAGCCTATTTGCAAAGCAAGGGTAAGAATACGATAGACGTTCCCTGACCCTCGCAAAGTTGGGAGCCTTATTGTCTTGGGGGTCTCTCCGATACATATGACTTGCTTGTTCTTTCGTGCTGACAAGATGAGAATCAGTTGTTTTCGGGCCTGAAATGGAATAAGAGGTTTGAATTTGAAGTACTTAAATGACAGATTGAAAGAAGTAACTTGGTTGTTTAATTTAACGTGTTGTTTTATTGCGTCATTTGGCGGATGCAAAATTGCTTGGCAAGAACAGAAGTTGGTTGCGGAGAATTTTGATTGTAGAATGTAGGACATCGGAGAGCTTTATGATTTAATGATGGGTTGATTATGCTGGTATTTAGTATATTATGGTGAATTGAACATAATGCTTGCTTATTGCTTGTGCTGAAATTTTGTCTTCACTTTCAGATGATCCACTTGTCATATCTGTCTTGGACGGGTACACTATTCGACTGTTTTTAGAGGACGAGGATGATTTTGCAATGTTAGCGGAGAATCTGTTCACTGATCTGGATGTAGAAGATAAAGGAAAGATCAACAAGAATGAGATCCGGAATGCGCTTGTTCACATGGGAGTTGAGATGGGCGTTCCTCCCGTTTCAGGTTTATCTCAAATTCGTTGCTTTGGCTGTTAATTCTATGATTATTCAAATATGCATATAGCTGCGTTATGTGTAACTGAATTATGAATTCTGCACAGACATTAAATTAAAGTTTTCTTGAATTTGGTTCCAAAAAGTTCTCGTATGAGTCGAGCACTTTTTTTTGGAGAAAAAGAAGAAAAAGACTGCGCTACTTTTGGTCCGTGAGTGGCTTGTTGTTGCGGGATATCTATATGGACTATGCAGTGCAAAAGGATCAATTTTGGACCACATTAAAATTGATAGGCAGATTTGTGAATTGACTTATTGACTTTATCTGTTTATAACTCACCTTCTAGCATCCCCTTCTCTTTGTTTGGTATATGTTTGTTATTGGTCACCTTCTCTTACTTTACGGTTGTATTCTTAGTCTGTGCTGTATCCCAGCAAGTGCTAGTATAGCTTGTTATCGGACTTTTAATGCCGCAGACCTTTATCATACTAATTCATCACATTGTGTGTGGGGGGGGGGGGGAATCCTTTTGGTTTGGTGCCTAGATTTCTCCTTTTGTTTTCCTCAACTTGTTTAAATTTGGCCTAATGTACTTTGAGCACTGAGTGTATTCATATTTTCCGTTTTGCAAAATTGCAAATCAAGAATTGCTACAAGGCTTATTTACAATAATTTTGTTGAGAGTTGTCCCACATCGGTGAGGGACAAGGTTTGCTTGTGCTTATATGATCTTGGGCTACTCCCCATATTGCCAATTGGTTTTATGGTGGAACCTCAATTTCATCAAATTTAGCGTTGGCTCATTTTTTTGTTTGTTCGTATTTTGAGTGATTTTAACAACTAACATCCATTCGTGTGAACTTATATTTGTGGCATATTATACATTCATATGCATGATGTTTTGCTCACATGCTTTGATCTATGCATATGGGACTAATCACATGGATTCTCATCTTCCGTTCTTTCGTATATTGCATCGCTCTCAAATCGGAGTGTCAGTTTTTATAGAGTCGATAATTTACAAGGTGCAATTTAACAGAATTTCCTCCCCTAAGTGATATCCTGACGAAACATGAAGCTGATGGGGATGAAGAACTGGGCCAAGCACAATTTGCTCAGCTACTCCAGCCTGTACTGCAGGAACTAGCCGAGGCCCTGGCTAAAAAACATGTTGTTTTTATCCAGAGCATCAAGATTGTCAACGGTTCTAAGCTAAGAAAGGTAGCTCCTTTTCCCCATTATTTTATATGGTACCCCCTCGTTACCTGGAGAACTTAAATAAACTTGCTTAACATCGGTAGCCAGGTTGACCGAGAATTTCAAACAGTTCGGATTATGCTAATCCATGTCGAGTCAAGGGGATGTTATAACTCTCCTTGATGGAAACCATTATGTCTGTCTTGTCTCGGGGCTTTTTTGGGTTTCGAAAGTTCCAAGGGTTTTATTCTTTGTTGGCACAAGCCTAGATTTATGTTGTGTCAATTATTTCAATGAAGTCTCTAATAAACTTCCGAAAACTATGCAGCTTTTGGCTGATGAGAAGCAATTGAACGATGTCGTTGAGAAGATATTGCAAGAAGATCACCACGGAAAGGACGGATTGGGGAATGCAGAAAAAATTAGGAGTTTTCTTGTGAAAAATGGGCAAGAGTTGGGTCTGCCACCATACGAGGCCGAGGCAGTTGATCTTTTGTATGATGCAGTGTTTGCTGATCTAGACGTAGACAAGAGTGCTCCGGAAGACAAATGTGGAAATCTTGTGAAGGAGATACTCAAGGAATTCGCAGATCAACTGGAAGTGAGTCCTGTTTTTTACAATGCTTGATCATGGAGTCTCAACCCAGCAGAGCTTCTAGTTTGTGCAGATAAACATTTCGGATTATTTTTCGCGTTCTTTGAATCCATACAGCCAGAGAATACGAACGAAATTACGATTTGTAATATGTTTGTGCACATTACTTTGCATCGTTGAATTTTGATAGCACGGTTGGTTTAAGCTGAATTTCACATTACTTGAATACAAGGATCTGATACAGATTGCTTTCTAGTTCAACTGCATTATGTTTTGGATTATCAAAAGTGCTTTTGGTAAAGTGCTTATGAAATACCACAAGTGATGCGCAAAATTTCACGTGACCGACCGACACCACTGCGATCGAAAAGGCGTTATGGAAAGAGCGGAGCCGCATGTGAAAACTTGCCAATATGTGATTGGATGTATGTCCCAAAATCTTTGGGGGATTTGGTCGAGCCAATTGTTAGCTACAAGCCTACAAGTCATTGTCCCATAAACACATACACTAAAGAATACTCTACACGTATACGACCTCGTTTGAAATTACTTCTTTAAAATGTTCTTTTCTATAAAAGTACTTTTAGTAAAAACACTTTTATGAGAAGTACGTAGAAGTTTTTAATAAAAAAGCAAGTGTTTCTTGAAAAAAAAAAACTTGAAGTTCTTCCTAAAAGAATCACACATTAGATGCTTTTATAGAAACCACTTTTAACATTTTCTATCAAACATGGTTAACAACGCGTTTGAAAATGTTTTTAAAATGATTAAAAACACTTTTAGAAAAAATACTTCTGAGTTCCAAAAGCACTTAAAGTGTTTTTGCAAGAAGCACTAATTATGTGTTTCTTGTATGAAGCACTTATACTTATTTTCTAAGATTCACTTGTATTTTTACAAAAAAAATGGTTCCAAAACATTTTCATAAAAAACGGTTTCAGTCATTTTAAAAGCAGTTCCAAAATGAGCCTTATATTCAATAATTTATCGTCATGTCTAAGTTATTATTCAAATATTAATGCGTTATTGAATCAAGATGGTACAATAATAATAATAATAAAGTCGTTTCATGTAAATTATTTTACGTAAACAGAGAGATGGCAGGGAGGGAAAAGCATGCAGTTGGTATTTGGAGAAGCCGAGCATCCACGTAATGGAGATGGTATCCCCTTGTTTTGTAGGTGAGTCTTTAACACTAACAATTCTGCCACGTTACCATCCAAAGTTTTTAGCCACGGATTCCACCGTCCGTCATTAAAAGCCCCTCCATCAACGCTATCATCTCATAATTATAATTTAAATATCATCATCATCTTTCACAATCAAGTTGACAAGTAGAAACGATTGAATTAATATATTCTTTATGCTTCAAAGAATCTTGGTATATATCTTTTCTATTTGCTTGGGTTTGATCCACAAATTTTTGGTGGTTTTTCGAATTATTTCTGATCATATGATTGAATAAATCAGCGGTAGAACAACGAAAAAAATAAGCTAGGGATGCACAGGAGGAGGACAAAGGAAGAGTGAAAAGCATTTCCCTAATGCTTTCGTGGTTCTCGTTGTACTTCTGCTGTAAAATTTCACTATAATGTTTCTCGCTCTAATGATGTTGCACATTTTAAGCTCGATTAAGACTAACAAGTATACAATGAACGAGCGAGAGATACTTGGCTCTCTCTTTCAACAATCTTTCTCTTCTTATATCTCTCTTCAATGGATATATCTCCGATCGTATGCAAGAATAGCCCGAGCATTAGCGATAGGCAATGGTGGGAGCCACCAAAAAGATGAAGCTTTGGTAGTTGCAAGTACACAACTAACAACCATTTTATCAACCATTGCAAGGAAAGGGATTGCGAATTACAGGCAGAAAAAAGCAGAGGTAAAGGTACCAAAGATCAATTTTTGCAAGCATAAAACAGCATAACTCAGACGAGCACATCTCCGATTGCCCGCCGGTTGAATACAGCCGGTCTCAACATTCGGGACAGGTCGATATTGAAATTTGAACCCGAAAAAAAATCTTATAAACGATCAACTGAACTCATAAACTGAATAATGCTAAGGGTAGGGAAACAAAATACAAAGGCAATCCTAAGGTGGCAGATTTAACCAACAAGCTAGATATACAACGGGAGCGGAACAAAAGCTTCCCTCCTTATTGTCCACGCACATAGAATGTGCCGCGCTATCATAACCAGAACTACTGAATACCATATTTTCTGGTGCAGTTTTGTCGGACCCTTCATTCTTTGCCATCAGCAGCACGCAGCGAACCAAGTTGAACTGGGGCTTGGGTTCCCACAACCTTAGATGAGCCATACACCGAGAGGTCAGCGCCTTGTGCCTTCTCTTTCTCAATCTGTTCCTTGATCCAGAAGTATGTAATTCTCAGACCATCCTAAATGAACAAAATGAAAATGTGAGTTCAAACTGTGACGTAAACAGGGAACAAATACAAAATCAACAACAATGACCCCCGACTTTAAAGAAACTCGGTGGTTTTAAGAAACTGCAGAATGGGTACTCTCAAGCTATTTACCTTCAACCTCATGGTAGGAGCCCAACCAAGTTTCTCTTTGATCAGTGTGTTGTCTGAGTTACGACCACGGACACCCTCTGGCCCAGGAATGTGCTGGATAGGCAGCTTCTTGTCCTCAAAGCTAAGAACGATCTCAGCCATTTCATTCATGCTAACCATCTCATCACTTCCAATATTCACTGGCTCACGGAAGTCTGACTTCGTCAACCTTAATCATGAAGAGAGGACATAAATTACAAATTTTAAAGGGGTTTCATGTGAAACAACATATACCTAATAAAAATTTGGCCCAAGAAAAACAAATAATGGAAGTTTTTGTACAAGGGCCACGTTAATCTACCATACAATGTTGTAAGGTTCCGCAGATATAAATCGAACACATAACAAAAAGATATTTCAACAATGTAATAAATTCATTTGTCTTCGTATCTAGCACTGTCATACAATTACTTGCAGAAAACGCCCTCTTAACACCTTCAACGTATAATGCAAAAGATTCAAACCAAATCCATAAAGGTTTAAGTTCTATGCTGACTTTATCATAATCAACTAAACTAGACTCCACAAAGCCTTGTGAAAACAGGAAGAAAAAAAAACAATCGATGACAACATCTAAGAACGTCAAGTATTTTGAAGCTTAAACCCTAAAAAAGAAGTGTCGTTCAGCTAGAAAAGTTTTGAAACGAAAAAGTGATAGTAATAAGGTTCTTACCGAAGTACACCTTCTACACATTCATCAATAAAAGTGAAGGATCGGGTCTGAAGTCCATCTCCCCACATCTCAAACTTATCAGTGGCAGTGAGAGTCTTTCTGCAAAATGCAGCAGGAGCCTTCTCCCTTCCACCTACACAACAGATACAAGTGAGCAACACAGATTAGGATAAAAAGCAATAGACCATGCATACTTATCAGCTATCATTGCAATTCAAGTCACCTTTCCAGGTTCCAAAAGGGCCATAAATGTTGTGGAACCTTCCAATACGGCACTCGATTCCAAAGTCTTTGGTGTAGTGCTTGCACAATTCCTCAGTTGCAAGCTTCTCCAGGCCATAAGCATCTTGAGGCTACAAATAAAGGTACAAAAGACTGAATTCATTTAATTCGTTCAAAACTAGAGACCAAAACCATAACCGTAAAGTAACATACCTCTGCAGGCCAGGCATCAGACTCCTTCAAGCTGACATTGGTTTCCAGCTGCTTAAACTCAGGGTAAATACAAGCACTAGAAGCATAGAAAAACCTGCAGAAACCCAGATAACAGATAGAGAATTTGAGTATTCGAGTACTTCAAAGCCTTTTGGAGTTAAGGTCCCAACTTTCCAACTCAAACATAAAGCATTCATACACCACATCAAAGTTATAACTGCAAGTTTGGGAGATCAAACCTCTTCACGTCATTGATCCTAGCAGCTTCGACCATGTTGAAACTAATCATGGTATTGTTATAAAATATGACAGAATGGTTGGACTGAATGAAGCCCATTCCGCCCATATCAGCTGCGAGGTTGAACACATGGTCAACATTCTTGGTAACCTTCAAGCAATTATCCATGACCCTGAGGTCGGCAAGATGGAATTCATGGCAGAACATGTCTTCAGTCATGTGCTCATTCTTCTTCCAATCGGAAGCAATAATGTAATGACCCTCATTCTTCAATCTCCGGGCAATGTGGGAGGCGATAAAACCACCTGCCCCGGTAATGGAAATTCGGAGCTTTTCAGAAGGCCAATAAGGCTCCCTCTCAAGGTTCTCATAGGTATACGCACCATACTTAATTTCGCCTGTACTTCCCATTCTGAAAGATTAGATACACAGGAAAAAGATTACCACTTTCGCATTACAATTTATGAGCACCTACAGATTAGTTAACTTGCTTTGCCATACAAGCTCAAAAAGTCATTACTTCTAACAAATCATTAACAATATAAACGAAAACGAACCCCAACCTAACCAACATGAAAATTTTACCCACTAACTAAAATTTCACATCCACTGAGTAGATATTGCAGAGAAATTGAACAATGAAAAAAAATAAAAAATAATAAACCACCCAAGAAAGTTTGGAAAAATGGGAAAAGAGTATAACCAGTACCTACACAAGCAAATTATGATCAAAATATCTACAAATTAATGTAAAGAAAGTATAATTGACCATTTCAGAACCAACCCAAATGAAAACATCCTCAAATCGCATGGAAAAACAATTATATCTTCAAGATTTTGCTAAAATCAAGTACCTATCTCTCAGTGTATACAAAAGGAATGAAATTTTAGCAGACAACTAGATTACTCCTGCTATACAAACCATCAGAATTCCAAGAATTCAAGAACAGAGAATAATGTTGTTATGAACAAACCCATCAAATGTTACAACCCAGAAAACCCATCAAATGTTACAACAATTGGAACCAGCATGTGAAATAGAGAGAAAGTGAGAGAAACCCAGAAAACCCAGTTGGGAATTTTACCTGAAAAGAGCAAAAGTTTGGAGCTTTGAAGCTTTTGAGGAGTTGGGAAGAAGAAAATAATAGACAAAAGTTGGGTTCGAGGGGATATATGATATGGGGGTATGAGCTCTCAGGTTGTAACGCTCTGCTGCTATATATAGGATATTTGGACACAGCCAACCATACAACGACCCTCGTTTATTAATATTAGGGAACTTTAACGAAACGTTTTCAGTATTGTTCACTTTAACGAAAAATTACATTTTTATATTAAAAAGTCAATCATAATACTATTCACTTTACCCTTTATATTGTTCTTATCGTTAAAACTCAAAGTTTTCAAGTCATTTTCATTAATTTTCCTTTAATATTATGGATTTTCCATAAATTATTAAGAGAGAGATATAGAGAGGCCGTATAAAACTACCAAACTTGTATCGCCATGGAGATACGGATTTGGCCAGTTGGTTATGAGTGTTACTTCACATATCATTTTGCGATTGAGGTCAAATTTATGTATTAAAATTTTGTCTGTTAAATTTTGGGAAATAATTCTTTATTATTAATCTAAAAACTAAAAATTTCAGTATTATATCGAAACATAATTAAGAGTCCCATAAATTAGATTATCAAATTTACCACATCTTGCATATGTGTGTTAGATCATTTAGCTATAAATGAGATTATTTTAGTATTTTTACAATCGAGTTCGATTCTCTTTTTTAGCGAACCAGATTATATTTTTATTAAGAACTTTTTATGAGTCTAAAATTAAAACCATCACGACCCAATTCGAGATGGCAAACCCCAAACACCTCGAGCGCTGGTTATGTGAAGTATAGGAAGAGCCACGCAATGAAGATAATCAAGAACATGATGAAGAACATGTGGTAGATGATGCTGAGGAAGAGCACGATGAGAGCAAAGCTCATCAGCAGCTTGGTTACCACGTTATTTGTTTCAAAACCAATGAACAAAGAAAATAATTATTTTCGTTAAATCTGCGTCCAAAAAAAATTATTTTTCATCAAAAATCACTACGTTTTTTTGTGGTAATTTTGCATACAAGTACAAGAGTGTTTTTTTTTTAAATAAAATTTATGAGGGTTCAAAAACAAAGTTTGGGTGTACAAAAAGGAGTAAGATTCTTTTCCTTCTTATTTGAACGGTCACGGTTAAATCACGTCAACATTTTATATTAATTTTTTATAACAAATGAAAAATAAAATAAAAAAATATGAAAGAAGGAAAGAGAATCCTAATTCGTATAAAAAATCAATGGTTGTGAAATTCTGAGGTGGCTTCGGAACGTACGGAACCAAGTGAGAGGGCCCCATGACTTGATGGGCCCCACCACGTGTCCAAATGAGAAAGTTCCCAGAAAGATGGACTGAAAGTGCAAAAGGCCTGTTTTTGTTGGGGCCCAAATGAAATTACCAGGAAGGTCCTCTTATCTTAGCAGCTTTCATTGCTAGCGTACGTAATTCTGTGGATCGTCGGATTGGTTGAGAAAAAAATATCAACCGTTCATTGTTGCCTAACCTGAGTAACCTCTCTCCCGACCTCACCGCACTCTCACCGTCTCTCTCGCTCGACCCGTCTCCTCCGCCCGAACCGAATCGACCTCTCCTCCTTCCTCAGTCCTCCCACATCAGTAACGTCACCCAAATCCGTCGCCGGAATCGAGCTCTCGATCTCAGCCGTTACTCCCCCTCGCCGCACAAGGTAAGAAATTCCTGCGATATAAACTCAACCAAAGTTCATGGAGATTGTTTGATTTCGAATTTGATTAGTGATTTTGAATATGGGGCTTCTGAATTAGCCAGAGGATCCGGCGATCGTGCGGTAAAAAATTAGGATGCTATCTACACATCTCATTTTACTTCTTACCCACCTTTGATAATTTATTTCTGTTGATTTTCTTCAATTCATCCGATCTAAAGATCAAAAATTAATAAGAAGTGTGAGAAGTAAAATGAAATATGTGGATATCACATCTTAAAAATTATTGTAAATTTTTTTAATTTAAAATTGAATATAAATAAAATCTAATAAAAACTGACCGTTACGATGAGCGAATGTGATTGGAAAATTTGTGAGATTCTTACGATTGGGATCCGACGAGAATCTTCTCTCCTGAATTAGGGCTTTTGAAATTAGGAATTTTAAATGGTGTTGCTGAATTAGGGATTTTGAATTAGGGTCCCCTAACGTCCCGAATTACCGACAAAAATACCGAAGTTTCAGTTTGATTTCTGGGCTTTTTCTGGGTTTTGTTTTTTGACCTCGAGTTGAAGAGTGGGCCGATTGGGCTTGCATTAGCACACGGCCCATAAGAAACTATGAACCCGTTGGGCTTACATTATTTAGCGCGTAACTCATAAACATATAATAAAAAATAAATAAAAATAAAATTAGATATTCGATCGCAACTAGAAATCGCACGAAATAAACCGCCGGAAAAAGGATATTTGGTAACAGCGAAGCTGAATCGGAAGCTCAGATTCAAACCCTAGAGGTATGCTGATTCCCAAATTGATTCGATACGCCGTCGTTTTGCAACCCTAGATCCGTCAAAGTTTCATTTTTTCTGCTGTTATCTGATGAGTTGGAATGCTCTGTGTGTGGATTTGATCTTAATTTTATTTTAATTTTTTTTACTGTTAAATGTTTTGTTTGGTTGATTTCTGATTTGTTTATTTGTTTTGTTTGGATTTCAGACTGTCAATTTATGATTTGAGCATTTGGGTGTTTGATTTTTCTGATTGAATGTAGAATTTGAGTGTTTGATTTCAACTGGGAACTTTTTTGGATCCAGATTTTGTTTGCAGGGTGGGAATTAGGCTAATCATTTTCCAGCTAATTTTGAATACTGAATTGGAACTGTTGCCAACTAACTGCATCGTCTTCATTTTCCGATTTTTGATCACTGATATTACTTGTGTGAATTATGTTCTCATTGACATTGGCATCATTGATTCAATTATCTTCATTACATTCATCATTACTTGTGTGAATTATCTTCATTACATTCAAATATCTCGTTGACATTTGCTTATGAGCTTGATGATCTTTCCATAAGATATCGTGTAGGCATAGGAATTGTTCCGCTAGGAATGAGAAGTATATCGATGGGCACTAGTTCTGTACTAAATTAGACTTTCGATGTGGTTGATATTTTTTTCTTCTTTCTTGCTGTAGTCGATAGTAACTTAAAATGGCCGGTAGAGCTAACATCCCCAATAAGAGTTCGGCGCTCATAGCCATGATTGCTGATGAGGTATGGATGGTCTTTTCGGTAATCTTTTGGTTGAAATCTGTTCTTGTATTCTCGATTTGTCTTTCTGATGAGATGATTGTTATCGTGTATAGGACACTGTAACCGGATTTTTGCTAGCTGGAGTGGGTAACGTTGACTTGCGAAGAAAGACAAATTATCTTATTGTTGATTCAAGTAAGTTATGAGCTTTATTTATGCACGGGTTTTGAAACTTCATTTATACTGGTCATCTATTTCTAAATATTTGTATGCGGATAGGTTAGCAGATGGACCAAAATGCCAATTCTAGTATATGGTTACTAGTCTATTAGTCGGATATTTTTGCCGTCTAATCCTGTGGGTAAATTGAAAGGGGGAGTAAGGCAAGGGGAAGGAAATCACAAACTTCTAGGAAATGTAATCTATCTAAAGTCCCTTCTTGTTTATCAAGAAAAAACAAACAATATAGCCCGTCATCATTCATTAATGAAGCATGGTGTAATATTACATTTTGGTCAGTTACGTTTTGGCTGCAGTGACAGCGGTTTGGTGTTCCTTGTGTCTTTCTTCTTGAACGAGAATCACAGAACTTGAAATTGGTCCACAGCCTGGTCCCTTAAATAAAAAGCCTACTTTTCTTTCCTTTTCTGGCTTTTTTTTTTTTTTTTCTGTAATAACTAATTAATATTTAAAGCAAGGTTTATTGAACGGTGTTGAGTTTCTAACAGTATGTGCTTCCGGTTTTCTTCTCAGAAACAACAGTGAAACAAATCGAAGATGCATTCAAAGAGTTTATGACAAGGGAGGACATTGCAATTGTCTTGATCAGCCAATATGTAAGTTCTTTCTCGTACTTAAAAGTTCGTCAACTGTTATGAATGCGCCTTTTCTGGTTCTCAAGGCAATATCCGTAGTGCCCAAGCGCTTGCCAAACCTTTTAGAATCTATAGCAATCTTTGTATGTAACGCAAACGTATGCATTTCTTCCAAATCAGATGTTGGTTGGGAAATGACCCTGTTCTTCTCTTACCAGGTTGCAAACATGATAAGGTTTCTAGTAGATAGCTACAATAAGCCGGTTCCCGCTATTTTGGAAATCCCGTCCAAGGATCATCCTTATGACCCTGCACACGACTCAGTTCTTTCTCGAGTGAAGTACCTCTTCAACACCGAATCTGTGGCATCAGGCAGGCGTTGATCATCTAGTCTTTCGATATGTTTTACCCGAGAGGTTGCCAAAAATAAGTATTGCTTTCGATACTACGTATGTTTTTGCCCTTCTGTTCACACCAAGTTCTGTACTCCTCACTGATGGTTGGTTGGTATGTCTTTGTACTTAGGTTCCTTTTGTTCCTAAAACCTTATCTATAAAATACCATTTCAAACTCTCTGTCATTTTATTCTCCTTGTAATAATCACCATGTAAAAGGACAAGTCTATTATTTATATATGTTGTCTTTTTTTGGGAATTTTCACATGTACAGAGAAAAACGCTTCAAACCTCAATACGTCAAGGATGCAACTATTTACACTTATTACGTAGAAAAGTTGAAACACACGATATTATGAGATTGGTTTGGGGCGCACTAGTGTAGCGTGTGTATTCCAGCTCAAGGTAAGATACTAAGATTAGGCTGACATGGAAAGGATTGAAAAAAAATATGGTTTACACGTCACGGGTTTAGCTGTTACTTGGCGTTCTGGCTTAATAATTGATATTACAATATTGGAGCACATTATTAGAGTTGAACGTCACATGATGGTGAATCTATTTTATGCAAGCTGCTCTCGGATGGGAGAACCTTTGTTTAACTCACAGCGATCGTGAATGGATTAGCTTGAAAGTAAATGAAAATGTTTTAATTCTAACCCAGATCATCAAAGAAATATTCAAAGAGCCACCACCAATTTTCACATTATTTTCTTTCACTAATGAGATGAGAGATAAAATATTGGCCTCATAAAATATTAATATACAAAAGAGGTCTCGATTAATCTGAATTTATATTCTCTCCCATGTCTTACTGTGCGGAATTTTAATAACCAGAAATTTGGACTCTTCATTTGTGTGGAAGAGAGATTAGAGTTCTTAATTTGTGTGAGGTGGACCAACGAAAGCAATTAATGAAGACTTTCAAATTCAATTTGAGAAATTCAAATTGTCTGATCTTGGAATTTCGAACAGTAAGATCGGAAGAAGACCTCTATTCAATTAATACTAGCCAATAAGCACTGTGTGTGTGTGAACAATTTCATTTTATTTTTTGTTTTTTTATTAAGGAGTGTGATTAGTTTTTAAAATTTTAAAAAGAGTGAAAAATTGATGGTGAGACAATTTCTCTTAATAAGTGCATATTTTATCTTAATATTACATAATTACTATTTTGTCCTTCTTATGTAAATATTGTGTATCAAAAGTGAGTAAAATAGAAAAAATAGGGATATGATTGTCATTTTCTCAAAAGATACAAAATTACTATTTTACCCTCTTTATATAAGTATTGTGTATCAAAAGTGAGGGTAAAATAGAAAAAAAAAGGCAAAAGATACAAAATTACTATTATGCTCTTCTTATGTAAGTATTGTGTATAAAAAATAAAGACAAAATTTAAAAAAAAAGGACAAAAATTTGACAAGGAAAGTTCTCTTACTAATAGTATAGATAACATTTTTCTGTCCATCAAATGAA
This sequence comes from Malus sylvestris, assembly GCF_916048215.2. Classification (NCBI taxonomy): domain Eukaryota; kingdom Viridiplantae; phylum Streptophyta; class Magnoliopsida; order Rosales; family Rosaceae; genus Malus; species Malus sylvestris. The sequence continues at coordinate 30,694,671 of NC_062271.1, forward strand.
AAAAGGACAAGTATTTTTATTAATTATTATTTATTTTAAATTCATTTGGGACCTATATTTGGTGGTGGTGGCGGCACAAAGAGAAAGAGACAAATGGGACTTTTTTTTTGTCCTTTGGATGCCTTAAAAGAGAGAACATAATGGGCCCCACAAACAAATGGGCCCAACAAAATGTGTGGGGGTAGTTTAGAGTTTATCCACAAATGGACGGCGCCAGCGTCGCTTCAATGCCCATCCACTTGGAAAGGCTCCATCTGCAGTCTTTTCAATTCACTCATTGCCTCTTGTTGTTTTATTTTTTTTTCTTTTTTTTTGGAAAACACCCATTGCCTCTTGTTTGGTATGCTTTTTGTTTTTGTTTTGGATGTGAAGGAAGAAGTCTGTCTCTTTGTATCAACATGCATGAGAAATGAATTTCGAGTTAATTAAGTACTGTTATGTAAAAAAAAAAAAACGTATTTACTAAGAGTTAAGATAATAGTTTATTGGTGTCTTCTTATTTCGTGCATTATTTGTTTTGGTTTGAATTCGGAACGTAATAAGAAGTTGTTTAATATTCTTCTGATCAGCTTACCTAATGCATGTGTGAACTGAGATCAATGTAATTCAAACACATTCGATCAACCAAAAGGAAAACTTCCCTATCCAATATTTTTCTGAAGTTTTCTTATTTCAAGGACCCCACAGAATATTAATCATCCACGTTTAATATTAATTTAGGCTAAATACCAAATAATAAATAATATTCAACCAAAATATAATGACTTGTTATCCAACTTTAAGGATCCAAATCGGATAAAATCCTTGACCAAAACTAGAAAGCAAGACAATAGGAGAGAGAAACAGAGAGCGAGAGAGAGAGAGAGAGAGAGAGAGAGAGAGAGATGGATAGGGTGTTTTCAGTGGAGGAGGAAATGTCCGACCTGCTGTGGTCTTCCACAGCGCCGCCGGACAATGGCGGAGCAGACGACGACAACTTGTCTAAGTTGAACCGGAGTGCATCGGAGTGGGCCTTCCAGCGTTTTCTCCAAGAAGCTTCTCCCTACTCCCCCTCGCCATCGCCGACGCCGCCGCCACCTCCGCATCCTTCTTCTTCTTCTTCTACAGCTCACCATCACGACCAAAACGACGTTGAAGAGATTAAGATGATCAATGCCCACCACCATAACGCCACTCACACTCACTACAACAATATGCGGCCGCCTAATGTCACCGTCGATTCCGATGAGTACCGGGCGTTCCTGAAGACCAAGCTCGACCTCGCCTGCGCCGCCGTGGCTATGTCGCGGGAGGTTCGTCCTTTCTCTCTTTCTGGGCATTTTATTCTCATGGTTTCATTTTCTCGTTTGCTCTGCTTTTCCGAGAAAATATGGTCAAAGTCAGACCAATGGGTTGGGAATGAGCTTAACTTCTGTTTGGTTGCTGAGAAAGTTGAAGGAAACAAAAATAGGAGTTTTAACGAAACATTTTCGATACTGTTCACTTTTAACGAAAATGATATTTTTATTTTAAAAAATCACTTCTAGTATTAGGATTCGTTTGCATGTCCTTTTAAAATGGCTGAAAGCGCTTTTAGAGAAAGTGTTTATGGGTTTGAAAAGCACTTTAAGTGTTTCCTGTAAGAAGTATCAGTTATGTCGCTTATTTCAGGAAGTACTTTTAAGTGATTTTTTAGGATTTATTTGTATTTTTACTAAGAATTGGTTCCAAAAATATTTTCAGCAAAACTTTTTCAATCATTTTTAAAGTATATTCAAACGAGCTCTTATTTCCTTAAAACACATTTTTATTCCTGTGATTAAAACTCAAAGTTTTCAAATCATTTTTATTAATTTTCTTAAAAAAAAAAAAAACTTGAAACCTATCATTTATTTATTTTTGTGAGTGGAAAGTTTAACTAAAGTAAGCTGCTTTCTACTTTTGTGAATGGACAATTCAATATTTAAAGTTTCATTCTTTTTGCTTATAGCTTTTTTCTCGGTATCCAAACAGAGTCTATCCTTTGGGGTTGTTTTTTAGGAAACATTACAGTTACGTTCATAGGCGTTTTTGTTAGAAGTAGTTTTATTATAAACATGTCAAAATAATTATTAAAAATTTGAGTGTTTTTTTAAGAAGGAAAATGGATTCTTTCTAGATCCCTTCCACACCTAATTCTCCTTATCAAACAATCAACAATTTAGATCTTTGAAATTTGATCAAACTGCTAAAAACACGGGCCCACCTTAAAAGTTGTAATAACTTTAGTCGTTTGATCAAATTTCAAAGGTCCAAATTATTTGATGAAGAGGATTAGGTGAAAATGATCCGGAGATGATCCTACCTGACAGGTGCTTTCCAAAAAAGTACATCTACTCGAAGTGTTTATAACTGGTTGGTTGGTTAACTTGGTTTGTTTCATACGTTTGAATATTATTTGACGGAGCTAAAATGGAAAGGAAAGAAAGAAAACTTATTGCCACAAAAGGATGAATTTTTTGAAAGCAAAAGCAAGGCTGCGGGCCACCAACCGTGGCTGAAATCCAACAGTCAAAATATGTGTTGACGCTGAGTGTTTATACCCTGTAGGTACTCAAGAAAAACCGCTTAGCTACCGCGTAGTGCTAAAACTAAAACATGAACAATTGAAGCATGGTTTTGAAGTCCGAGTGAAACAGAACAGATGAATGTGTTTTCCCAAAGGAACTTTCAGTGGTAGGGTTCTAAAGATCAAGTAATCTTTTCGAACGCCGATTTTTTGATAGAAACAGAGTTGAAAGCCATAGCTTTTTTTTTCTTTTCTAGTAAAACGCCGATTCTCCTGTTGAGATCTAATTCGATCTTCATGAATTTCTCGAGAATTTTTCTTACGAAGTTATGTTATGTATAGACAAGTGCTCGCTGATATGTTGTGGTCGTGTCAATAGGGATCGTTGGTGAAAGCACAAGAATCTGCGGTTTTAGCTGACAGCGGATCACACGCTTCAAGTACTTCACAACTCGGATCTGAAGCCCCTTCGAAAGGTTTCCATTTAAACAAAAACATGTTCATAATTCGCATGTACTTCTGCTTTTGTGCTAGACAATGTTGTTAGTATGTCATATATATGTTTTTTTACTATTTTTACCTATGTAGGAGCTGGGTATGATATATCCAGGTCAAATGATAAGAATGCTCATGCATCACTTGGTGCCATTCCTTCGTTACCTGCAACGAAATATAGATCCGCTATCCCAGTAAGGCAGGCAACTAGCGGATCATCGAGAGAAATGACAGACGATGAGGAAGCTGAAGGTGAAACTGCAATGAATAAGAATATGGACCCTGCTGATGTCAAACGCGTGAGGAGGTAACAGCGGCATCTGATTTTCTGGTTGTAATAAGCACAGCCTGATCTCCATCTCTTAGTTATTGATTCAAATGTTTGGCTTCAAATGCGTTTGGTTTCATTGCCTTTCGCTAATTCATCCCGCCTTTTCCAGAATGCTGTCTAATAGAGAGTCAGCTAGACGCTCGAGAAGAAGAAAGCAGGCACATGTGACTGATCTTGAGGGACAGGTTTGTTCTTTTTTTCTCGGCTTCCTGTTTTATCTCTGTCTTTTGGTCTTCGATAGATTTCCTAACGCAATTTTCTTTGTAGGTATCTCAATTAAGAGTCGAGAACTCCTCTCTGTTGAAGCGTCTGACTGATTCGGACAAGAAGTACAACGAAGTGGCAGTTGACAACAGAGTTTTAAAAGCTGATATCGAAACATTGAGAGCAAAGGTAACCCTGTCTTCAGAACTGCTCGAAAGTTAAATGCCTTGGTAACTGGTTCCTCGAAGGCTCTTAGAACATGAACCGAAAATAATCATATAAACTTTGTTACTTCATTTGTGACTAAATTCCAGGTAACGATGGCTGAGGAGATGGTGAAAAGATTTACTGGGTCGAACCCCATGTTCCACGCTATGTCAGAGGTGTCATCAATCGGCATGCCACCATTTGATGGAAGCCCTTCAGAGGCATCAATAGACGCTGCTGTTCCGGAGCAAGATGACCCAAATCATCACTTCTTTCAACCTGCTTCTAATAACCCTATACCAACTCATGACCCGAGAGTCAAGAATGATTCTGCAGACGTTCTTTCCGTTGAAAATGTGCAGAAGAATTCTGCAGCAACATCATCAGCAGATGTGTCGGGGAACAAGATGGGACGAACACCTTCCCTTCAGCGAGTTGCTAGCTTAGAGCATCTGCAAAAGCGGATAAGGGGCGGAAACCCCTCCAATTGGGAGCAGTAGTTACAAACAGAGTGATCTACGCACGAGGAAAGATCGACTAAAGGATGCTTTGAACAACCATTGTATTGCCTCGTTACTTTTGGATTAGTCATGTAAACAATGCTATTCTTCATCTGTACTACACTGAATTAAACAGTTCGATACTTTTAGCACTTTCAATTTTTCTTGTCATGCACGGAACAGATTATACGCACATTTTCGTGGCCTTCTTTGACACAGCATCAAATTTTACAACTCGAACAAATTCTATAGGAAAATAAAGAACAAATCATTCGACACTGATCTTCAAGTCATTCGGAACATATTGCTAATGGCTTGAAGTTTGAACCGAACTCCAACCGGCTTTGTTTTCGATTCCCTTAACCTTCATTTCCTGTCTTACCATCTCCACATCCTCCCACCTTTCAGCAAAAGCATAAACGTTCGACAATGCTACATAGTCCTCACTCTTTGGAGTTGAATCCACGTAACTCTGTGTGAACTGTACACAGAGCAGCTTCTTCCCCACCTTCTCTCCCATTGCAACATCCCCATGGAGATTGCAAGCACTTAGCAAACTCCTCCACAAGACGGCATCAGGTTCAACTGGCATCCCTACTATAAACTCATAGGCTTCTTTCAAGTGCCCTCCGCGGCTAAGCATGTCGACAATGCAGCCATAATGTTGCATCCGAGGCACGACATCAAACTTGCTCTTCATCAAATGGAACAAATGGAGGCCTTCTTCAACGAGACCTGAATGGCAACAAGCCGAAAGCAAGCCGGTGAAAATCACTGCATTGGGTTTTATTCCAGAACCCTGCATTACATCCAAAAGCTCCAATGCTTCATTTCCCTTGCCGTGAATGGCTAGCCCGGTCGCCATTGCTGTCCAAGTCAATACATTCTTCTCTTTCATTCGCTTGAAAACGGAGAAAGCGCTATCAACACATCCGCATTTCGAGTACATATCAACAAGGCCAGTCCCCATAAACACATCATTGTCAGGAACACACATTGTCTTCTCCACATAACCATGTACACAAGCCCCCGTTTCCAACACACCTAGCTGAGACGCCGCAGAAAGAACACAAACCATTGTAGTATCCGTAGGTTTCACCCCACAAACATCATCCAACATGTCCCGAAACAACACCAACGCATCGCGGGCACTCACTCTTTGCGAACAATACCCCGTGATCATTGCGTTCCACGTAACACAACTTCTCACAGGCATTTCATCAAACACATTCCGTGCCGAAACAACATCTTCATTACTACCATAATAATGTATTAACGTTGTTGGCACCGAAATATTTGATACGACATCATGTTTCACAATCCGACCATGTATCTGTCTGCCTAGTAACAACGTTGGAACTGAAGGCAATCTAGCACAAGCTCCAAGAACAAAAATGTAAGTAGAATCATCAAAAACTAAGGTTGATTTAGAAACCCAATTGGCAAAAACAAGAAGTGAATCTCTGGGTTGGGAGCATCTGATCAAAGTGTTTAGGAGGAACAAGTTTGGTTCTTGAAAGTGTTGGAATACCAAACGGGCATAAAGGTTGGTGCTTTTTGGGGATGATAAGGCAGAGTATTGCTGGATGAGTTTGGCATGGAGGGAGGGAGATTTGAGGCCATTGGTGATTAATTGGGCATGGATTTTTTTGAGTTGGTGCGTGGATTTTAGGTTTAGGTTTAGGTTTAGGAGAGAGAGAGCTCTGGCTCTTGGGAGATGGTGCATGTGAGTCCTTGAAAGTGAACTTCAAATGGTGAAGTTAGTGCTCTTGCTAATAAAAGCTAATAAGTGACGAATAATATGGATGTCTGCAATAGAAAATAATCGGAGTAGCTGTGTAGACGTGAGTTAGATCAGTTGGTCAGAGTAACGTATTTATTTTTTCACTCAAGTTCGAACTTTATTTATAAAAATTGCAAAAAGACCTCAAACAAACGAAAATGCGACCATTTGATCAATATCTATAGAATGGCTAACGAAGACGTCGGATTTCATAAGTCATTTTTTAGAGGCTACACACTTAATATTTTTTAATAAATGACAATAAATAGCTTCTTATATGAGTCATTCATCTTTACATGACAACGTAACATCATTTCATTCAATTTAAAGATCATTCTCAATTTGACTATTGATCATAAAAATATTACATATTATCATTAACTGTCGATTTTCTCAATGCATTAAAAAGAATGAATGAGTCAAACTATAATATTTGTGTTGTAAAATAATACCACATAATGTGAGGAACAGTGACATTTTACATATAAAGGGGTTACGTATTACTCTTCATATCCCATTAAAGCCACTAAGTTCATTTATCCAAACTTTTGAAATTTGATTCAACAGTTACAATTATTATAACTTTTAAGAAACTCCTCTTTGTAACCGTTGAATTAAATTTCAAGTGACCAAATGAGTGAACTTGTTAACTTTTAATGGGAGAAATCCGGAGATCATAAATATGAGAATTTATTGTAATAACTCAGAAGGATCAAACTTTGGTAGCCCATGTGAAAAGCACTGGTCAATATTTATACCCAAAGGTCCCACCTTTCCTTTATTTTTTTCTTCTTTTGGCTGGAGCCGCCTTCCCCTTCAATTTCATGTTATCTAATCTTCCACACCCCGAAACACACAAAATTCAAGAAAATCTCCAAAACCTTCAAAAACCCAGAAGCCAAAAATCAGATAACGTAATTAACAAAAATCAAATTCATGGAGATATCATCTTTTACTCTGTCCACTCCAAGATCCCCACTTTTTCTCCCTTTCCAATCGTCCCAATCCACCTTCTTGTCCAGCAATGGCACCACCTCTTTGTCCTTCAGCAAAAGCACTGTCAGTGGCAGTGCTTTGGTTCTGAGCAGAAGCAGAACGAGAACCGAGAGAGCCCAGACGGGTATGACGTGTAACGCTCTGTTTGGTCTGGGGATGCCGGAGCTTGTGGTTATAGCCGGTGTGGCGGCTCTGGTTTTTGGGCCCAAGAAGTTGCCTGAAGTGGGGAAGAGTATTGGGAAGACTGTCAAGAGCTTCCAGCAGGTTGGTTTCTTTTCAACTGGATCTGTTTGGTTCTCGAGAAAATTTATGAACTTTATTGCTTATTGGATTGTTTTAATTGTTAGTGTTGTTTGTGTAATTGGGAATTGGAAGAAATTCAGTAGTTTTATGTTTCTAAATAGGGGTTTTGTTCTTGAGGAAATTTATGCAATATCTGGAAATATTGTTGCACTAGCTTTAGTTTCAGTGGAAAAAGAGGAATAAAAGAAGCAAAATTGGGTAATTATGTTTGAGGATGTTGTGTTAAAATGGGAAGTTAAATGTCAAATTAGGAAGAACAAAATGACATGCCATGCTTGTACTATGCGTGCTGGACTCTAGTCGAAGAACATGCTTGTTAGTGGCAATAATCGATAGGAGAAAACACTATGTGTAAGAAGGGGGAAGAAGAATTGAAGTCACATTAAAATGGAGTGAATTAAGTGGGATAGCTGTATTGGTGATTAGGTAAGTAAATGCCTTATACTTCGGGTGTTAAATGGCGAAAAGTTGGAATTCTAATATTCCATTTACTTCCCTTTTCGGCTTTGTGTTGTTACGAGTAGGGCAACTCTTGAAATGTTGTAGATTGTTGATTATTGTGGAGTTGTAAGTTTTAAGAAGTTGTTTCTGCCTTGTGTATGACTTTTGGTTTAAGTAACTGTATATTCGATGGTGCCTCCATATTGGAGAAAGAAACTACTGTAACCTCTCAGTCGTAGTAGAGTTCACAGTGATTTTTATTGTGAACGTATTGTTTTAATTGAAGGTAGTTTTCCTTTGAAGTTTTGGTATTGAAGGTAAAAGATTTCAAAGTTATAACATAGTTCAAAATGATGACGATAGGAAGGAAAACAGATACAATGGTAACCCTTGCAGTTGTTTATGAATAACAAACAATAAAGGTCGTACCCAGTGCACAAGGCTCCCGCTTTACGCAGGGTCTAGGAGAGGTGAATGTCGGCTAGCCTTACCCCCATTTATGGAGAGGCTGCTCCCAAGTCTCGAACCTGAGACCTACAGCTCATGGGCGAAGGCACTTGCCATCGTACCAAGTGCGACCTCTTATGAATAACAAACAATAAGCAGGTAAATACAACTCCTTTGCATTCTCCCGTTTTTGATCTCTTTGGAATGAACAATGTGAATTGCAAAATTTTGAGTGATCAAAATGTGGGGGTCTAAATTCAAATAATTATTACATATCTCTAGGGGCTTTATACATCTTGGGGAAGGGGGGAAAAAGGAAAATATGTCTTTGAATTTGCAATATCTGGAATTATTGTTGCACTAGCTTTAGTTTCAGTAGAAAAAGAGGAATAAAAGAAGCAAAATTGGGTAATTATGTTTGAGGATGTTGTGTTAAAATGGAAAGTTAAATGTCAAATTAGGAAGAACAAAATGACATGCCATGCTTGTACTACGCGTGCTGGACTCTAGTCGAAGAACATGCTTGTTAGTGGCAATAATCGATAGGAGAAAACACTAAGTGTAAGAAGGGGGAAGAAGAATTGAAGTCATTTTAAAATGGAGTGAATTAAGTGGGATAGCTGTATTGGTGATTAGGTAAGTAAATGCCTTATACTTCGGGTGTTAAATGGCGAAAAGTTGGAATTCTGATATTCCATTCACTTCCCTTTTTGGCTTTGTGTTGTTATGGATAGAGAAACTCTTGAAATGTTTTAGATTGTTGATTATAGTGGAGTTGTACGTTTTAAGAAGTTGTTGGCACTGTGTGTATGACTTTTGGTTTAAGTAACTGTACATTCGATGGTGCCTCCATATTGGAGAAAGAAAATACGGTAACCTCTCATTCGTAGTAGTGTTCACAGTGATTTTTATTGTGAACATATTGTTTTAATCGAAGGTAGTTTTCCTTGGAAGTTTCGGTATTGAAGGTAAAGATTTCAAAGTTACAACATGGTTCAAAACGATGCCTATAGGACGGAAAACAAATACATTGGTACCCCTTGCTGTTGTTTATGAATAGCAAACAATTAGCAGCTAAATGCAACTCCTTTGCATTCGTCCCCTTTTTGCTCTCTTTGGAGTGAAAAATGTGAAATGCAAAATTTTGAGTGAACAAAATGTGGGGGTCTAAATTCAAATAATTATTACATATCTCTAGGGCTTTATACATCTTGGGGAGGGGGAAAAAAGGAAAATATGTCTTCGAATTTGCCTTTATGCAGTATGGTTTGAAATTGAGTTGGTCATTGAAAGTTAGCATATATTAACGAACAAATTCGTTTTTAGTTTAGTTGTATGTAACCTTTAATGTAATGTTTACTGTTTTTTATTTTGAAGTGTATGATGTGGGAATCGGGAGAACGGGAGAAGGATCAAATGATTATCGGCAGATGGATGCATATAGATATCAAATTCAAATAGTTGATTATGTTGCACATATACTCAGTTTGGAGTTTCATTTTTTGGTCACCAAGTACAACTCTCTCTAGGATTCCGAAGATATTTTTTACTTTAGCTTAAGCATAAAGTTTTCTAGTTGGATATTCTTTTTCGTTAAGTAATAAGGATGACAATGGAAGCATTCTCACAAGTTGTTAAAAGCAAGAAGGACGACAATCGACAGATTTGGCTCATTTAGTTGTTAATCGGTAGGGTATCTAAAAATAATAGTCTAATCATTACATATCCAAATAAATTCGGTATATGCCTTTGTCGAACGATCAAATTCCAAGGAATGCTGAGCAGTAGGCACCTTACGAAAAAGTTTAGTTCATATTGTATTCGATTAAGCACTTGTAAATGGGGAGTAAGAGAAGAAATAAGGATGCATTATTTATGCATCTAACCCTTTTATTTGATTGGGGTATGGTTTATTTGTGTATGTGGCAGCACACAATCGAAGACTGATTTAAATGTTGCTTCTTTCTTCAGTGAGCTTAATTAAGTGAATAACGTAATCACTAGAAATTTTGAACCCAGTGATACACCTCGCGGTGCTTATACCTGTCGCCTATCGAAGTTCTGTTCTTCTTATAACTAATAATTATCTCGTTTGGTCCAGCCTCCTTTTCTGTGCTTCTCATAATTCATAAGGAGTGTATTTGAATCCTCTGTAAATCTTGCAGGCAGCAAAGGAGTTCGAGACAGAGCTTAAAAAAGAACCCGAGGGCCTCACAGAGACACCGACCGCGGTGAGTGAAGAAGAAAAACAAGAAGCCAAGGTCCCAAGCTCACAGGAAAACGCATGAGGTTTTAGTGATCACTCAATCCGACACATTCTCTATTTTTTGTTGTGCTGTAAGTTTAGAACAAGAATAATGCAGATCAGTATTCTCGTTCTTTATTAATCTACTTGTAGTGTTCTGCGAATATGCCAAGTTAGATCACCTGAATATCGTTTCTTTTCATCGGAAGGGATTTGTAGCTTAGTTGATTAAGCGCATTTATCCTTGGTTAGACCCGAACACCTGAGTTCGAATCCTACCCCCGCACCATCACTTGTATCAGAAAACTCCTTTCTTTAGTTAAGGATAGCTTTGCACTTTGCCCTCTCTCGTCAACTCAAACTGCCTTCTTAAAATTTGTCCAAATTGTGTGCCCCTTCTATTGTGTTGGTGTTGCCAACCATGCTCATTAGGTGAAAATGGCTTTTTATTCAAAACGGTCTCTAAGATTGTTATATAACTCCTCATGATAGTCCCTAAGATTTGAACTTGATAGAAGTGGGCCTTGAGTTGTCCACAGTCAATTTGAAATTGATAGAAGCAGATCTTGAGTTGTCCACCATCAATTATTTTGGTCATTCCGTAAAACATAAATAAAAACCAAAATGACAAAAATACTCTCAATTTAATAAATTTTGAGCCAAAATGATATGACAAAATTTAAGGATATTTTTGTTATTTCATCCTTATATAGTGGAGATTTTGCACAGAATAACTAAAATGATTGATGGGAACAAACTCGGGAACCCGTTCTATCGCTTTTAAATCTTCGAAACAAAATTGAAGAGTTATGCCAATCTTATGGACTATTTTGACTAAAAAGCCGATGAAAAAAATTGTATGTCTAGCTGCTCGTATATGGCAACACTCACAAGTTGTGGACTCGAGATGAGACCCATGTGCAGAGGGGATGGCCCGTTGCTTGTAGGAATTTTCCGCCATATAGAGGGAGAGGGATATAAGATTTTTTAATTAGGAGGGGAGGAAGAATATTACCCCAAGAAAAGAAAAACCTTTTGCTTTGGAATGAAAAGGAGGAGCTTCCGAGTTAGGGTTTTGCTTTCCTTAAAAGTAGGTTAAACGTGTCTTGTAGTGTACGCAACCCTAAACCATTTCCGCAGATAATGGATTAGTGGTCCAAATTTGCTATTAATCGCCATTAGGCCATGGCATCATCCCAACTCAAAGATTTATTAATTATATACTCATACTTTTGAGTAAACAATATGGTGAAAGGGTTTTCCGTACAGATCATGTACTTATCGTATTGGACAATCGTAATTTTGGAGCAAATGAATGACAAACAATGAGATATTTAAGAGGGACGGTGCTATCCACACACTCATTTTGATCTCTCAAACACTCCTCTGTAATTTATGTTCTTTTATCTACTTCAATTTATTCTATCTGACGGCCGAAAGTTGAGAAGTGTGTGTGAGAATTAATTAAAAAATAAATCGAGATACCTGCTATGAAGTTGGTCCTATCATTACAAAACTTTGATATTAATTAAACAGGTGCTTGAATAGTTGACACTATTTTTCTATCATTTCTAAAGCTCTTTTATTTTTTATTTTCTTTGGTTGTAACTAATGGAAGCTCTTTTGTTATATATATATATATATATATATATATATATATATATATATATATATATATATATATAATAGAGTGTATGTATAGTTTTATATGATGATCTCTTTCAGTAATTGCTGGAAGCTCTTTGGTTGTAACTACTGGAATCTCTTTTATATTAATTTAATACAAGAAATGCATGATCTCTTTCTTCCTTGTTTGTTTTCCCACATTTCAGCTTTGTATAATTTTATATGATATGCTTTTTTTTCACGGATTGCTTCAAAGGCTTCAATCATATATCAAAAGTAATCTAAAAAAATGGTAATGAAAGGGTAATGATGCACTAATGATAGATATAGCTTCTCTTTGTGGGATACCACACTACTTTAAAAGAGTTCAAATCTTATGAATTCATTTTGTTTGTGACATATCTGTTGTCTCTAACATTGATGGACACGTGTTCATAAACTTAACCCTTCTTGACTCTGTTCTCATAAACTTAATACGTGTCAATCAATGATAGAGGCCACAGAGAAACCACCCACAAATAACTGCATAAAAATTTGAACTCATGTTAGAAACGGGGCATAATTAACAATCAAATTGCTATCATATAAATTTAGGGTTTTTTTCCCTTGGATTTTGGCTTTACACATGAGGCTAGGTCCCTTATTAAGGCTAAAAGCCTAAGTGAAAGATTTTACCATTTCACCGAGCTTATATCGGCATGTGAGTATCTCACTTATTGCTTGAATAAATTTTAACCTATAGTTGGTTGTATCTCCACCAATTAGTATATATTTTATCACATGAGTAATCATAAATATTTTAATAGGGGGATACGTTTGTGGTTACACCACAAAATCTCGCTCATCTTCTATATGTGACTAGATCATGCGATAAGGTCTACACTCATACAGTGATATATCTTTGGTGATACTCACATTTTTTTTTTATGAAACCACTTTATCTCGGTTTGATTGGGCACTTTTAGACTTATGTTTGCTTGTGATATATCTTCTGTAACACCACAAAATTCTCCTTAAAACCTCACGTTAATGTGAGATTCTACTCTATCATAAATAACAGTTCCTCACGCAAGTCTCATTCTTGGTTTAGGTTTCGCCATCTCGAACCCATAAACAAATTAAGCGACGAAGTAAGACACTCACGTGAGGATATATCTCTGGTTGCACTTAAGATTTCCCTCTGAAAACGCTTTATCTTAGTAGGATTAGCGTATTTTAAGTTTTAGAGTTGTATATCATAGGTGTATTGTGGTGTTTCATATAGGTGTATAATACACCTTGTATTATATAAAAAAAGTAACTCCACTAGACAAAGAGCACCGTCCCTTGAAAGGAAAAAGAATTAAAAACTAGAAAGATAGCAACCTTTGTGTCTTCTAATTGTTTAAGATGCAAATGGACAATGTTTGTCACTGAACAGCTAGGCCGCCCGACCGAGACCCCTGTCTAGGCAATTTTTTGTTTGGGCTGCTGATATCGAACCCAAGTTTATGACATATTTTCCCTATTAAAAACGAAAATTTGTATTGGCATTCCAAAAATCTAATATGTGCTTTAATTTTTTTATATTTGAAAAACTATTCTAATACGAGGAGTGCACAATTAGGTTTGCAATTTCTTACACGACCCGATAATTCGACACAAAACTACAAGAAAAATAATAAGTTTTGGGTCAATCTGTTTACGAGTCAGGTCATTATCAGGTCAATTGTTAAGAAAACTTTAATGAATGGGGTCTTTATTAGTTTGCTATTAAGAACCCGTTAAGATAACGTTTATGCATGTAAACGGCACGAGCACGACCCATTTGTAAGGTTTATAAATTAGAAAAAGTAATTCCTTGCATGACCCATTGACTCAACACAAAATGACCTTTTACCGTATATGTTAAGATAACGAGTTTGACACGATACAATCCATTAAAATAATGGATACAACACGAAAACGATATTAACACGACAAACACGACCCATTTTGCCAGAGCACATTAGATTTTTTGAATGCTAATAATAATTTTCTAGAAATATTAAACAAATAAAACTTGTAACATCCCACATCGACCAATGGAGAGGAGGTGATGTGCCTTATATGTACATGTCCACCTCCTATAGCACGAGGCATTTTTGGAACTCACTGGCTTCGGATTCCATTGGAACTCCGAAGTTAAGTGAGTTCGTGCGAGAGCATTCCCAAGATGGGTGACCTCCTAGGAAGTTCTCGTCTGAATTCCTAGAAACAAAACCGTGAGAGCGTGGTTGGGGCCCAAAACGGACAATATCGTGCTACAGCGGAGTCGAGACTGAGGTGTGACAAAACTACAAATAAAAAAAGTTCCAAATGATTATATTTTGAGGCGTCAATAACATTTCGTTAGAAATAAATGATGAAAAAGGTTGCATTATCCGCATAAAACGTGCATGGAGTGAGTTGCTATCTTTGATTAGAGAAGTGCTTATAATTAAGGACAAAATTTAGAAAATATTATCCTAATTACTTAAGAAAGCAAAAGAAAGAGGACCAAAAGCTAGATGTATGAACCAATAATAGAAACTTAATTACGTGAAGTAAACATAATACCATATTTTTCAGGTTGTAAAATTTGATGGAAACACTCTTGTCTCGTTTTAAAAGTTGGACTTGCTTTTGTAATATTTTTATGCATTGGACGGCTAGGATCATCCATGAGATGATCATTTTGAAAATATTTTTAAAATAACTGAATCTATCTAATTAATGGCTCATTTGAAAGTGTTTTGAAAGTGAATTTAGGAAAAATACTTGAAGTGTTTCCTGCACAAAACACATAACTAGTGTTTCTGATAGGAATCACTTCAAATATTTTTGAAGCCTGCAAATATTCTCTAAAAACATTTCTTGTTATTTTAAAAGCACTTATAAACGAGTTCTTAATATTTCTCATTTCGGCGAGGGTATGAGAGTAAAATGGCTAAATCATGTATGAGAGAGTATGCTCTCAAATCTAGCATGATTTGTATCTAAGCTCACGTAATTGACAATAGCCAAAACTCTAACCAAATTTATAAGCTTAAATTGCGAGTACCGCCACGAATAGTAACTACACCGTTACATAACTCACACATTTTAAAAAATTTGTAAAGCAATGAGTGGATATTGGATAGTTTCAGTTTTCAATGGTCCAACTGCACATAATAGCGATTAAAAATCTTTGTCGAATAATGACTGCCAAAAGCATATATGCGAACTACAATGAAGTTCTTCAAATCAGACAATTTCCAACTCTTGAGCTAAAATCTAAAATTTTTAGCTTAGAAAAAGTTTTTCTGCTTCAACCCTTCTAGTTTAAATTTTTTTAGCCCGAAATTATTAAAGAATAAATTTATGCTAATTTTTTCTTTTAAAGTAATTTAAAAAAATATATATGTACACTATCATAATTTAATTTTATGAACATTTTAACCTAAAAATATTTAAATTTAGATAAATATTGAAAAATCATTAAATTTGGGTGAATTTTGAGTTAAATATAATTTTTTAAATTATTTTAGCCGTTGGATTTAAATTTGGGCAGTTAGATCTTTTTTTTACCGTTAGATTTGATTATATTCGATCTCAGCCGTTGGATTCAATAAATCTCAGGAGACATGCCCATATGAGTGGGGTCCCGCTAGTGATGCCCACGCCATTTTCTGGGTTAAATCCTGGGGGAAATTTGACTTTTAGCTTTTAACCCACACATTTAACATGGGTTGGATTGGGTTTAGAGGAGAGGGAATAAAACCTAAAAAATAGCATTTAGCTCAGGGTTGGATTTGGTCTAAGAAGTAAAAATGGATTTAGACCAAGTCGCCTTAAAAATCTTTAGAAAAGCAATGAGCGAAATTTGGATAGATTCAATCTCCAATGGTCAAACCGCACATAAAATCCTTGTCGAACAATAATGACCATAAGCATATATGCGGATCGCAACGAAGTTCTTGAAATGAGAAGTAAAAATATATTCAGACCAAATCGCCTTAAAAGTCTTTAGAATTTTGGCTTTTAAGAAAAGATTTGTGTTAACTTTTAACTATCCTATTACTTGGCGTTTAAGTTCAAATTTTTAGTTTATATTCTTTCAATTGTCAAAAATGAAAAGGAAAAAAGAGAATTGTTATTGGTAGTCTAAAATTTTCATTTTACACTCCAAACTTTCCATATTTAAAAAGAAAAATACATTTGTGAAAAATGTAGAATGAGATTTTTGAAATGTCAATAACATTTTCCGAAAAAAATTGCTTTGTTTATTTTTTGTTTTTTTTGAGGAAAAACATCTTGTCTTGTAAGCGCGTGGGACTATAGAAACTGCAGTCCCACGAAGACTGCAAATTTTGCTTCTCTCTCTCCTCCTCCTCTTCTCTCTCTAAAAGTTGGAAACCATAAATCACACGCACACACAAACCCAAGTCGGAGTGTTCAGAGCCCAAAGCAAAGCAATTCAGAAAGCCAAAAACAGAAGGTTTTCAGAAGAGCAGCTCTCTCTCTCTCTCTCTCTCTCTATCTCTCAAAACTCACCCAGAAGACTCCAACAAAAAGCCATCACTCTGGGATTCTGGAAAAACCAGCTCGAAATCACCGAATACCATTTCCGGGTTATGGGGTCTGACACCCATTTCACCAACACAAAACCCCACTTCTCAAATTCCCTCCCACTTCCCAATACACAGACACACTCTGTTTCTCTCTCTGTCTCTCTGTCTCTCTCTCTCTGACTCTATCTAAAAAGAGCATCAAGAACCCATCTTTAATTGTTAACCCACCAAACCCTTCGTTTTCTTACTGTAAATTGCGAAACCCATTTAAGCAGTTGCAGTTACAAATTAGTAACTGGTGGAGTTTTGTCAGTACAAGTGAAAGTAATATGGCGGGAAATCCGCCAGAAGGACTTGGAGACGATTTCTTTGAGCAGATCCTAGCTGTGCCGCCGTCGTATAGTGCTGGTGGTGGTGGTGGTGGTGAGTCAGCTGGTGGTGGGTACGGAGGAGAAGTGGGGTCCATGCCCATGGCGCTGCAGCTGGGTTCTGCTGGGTCCTCGGGTGGTGGTGCTGGGTACAGAGGAGGAGGAGTTGGGATGGGGCTGGGTATGCCGTTGGGTTTGAACTTGGAGCAGGGTGGGTTTCTTGGGCAAGACAACAGGTTCAGAGATGAAGTTGTTGAAGCCAATAATACTAACAACACAAACACTTCCAATGTCTCTGCTTCAATTAACGTAAGTCTCTCTCACTCCACTTTAACCTTAATTTTTGTTTTAAGATTATGATATCAAAGTTGTCCGAAGTTAAGTCAGTTGGTTAGAATAATGATATCGAGTTTGAATGCCTCCTCCGAGTAGTCTTAGGATATTGTATCAGGCCAGTTGGTCAGAGCAGTTGCACCTGAGTTCGAATTTTCTACTTTCGTAAATTAGAGCAATCTTGGATTATTGTATTTCCTTGCCCAAAAAATATGTCAAGTTGTCAATTTTTTATTGTGTACATGTTTTTTTTTGTTTTTTTTTTGATTTCGGATTTGCTTGCCATTTTCCGGGAAAATGGAGTTTTCCATGGAAAATTCCGTTGCTTTGCTGCAAGAAAAGTGTTGAAATAGAAAGAAAAGAAGATCCCTTTCAGTTTCAGTCAGCTTTTTCTTTGGAATTTGAAACGCAGGAATTTTTCTTTCTTTTTATTCTGTTATTTTTTTATATTTCTTTTTTGGAAGAATTTTGGAATCCGGAATTTCTTTTCCTTTCGTTGGATTTGAGAGTTGAGAACCAGTGAAGTGTAGATACTAGCTGGGCTAGGGTGTGCTTGTAAATGAAAAGTATTGTAAGGTTAATTTGGTGAATGAATCTTGTTATCCGTTGTCACGAGACGGACATATTAACCTAGCTAACTGACATAATTTACGTCTGCAAATCATGACGGTTTAGTACTTGTCTGGTGTGGCAGGAAAGAGATTCGGTTCATATGTCAAGTTTGTTTCCAGCATTTGGACATTTGCAAAATCACTCTTCACTCCGGCCAACGCCACGCCCTCCGCAACCTCCTCACCAGGTACGTCCAACTCCAACATTTCATAATGATTATAGTGCCCTCGATATTTGAAGGATGCACTCTTTCATGTACGAGACACTTCCTTACGTACGGTGTGTTACCGCGACAATCTCAAATAGATAACACAATCTCAAATAGATAATACAATGTCACGTGCAAAAGTAAAAACACATTGCGTCGCGTTAGTCGTTTGGAATGCAACGCTGACCTACCGTTAGCAAGTAAAGTCCTGCATCATGCCATCATGTATGTTATGTTCTCCAAAGGCCAAATAGTAAGATTGTTGCCATTACTGAACTTGAAGTGTTAAGAGAGAAAGAAACTTGTATAAAACGAAGGGGTGTGATATCCACACACCCCATTTTACTTCTCACACACCCTTCTAATTTTCGGCCGTCGGATCGGATGAATTGAAGAAGATCAACGGATAGAAATTAACAAGGGTGTATGAGAAGTAATTTGGGGTGTGTGGATAGCACACCCCAAAACGAATTCACCTGTTATATGACATTCTAATTTAATAATATAATGTCATGTGACGAAAAACTTTCATATAATATTGTATTATTGAACATGAAGCCTGAACCCCTTTTAAGTAAATATATCTCGTTTAGAGGGGTGAGGGGTACAGTTGATAATATTGTAGTAATCAAGGGCTTTGGTTCAAGCACATTAGTAGTGGGTAATGAAGTGCTGTGCACGCGCTTGAGAGAGAGTGGAGAGAATTGTTTAGTAAGACGTGTCCGACAGACAGAAGGCGCCATAAACGCGTGGGTTGTTCGAACGTGTAGAAGAGTTCTGCCGTCCGAGGGACATTTTGGTCCTTTCGAGTGTTTGCAATCTTTGTCATACTAAGATAAATGGTGTACACGCGCCTCTTGGAGTGTGGGAACATGCGCTCCTGTTCTTCACATGGAGTTGACTTGTACTAGTTTGACTCTTTCAATTTCTGGTAATGACTAGGGTTGATTCAGACTTATGCAGATTTTTGTGCATAATTTGGGGATCCTGAATTTATATAATTTTTTCAATGAGTTTGATAGGTTATTTTAGTTCTAGGCGTGAATTGTTTGTTATTACCAATCAACAATTGATACTCGTTCAAAAACTGCAAACAATACATTAAAGACGTGTTCAAGACATGAATTTCAACGGGGTAAAACTTCTTCTAAATGGCAAAACTGAAGCGGACAAAAAACACACAAACAACTTAAGAACATCTTGACTTGTCCAACTAAATATTCAATCATCCTCGCCCACAAGCTGTTGCCAAGAATTTACTCAACGAGATGTCAAAACTTAGTTTCGACGTGTAATTTCGTTTATCTCTTCCTTGTCAAACATATGACGGGAAAGTTAAATAAGGATGTGAAATGACTTGTAAGATGGTGTTCTAAGTTAGTGTTCCACCATGGACTGTTAGGATTAATCTGATGGAAATCCAAGTTGGAATCTTGTATTGACATCGATCTGAAACATATTATCTTATGCTGATTAGGAGGACATCATACAAAAGCTTTCAATTGTCCAGCTAAATTTTGACGTATCTGTACTCACATCGGATGATTAAGTACGCATTAGTTCAAACCCAACGCATGTTGATAATTTGTGGATTGACTTAATTTTGTTAATCTTGGTGCTGCAGTTTCATAGCCAACCACCACCAGGGCTGTCTAATGCTGTCCATCACCCTCCTGCCATCCGCCCAAGGGTTCGAGCAAGGCGAGGCCAAGCAACAGATCCCCACAGTATTGCTGAACGGGTAAGCTAAAAATTTCATATCTAAGAGAACCTAAATTCTTCTTCGTGGGAGAGTTAGCAGTAAGTTTATTCTCATTGAAGACGTCCAAATCGCTTCTCCAATCCTATGCCTGCTTATCCAGTGTTATAGGTAATAATATACGTATGCGTATGCGTATTTATCTTCTTGGTGCAGTTACGTCGGGAAAGAATTGCAGAAAGAATGAAGGCTTTGCAGGAATTGGTACCCAGTTGTAACAAGGTTAGTGTCTTAAAGCGAGTTTTTGTACCTTTTGCTGCATGAATTGCACTTTTTTTCTTGTTTCGTCGTGTCAAATTATTAACGATGTTTGAGTATGCCTAGCTTTTAGTATTAAATTCTAAACGTTTTGACATGTTATGATATCCTTGTGCAGACAGATAGGGCAGCTATGCTTGACGAAATTGTGGATTATGTAAAATTTCTAAGGCTCCAAGTCAAGGTATATGAATCAAAATTCAAATATATTCATCATCTCAAAAGAATAAATAATTGTACTTCCTCATCCTTTTAACCAAAAAAAAAAAAAAAAAAAAAACGTTTTCTGCTCCAAATTAAACGCGTTTTTTGAATTCATTGTTACTTCGGAAACTTGTACCAAATGCTAAAGTCTTCAAAATGTTTTCACCGTAAGGTAGGTCCTGGTCATGTCGCATATCTGAGGCATCATTAAAGGCATTGATATACTTGCTTTGTATGAACTAATTATTTTTTCAAACTTGAAATGACTGTCTGGTTGGAACCTCTATTTCAATGAAGTCATAATCAAACAGAAAATGACACAAGTTATGCAACGTTGTTCAAAATTTTGGAGTTAAATCAATTTATTTTCTCGATGCTTATTGATCTGATTTTGTTTATATGGAACAATGTTTTAAAAGGCTCGCCTCATGGCGCACCTAGGCGCCCTGTGAGGCTGGGCTTAAGGGTTGCCGCCTCTATTTTGAGGGAGTGGGCGGAAGGCATCGTCGAAGCCGCCTAGGCGCGCCTCTGGGGATTTTTTATTATTTATTTATTTATTTATTTTTGTTTTTGTTTTGTTTTTTTACTCCCAAACCCAAATTTTGGGTAGGGTTAATTGCCTCATACATCTTCCTTGCACTATCATCTCTCTGCTTTTTTTTTTCTTTCTAATTTTTATTTTTTTATATAATGGATGTGTGAGCTATCTGCGTGCATTGTTATATGTGTGCTTATTATGCTTTTCATCCTCTATTATATATATATATAAAATATAATATATGTATAGATATGTGTGTTTATGTATTTATAATATATGTGTGTGCTTAGGGTGATTATTGATTAATAATTTTTTTTTAATGTAATATATGTGTACGTTTAGTGTATATATTAAAAAAATTTAGGTCTAGTCGCCTCACGCCTAGGCTGGGCTATCCTTTGGACGCCTCGCCCATGCCTCACGCTTTTAATACGTTGATATGGAAACAGGTTTTGAGCATGAGTCGACTCGGGGGAGCAGGCGCAGTGGCTCAGCTTGTCGCTGACGTACCCCTATCAGCAGTTGAGGTTTTTTCTCTTCACATATTTTAAATTGATCGACTTATTATGGAGGCAGCATGTATATTAGAATTCGCTATTAGATTCATACGGTTCACTGCGGCAAATGCACATGTTATAATTACAAAAGTTTCTCTAATACGTAACTAGGCTTGATGAACAGTTTACAATGTATTGATAAATGAGAGTAGTCTATGTACTAATTCGCCCTTTCTGTCTACTGTATTTTGACTATTTTTCGGTTTTTGCTTTTGTTCCAATGAAGGGGGAGGGCATGGAAGGAGGAACCAATCAACAAGCATGGGAGAAGTGGTCGAATGATGGCACAGAACAGCAAGTAGCTAAGCTGATGGAAGAAGATGTAGGAGCTGCCATGCAGTTCCTCCAGTCCAAGGCACTCTGCATCATGCCCATATCCCTCGCCCCAGCAATCTTCCGGACACATCAACCTGACGCAACGACAATGGTGAAGCCGGAATCAAACTCCTCCTCATAAGCCTATCCAACAAAGCATCCACTACTACATGCCCCCATCCACGCCTCCCAGCACGCTTATGGCCCCCACGTCCCGCCTTAGTACCCTTGTCACTCATGACAACGGATATATTTACAGGTCAAGATCACTCAATTTTTTTATTTTTGTCAAACAAGGGACTGATTGTCATGCCATTGGAAACCCTAGGGGAGAATTTTTCAAAAGCAAAATTGATGTGTTTCCTCCTCTTGTAATATCAATGGTGCGGTTAGTTGAATGAGTGTGACCTTAACATTTGGTGGTGGGAACTCTACAATTTTTCTTGTATGGATAATGGGAGATGGGGCCAACCAAAAGGGATGTAGGGTTTTTGCATTATTGTATTTTCAGAAATATATATTGTTTTTTATGCAAGTTGAAAGTTGGATGATGGTTGGTTGTCTTGTAAAGATATGTTGGAAGCTTCTGGTTTTGCAGAAAAATATGGATCTGAGTTTGTTGTTTCTTTAAAAGTGAGGTGAGTACTTTTTTCAAATTTGATGAATCATTATTGGGGGTAGAGAGATGGAAAATGACATTTTCTAAAAAAATAAATATAATAATCAAAAGTGAAAGTACTATTACGTGTGACTTATTTACTTGAGTGACACGTGTCATTTTAACTTGATTTATTAAGAAGATAAGATGAAGAGTTAACACTGACAAATGAGATTTAAATGAATGATCAAGTTAGGTTGGAAAAGAGTTCCTTGTTTTGCAGTGCCTAAAAAGTGAAATGAAGCTGGTAGTTGATTTCCAATCCAATTTCTGTGGCTCCAGATCAATCACTGTATAAATTCAAACGATTGTAATTTGACTCCTTTTTATAATCTTGAAAAATTGGCTAAATTATTCGGAAATCAAATCCTGGTTGCTAATTGATCAAAATCAAATAGCAGTGACATAACGATAGACTTGAAAGATATCTATTTTCAATCTATTTTCAATCCAAGTGTAACGACCTAGACGAGTCTAGACGGCCGCCTAGGTAAGTTCAAGTGTTTTTTTTTTTGTTTTGCTTTGTATTTTCAAATGCTTAGAGATTTATCTTGGTTATGACTAGCTGCCTAGCGCTCAGACGGGACTAGGCAAATGAAATTCACTCGTTTGAGTAAACTACCGGTCGGTAAAACTGGAAAAGTTGTAAAATTTTCACATCTGTTGAACGGTTACTTGAGAAATGACCCACTGCAGGAAACAAAATGTTTACAAAGTATAACCAATTAAAGCCTGATTTGTACAACAATCATCAGAAAATGTCCAAAATATTGTACACCCTATCATCAAAAGAACCAAATCAGCAAAAAAAGAAAGATATTAGGCCATCTCCACCATCACCGCCCCGTCAATCTCCATGCTAACCTCTGCAACTACATTCTAAAAGGCCACCGTCTCCCGGCAATTCCCCTACCACAAGATTTGCTCTCCACCCTATAACTACAAGTTTCTCCTCCTGCAACAAACTGAGAACCGAAAAATGGAACACTAGCCACGGTCAATCTGCGCTAAAATCATCGAGATTTAATCCCGAATGAAGTAGTATAAAAGTATCTATCTGAGTGAGACAACCTATCAAGTTGCCCCGGAGGCTGCACTAACCCCACTACCATCCCTCAGCCCTTGAAGCACATATGCAGTGTCCTTTGCACATAGTCAGCTACGATTCTTAACCTTCCTTGACTACCGTCTACTCCTGAACTACCCTGATGTTCCACAGTTCGAGCAACCTTGTTTTTACACTTCTCCCAGTCATCAACGCGCAACCAGCAAGCTCGACCTCCATGGCTTCCTTCCATACCAAGAAAGGACACGCTAGGATTTTCGCCAAATGAATACCTCAACCTCACTGAGACGCAGTATGGCAACCATGCAGCTCCACCAGCGGCGTTTATAGGAGGTATGTGAGCAGGATCAAGAACAAGTGTCAATGCAAAATCAACTGAGTTATGAGGCCGATTATAATAAATATTACTTTTGGCAACAGATGAATTATCTGAGCTCCCATCCATACTCGAGCCAGCATGGTTTTCAAGGCATAATTCAATACGGGGTTTTTGAGCAGGTGATACATCTCCCCCTTGTGCCTGGGCTAGTCCTTTTTTCCATGCTATTAATTTCAAGAATTCTCTTAGAACTGATATGGGTAAGGTAAGGAGAGTAATGAATGACGCGACACGAGATGCATCATAAGGCTCTGAAGCAACACGCCGACTGAAGTAGTCACATATTTCTCCTATTTCGGCTGTAGATAATTCCTCATTGGCAGTGTTTGTATTTGGCTGTTGCCCTTGTTGCTGCTGCTGATGGAATCGTTTCACGCTCAGTACTTGAAGAAGAAGTTGAACTCTGTGAACACTTACAGCAAATACATAGCCACTGCAGAAAAACAAGCAATCAGATCAAAGAACAAGTAGATAAGCCTGGAAGTATTTAGCAAAACCTTGTACAGATAAACATCATCCGAGGACCACTAATGTTAAGGGTGAATATTATCATGTAACATAACCAACTGAAAGTGATCTGGTACAAGTATTGAACATAAAATAGGGAAGTTTTAATAAACATAAAATATCACAAACGTGTATCAGTGTGTCCATCTTGTCAGGATGTTTTCTTAGGGCACTTCCCTTTGTTTTAGCATAACTCATCAACAACGATAAAAAGGAAGATGGAATCACACCATCGAAAAGAATAAGAATTCGAAAATAAAGTTTCTGAGATGTGTAAAGATTTGCCTGAAAGCACTTACCCAACAAAGAATCTCAAGGCGGGCTGCTCCTGGTCTAAATTTAGAAGTGAGCCTTCATTGTCTTTCAGAATTGACCCCAAAATCTCTTTCAAGAGCCCTGGTAGCTGGGCAAATAGCCATAGAACTCCAAGGTACTTGAGAATACCTCTTAGCACCTTTTTAAGAGCAACAAGAGGAACCCAACCACCTCCATACCCTCCGTCATCTCCAAGACCAATAATGGCTGTATTCAGTTCTCCTCTCACATGAGCAGGGACACCAGGACCTGGGGATCTACGTAAAGCCGGCCCTGCTGAGCTCACAACAGCCAAATTTGAGGATACCAGAGAAGCATTTCCGACACGGTTTAAACCAGCTACTTGGTTGTTGCCTGTCCTGGACATAGCAGCAGAACCAGGGAGGTTAACCCTATTTCCATTTACAGTAGACAGTTGGGAACCTGAACTTGGGGTTTGATTGATTGAACTTGACAGTCCTGTCTGCTGACCACCGGTGAAATTAGTATCTAAACCATTCAATTCTTGGGCTACATGCTCCATAATAAATGGTCTAAATTGAGGGCAAGGTAGTGACCCACCAATGGAAGGGCCCCCCTTGGGTGGGGTTGCTGGTTGCAACCAAACCTGATCTCCTGCAAAACAGCGCATGTCAACCGCGAAGTGCTTTCGGTATATGATCCGTATCCAATAGGGTCCACGTAGCACAACAGAGACATCAATGGGCAACAGTGAGCTGGGTACAATGCCAGGTCCACCTCGGCCAGCACCAGCTAAACCAGCAGCCCCATGCGGGCTATGATTTGCAAGAGGCCCTGTAGAAGGAGATGAAACTGCGTTCCCCATAAGGCCAGGAGACTGACTGGCATTTGTGGTTGAACTAGTAGGCATAAGGCCCTGAGATGGTAAGTACCCAGCCTGCTTTGGGATAGAAGAGAGGACTGCTCCTCCAGGGACCCCCGGTATAGGACTAGCTCGTGCAGGTCGTGTTGCCGCTGCAAGAGCATGCAAGGGCCCTGCAGTGAGTCGAATGCAATCCAAAAGTGAAGCAACTTCAGCTCCATTTATGAAATCTTCCAGGAACTGTAAAGAACAAAAAAGGTATTGTTATTAATGCAAATATTTTTAATCAGAAACAAATTGGGGCGAAATATAAAGTTATCTCTGTAATACGTAAATCTAAATTGCTTCAAATGCATGTCAAAAACTATTTTTCAATGACTACTTTTCAATGACTACATTTTGATGTAATCCTTCGTAAAGCAACTTTGATAGAATTGTGCATGCAGTTTTAATGTACCTTTTTTGATGTCATTAAGGCACTTAGCAAAATCCTAATCCAATATCAAAAGATTTTTCCATGGAACCACCAGAAAATAGTTGAAATTATATTTTGAAATTTCCGAAGATTTCTATTAAATTCATTAAAGATGGCATGTTCAGGCACAACCACTGAAGAAAACAAAATCCGAGGATGCATGCAGGACTCAGTTTCACATAAGGTAAACAATTAAGATTCATAAAATATCACTTCACACCAAATAAGAATGCAATCAATTGAAAATGCTCAAACAAACAAACCAGAAAAGATAAAGTAGATGAATGTACCTTGGTATGGGGCCAAAGTTGGTCGGGGGTTACATGCATAGTACAACCCTCTTTACCTGACTCCCACTCTACAACAAAGCGAGCAAGGACACCTGATCCAAAACTGAACCACAGACTCATAAGTCCAACAGCCTCAATTCTAAATGCCCTTCGCATTTGCTCAGATAGTCTATCAGTTGCCTCAGGAGAAACTTTGACTCCTAGTGCTTTAAAATCAGGGTTTGTACTACTTTCTTCTGGCTTCTCATCTGCTCTTACACCAAGCAATCTCCGCATCCCAAGGGCAAACATTCTTGCATTAGAAAGTCTTTGGATGTCAGCCACTAACTTCTTAATACTATCAGCCTCCACAGACTGATAACTAAGAACAACACCCTCTGGATCATAGCGAATATGAGAGTCAATGTCAGATGTATTGGCAATTCGAACACCAGAACCCCAAGGTGTACCATTGCTTCCTTTCTGAAGCTCCCACAAATCCCTGAAATGCTGGTCATTTATTTTGACATCCCAATAAATGCTTCCAGGTCTGCCAAGTCGCAAGCATAAGTGTTGCCATGCATCACCTCTGGCAAATGGAAGTCGAAACCATATGTTTGATGATGTACTTCTTAGACCCACTTCTTCAACATAAGGGATATCCAGAGCCGCCATCTGGCTAGTTAATCTGGCATGCTTAATACAAAGAGAACAGTGTCTGATCACATGAAGAAGAGCTGAAACATAAATGCTGGAAGGTGCATTTCCCTTATTTGCTTCAGATATCAGATCCCCGAAACTGTTTACTTCAAATTTTGAAATTATATCCCTTGACATAAGCATCTGTGAAGAAGACTGATGAGGATGAGTTACTTCAGAAGTTTTCCTCCTTTTAAAAACTCCTGAATCGGCTTCCACACCCTGAAGTGATGGGATCAAATTCAACATATCTGAAACTGTGCGTTTGCGAGGTTTTCTATCATTTTTCGAAACATCATGGTTAGGGCTATGACATACTCCCGAATCTGGGACCTGGGCTGGCAAAGAAAAAAAGTGTAGCAATCTCAGTAAAGAGTATAAATAGTACCAAAGAAATATGCATAATGCAGGCTTCCCTCACAATATAAATATCACAGAGAAAGTATCTTACATACGGGAGTGGTTGCATATGAGTTTGATCCGGCAACTCTGGAAGGTCCAGTTAAAGGCCCGATAGGTGTACTTTTGGGCCCGTTGGGTCTCACACCAGGCCCAGAAATTCTGGGACCAGTAGACCGAGGTGGAGATAATAACCGGGATGATTTATTCCCATATATTGCACCCTTTGAAGTTTCATTCATAAATCTCAGCTGATCTTCATCCATTGAAGTACCAGAACCATACTCAACTGACTGTGGAGACCTAAGAGAAGCCAAATCCTGATCAGATTTTGACACTGGTATTTTCCTCACAGTGGCACTCCTTCCTGGGCCAGAAGGTAGATTACCAAGAGAAGCAGAATGTACGGGGCCTTTCAAATTATTTGATGGATATAAGGATCCATTATAGTGGGTGGCCATGCTAGAAAGATT
The DNA here is from genome assembly GCF_916048215.2 of Malus sylvestris. Classification (NCBI taxonomy): domain Eukaryota; kingdom Viridiplantae; phylum Streptophyta; class Magnoliopsida; order Rosales; family Rosaceae; genus Malus; species Malus sylvestris. The sequence continues at coordinate 30,722,541 of NC_062271.1, forward strand.
TGAAGAATTATTTAACTGTGATATCTGCATAACTCCTTCCCATTTAGGAGAGGGACAATTCATCGGAGCAGATCCAAAATGAGAACCAGGAACAGAAAAAGGAAGTACAGATAACCCCTTCTCTAGTTCAAACACTTCATCTACAACAGAAGAAAAACTCGAAGGTGGACACCCTGCAATAGGCATAGAACCTTCATTGCTGATATCCGAAAGAAAACCATTTTCAGAAGACTGATTAGAACCCCTGGAACTGGGCAGAAAGGATTGTAGTTTTCCCAAGTCAAGCAAGCTTAAATTCATATCATCTTCATGCATCTGCATCTGGCTAACATCAATTTTCTTGATCCGCATCACTTGGTTTAAGTCATTTAAAGAATCGGGTTTTCTAGATGGATCTGGCTGAGTTTCAAGCAATTTAAATAGGGGTTTAAAGTCCTTATCAAGTTGCATCAGCAAGAAATAAGAGCTCCCGCAATCAGGAAACCCCATTAGCAACATAGTTGAACCATTCAAAATGTTCTTCGGTATTTTAACTGCAGGAAAACTATGTTCATACACCTGCAAGAACACAGTTCATATACAGTGAATCTGCACGTAACCGTCAACAGTCCAGAAGGCAATGCCCTAGTGATTTTTCTTCTTGAAAATAATGTCAAAAGAAGAAAGAGAATGTTTACCTCAAGCCCTAGAAATCGGCCAGTAGATGCAAATAAGTGCAAAATACTTCTGCTTCTCAAATTTATGAAAACTTCAGCTGCAGTCATACTTCCTTGATTTAAAGTATCTTCACATTCAGACAAAACTCCCGAAGGAGCAAGAATATTATGAGAGGACTGAAGACGAAATCGCCCATTCCTGCAAGTCAAAAATGTTACAGAAGACACCTTTCTAAAGCATCTACTTAAGCATACCAAAGTTGCGTCTGAATGAACCACCAAGAATGTCTAAGATTCTAAGAATCAGAAAAACTCCTAAAAAGTACATCAAGAACTTGTTCCAAAGTCTAACCAGAAACAATATTGGCTGCACATCTTTCTTAGTTCATCCAATCAGTTTTTTAAGTCCGTTGGCAAGTCTTAATTCATATATCCTGTAATAATATCCTGATAACCGTATAAGCAAGGATACCTAATGTTTATTCCCAGGGTGAAAAATGATGAGCCATAGGCGCGCACACGTAATACTTCCTGCCCTTCATATTCTCCAGCATTGGACTTATCTTCTTTCTGCACACAGAAAATTAGGATATCAAAATGTGAAGAAAATGAACCATGAAAAACACATTCATGAAAATACAGTATTATCCTGAGACAACATTTAAGAAGAAAAAAAAAAGAATAACCAGAATGAAGAACCAGAACCAAGTAACAAGAAAATGTGAAACAACCTTTTTATGGTCAACATCCGCTTCTTCCACATGAGACTGAAGAGAAACATCCCCTGCACCTCGCCAGATTTGAACATTTTTCACCAGCTCTTTCTGAATTTCAAGCAGACGAGTATATCTGTTACAGCAGATGGCTCTCAGAAGCAACCTCTCAACATCAATACAGTTTTGGTCAAGAGAAAATTCTGCCTCCTTTCCAGTTAATGGATCTATGACAAATGTGCTATGAAGACACTTTATCTGCAGATCCGGTCCTGGTTCAATTTTTATAGACGGACATGATGCTGAATCAGAAATACCATTGTTTTTATCAAAATCTAACCAGTATAAAATTTTTAACCCTGGTGTTCGTAGACCAGATGAATCAGTTTCTCCATCTTGATTTAATTGTGCAGAGGCAGAAGTCCCTGCATGACTCATGCTCCCATCGGATATGAGCTCAAATCGAATTGCATCTTTCCATCTACCTTGCCGAAGAGCTTGTACTTGCCTTGTGACAGTGCCCATGATAAGTGCAACACAAAGCTCATGTAGAACTGAGTATAATATCATGAACGGATTTTCTGTAGCAGCCATTCTGCGCTCTAAATCATCCCCAAGAAGATGCCGCCGCGATACTTCAAGCTTTACAGGTCCACTTCTCTCACCAACAAGCAGTTCCAAATGCAGTATCCTCCACATTGATAGGTGCCCTCGGTAGCCTAGAGTCACCAAAACCTTGAATTCTCCATCAACACGAAGCACTGCTGTACCATCGGAGACTTTAACATCAGTAATTTCTTTTGGAAGTGATACTTCCAGTAATTTAGATCGCACAAGTGTGTCCAGCTTTTTCAAAGCCGGCTTCTGCTGTTCCTCATTTAGTGAGCTCTGGATGCCCACGTCTTCTACACATTTCGGCAAACGCTGATATGACCCTGTTAGGAGGATTTCAATTGCAGATGGAACATCATAAACAGGAGCACAAGCTTGCTGCAGCCCATCATGCATGAAAAATAGTGAATCTGCTGCTTGAGTGAAACAGGTATCATGACTTGATAGAGTGGAGGTAAGTTGCTGGCAGTATTGTATTAACGGGACCTGCAAATAGAAATGCATGGATAATATTAACAGCTGAAAATTTATAGCTTCCGAGTTGAAAAGTGCTTATAGGGATTAAAATAAATTTCAAGGAACATGAAGCGTCGGGGACACTATAAACTCTGGGCATATCAGCATAAGGCATGGTTCATAGAACTTCACACTAACCAATAAGCACATCCATGGCATTGCTTTTGACTTCAAAATTCAGACACTACTGTGTACCTACAATAAAACAACTAGTTCCTATCACGAGCTAATAAACTGTCGTATAAGTCACCTTTTCAACCACCTAAAGACATAAAGAAACATGCACCAGCAAATCATCTTCTATATCCCAGAAGGGAGAAACCGAATTCGTATCCTACCACCAAAAACAACCGTAAAGTAACATAATTTAACGCATAATTCACAAAATATGACGCAAAATGTATAACTTTTACACCCAATTGGCCGCCAAATAAAAACCCAAAATCGATTTCTTGAGTGAGGCAGTAGAACAACGAGACCTGTTGGCACCACTTGGCGAGGACATTGAGCCGGAGCATGCGTTGCTGGGTCTTAGCCAAGTACTTGAGCAGTCCAATTTTCTTATCGGTATCGGACTGGTCCGGCGCCCCCTTCGATTTCTCGGTGAGCTCTTTCAGCGCGAGGAAGGATTCCTCGGCGGCGCGGCTCACCAGGGCGGAGAACTCCACCGTCTGTTGCCCTAGCTCCGACGCCATTCTTGTGGTTCCGGAATTGAGAGAAATCAGATTGGGATTCGAAAGATCCGCAGCTGCTGGGATAAGATTAGGGCGTTAAGGTTTGTAGAGAGAGAGAGAGAGAGAAGGGAGCTACTGTGGTCTTTCAGGTCTCTCTCCATAGGCGTCGTCGTGTTCGTGAAGGGCTTCTGATTCTTTCGAAAGTTTTCAACTTTTAAGAGTTCTAGAGAGAGAAAGTGTAGAGAGAGAGAGAGGAGGAGGAGGTGAAATGTAAAAAAAAATTATTGTGACGAAAACACGTAGAGGTACATTCACGTGTTTTTATATATATACATCACGTATTTTTAGGATGGGGTATTCAATTGAGAATTTGAGAGATTTTAATGGATTTATAAATCCATGGATTTTTATGGAGTTTAATTGATTTGTAGAGATTCCATGTAAAATTTTGATTCAATTCCCTCGAAATCTCTTGAGGGAAGTGAGATTTGTGGATGCTCAAAATACACTACGAAATCTCTCCAATTCCTTCTAATTCCTCAACTTTCTCAAATTCTTTAAAATCAAATTCTAATTGAATACACCTGGAATGTTATAAACTTCTTTAAAATTCTAATTGAATACACCCGGATTTCTAAGGATTTTCATAAACTATCTTAAAATCTTGATTGAATACACATTGAATTTCAGAGAATCACTTAAATTCCTGATTGAATACCCTTAGATTCATTAAAAGAATTAAAATCCCTCAAAATCCTAATTGAATACACCCCTTATATAAATGACGTGTTGGGTGGCAGAATAAAAGTTAAATGATTCGCCTTTAAATAAGTATACATTTGAAGAAAAACTTACGTTGAGTTGTTGCATTTTTGTAATGTGGCAATCGCCGAATGACAAAATAGTTTACTTAATTAAAAAATTCGTATATCTTCAAATTTGGAGAAAAATGTATATGGCAATGTCAATCTGGCTTCGTTATAATAATTAAGATATGAGATGTGTTTAAAAATAAAATTTATGTGTTAATTTTATGAACATACCATCTTTTACGTTGTTTTTTTACTGAAAATTCACACGTTATGAACAACCTCGCACAATATTTATTTAAGTAAATCCCTTATAAAAATTAAATTTTTATTTTCTTTCAATGGTATAAAATCTCGACTTTCTTGTTGGTTAATCTTGTACTCCTATTGCTTATTCGACTTAAGTTATTTGGCCAAGATAATGTGTTCACTCGTGCTCCTCATAAATTAGAGTAATTTAAAAATCATTTAATAAAAAAATGCACACATATCCAAAGCAAGTTGAATCTAGAATTTAGTATTTTTCAAAATTGGCATGATGCTTTGTATCAAATTTGGGAAAAGTATTTAGAAAAAAATAATTTAGTGGATGAAAAGCTTTCTGGAATAACGAAGGGTAATGGTTGTTTAAGAACCCAACATGCACGTACGTACTCAAACTTAGGGCTGATTTGGTATTACTGTGCTTCGAAAAAAAATTGATTTTGTTGTGCTGTGAGAATAAGCTCATTTTTGTTGCTTCACATTTTCAGCTTTTTTTTTTCACCGAAAACTGTGAAAATAAGTTGTTTTTAAGTGTTTACCAAACATCTTTTTTAGCTTAGTTTTTTTTTATACCCATTTTTTATAAAAGCACCTCAGTACCAAATCAGTACTTAAGATGTTGTTGCAGCAAACCTAAGGTCAGTAGCGAAGGGAAGGTGGATGCATTGGATGTATTTGACCCCAATAACTTACTTTTCCACCAACTAAATTCAAGACTTCGCCACTTAAAACTTCTGTCTAGTGGTATTCCTTTTCACTTATAAGTGAGAGATCTTAGGTTTGATTCTTTTCAAAAGTGAATTTGAACTACATTAATGTAGATAATATCGTTTGTTAAAAAAAAAAAATTCCCCGCAAAAATTTTGAAATTTGCTTGACAATTTTATATATGTTCCAGGTAATTAAAGTCATTGTCTTCCATTAACCAATATGTGTTTAATTTGAGCATTTGATGTTATTATACATTGAAAATAACATTTGTGAAGTCTCTGGTGTATGTTTATTAAGCATAAAAAAGACCTAGACTTAATTAGTACCAACAAAATACAAGAAGTTGAACATAAAAGTAAGCTTATATGCATGTCGTGCGGTCTATTATCCTAGTAAATAAAGTGTAAGTTTCTACTCATGCGTCCTAATTAAGTTCGAAACTCTCATTCCTCTAAATTATTGTAATAGTTTCTAACTCCCATAAAAAAGATCTCTGCAAAAGTATACTAAGTCTCTAGTGTAATCAGTTTTTTTTTTTTTTTTTAAATTTCCGCCCCCCATTGCAATCAAATCCTGGCCGCCACTGCCTACGGTGCTACAATTTGCTTTCTAATGGCTGCTTGAACTGCATACATAATCTACAAAGCAAAGCAATGCATCAACTTAACATACATATTGAAGGGTTTTTCTACGGTAGGCGTTAATATAGGTGTACCAAATTTTATAACAAAACGTGTGCAACTCAAATGTCTTTCAAGGACCATAAAACATTGTGCACCCGTGAATTTTTGTATAAGGAAAACTCAGCAGAAAAACTTGAATAATCAACAGGCACCAAATGATAATTAAGTTTTATAAATTCATTGTCATTTTTTTTAATACGATGATATATTTACATTTAGGGCTCTTATAATGCTACTGATAATGTATATAGACCGGTGGAGCAGCCTAAGCTTCATCTACGATTGAGGAACTCGAATGGAAGAGAAGGATTGACGTCGAACCGCAGTTAACAAAATGTCCCAACGACGATTGAGGAACTCGAAGGGAAGACAGCGAGATATTGCAATGAACAAAAAATTTCAAAGGCTGAATGCTCCATCAGTAGGAAGAGATCAAAGATGATGCTTCCGGCAACCAAGATTTCGGACCACAAGATAGGGCAAATTGCAAAGATGGGTTGTAATAGTTGGGATCTGTTTTAACATCAGCAAATATCAACAGAAAAATTGTACTGAAATTCAATGCAACAACGAAAAATTTGGACCCAAACTTTTTTTTTTATCGTTTCTTTTCTTTGTACAACTCTCTTTGAAGAGAACATGAACAAACTATACATGAAAATTTTCCTTGTTCTTCTCCTTGTAAATATTTTCTATTACAACTCAACAAAGTTTATATTTTTTCATCGAAAGCCCGAGCTCTATGTCTTCATGAGAGAAAACACGACTTAACCTCTTCTGATTTCGTCTAATTGTTCTTCGATCAGAGCGGGCAGCAGCCTAAGCCTTTCGCTTCCGAACCCTTCATGATTCTCAACCTCTTGCACGAGGCGATGAACATCTCCCACGGAACATCTCCAAGCAGCATCCAATCTCCATCTCTGTCTTCATAAGTAGGTACAAATTCTGATCTGTTATTGTACCCTAAATCCTTCTCACAATAATCACCAACTTTGAACTTGAACATGTCTTCCAACGCTTTAAGCAGTTCAGTATACCCTCTGTACACCTTCAAATCTATCTTTCTTAGATAAGGAGCTCCATCCATGCTTATCTTGACATAAATCCCGGCTGCCTCCGCCTCGGTTTTCTTCGCTTGGAGGCAGGTTTTCCGGTATGATCTCACCGGCGGCCACCCTACTACTTGTGCCCTGAAATACATAACCAGATTAGTTTAAGTTGTTTGACCTCAAATTAATCACTAACCATGTTATTTAACAACCCTAATCATATAATTAGCATCTAGTTTATATGTAACAAGATTGCTTACTTGGAAGGTGGAGGCTGAGAAATTTGCTGGTCGGATCTTTTGGCGGATGAAGAATCATTGTCTTCGTCGTTCATGTCGGGTTGCAGTGGTCTTTTGTTGCTCTTGCTAATCAAAGTAGTAGAATATGTGTTCTGCTCGGAATCCTTGGTGCCCGGTAACCCTAATCTTAGCTCTGTGGCTTCAAGATCCTGCGCAAACATTGCCATGATTTCTCTGTGTGTTTCTTCAAAGATTGTTCTTCTGCTCAAACTTTGACGGTGAACTAGCAAATAACCAAGTCGTGAGTATTCGGTGATGGAGGCTTTGAGGAGAGGGGAGATGAATATAATTGTGTGGAGGGCAAATGAAGATGAATGGTATTATATAGATTAGAAGTGGAGATAAAGTCATAAAGTTCAAGGACACTGTCTAGGGAAATTAACAAAAGTTAGGTACTTGCATCTTTCTTCCTTTTGCGCGTGCATGCCACATTGTTACACAAATTTTACGGATGGAAGGTAATACGTGCTAAGGGTTTTTTCAAGTGATAACTTAACATGGTATATTGTTGAACTGTTGATAGAAATTAGATATGTAAAGAAAATTTTCTTATGCATTTTTGTTACAAGAATAAAAATAGGAATGTGTAACAATTATTTTAATTGACCCCAGAATTTGTATGTGTAAGATATAAAATGGTCGTGAACTTAAGTTTTAGAACTGAATAACCATTTCAAGACAAGAAATCGACATTTTAAGCTTTAAGTGATGATTCTACACAGTAAGCAAATAATCAACCATGCCAACACATGTTATTTGAATTGAAGAATATTGATTAAAAGTTATGCGTTGTCTTTAAGAAAGATCGAACATAGTGCACAAAAAATGACAGTTAATTGACAATCTGATCTCATAACATGCTATTTTACATGTAATTTACATGGATGTACGTAAAATGAGAAAGTGGATGTCACGCACCATAAAATAGCGTGGAAGGAGCAAAATTAGGCAGGTATGAATTAGACATGGGCAGCTATGGTGTTTGTAACACGAGCGGCACATTTGAGGCGGTTGTCCTTCCAAATTGGGACAAGCTTGGGACAAACCTTAGCCGCCCAAATTGAAGACTTTGATTTTCTAATCCAACGACCCAGATGAATCAATCGATTCCGCGGTATCTGGGACCCTCGGATCCAGAAGGGCTATGGCTGGTGGGTGCATTCCATGTGAGGTTTGGGACCCACATGGGCAGTCGTTGATGGGCATGGCATGGTGTAATGAGAGGATTTGGATTTTATCCGAACTATCTTAAAAATTCTCACATCTTAATTATTTATTTTGTATCGTGAAATCATAAATTATTTAATTTTTTTATTTAAAATTAAATACAAATAATAATGAATGAAAACTGATGGTATAATTATGATAATCAGTTAAGATGTGAGAATTTATAGGATTCCTACAAAATAGATTTGGAGAGGATCCTCTTCCGTAATGGGGTGGTCCGGGCAGAAGAATGGGCTTGACTTTAATTAGGGCAAAAGTTAGGGCATGTTTTTCGGCCATGAGCCCTTGCATCAATACGCTCCGTTTCCTTCGAGTCCACGAATATACTTTTTTTTTTCTAGATGATACCTTTATTAACCCTATGTTTTAATGATATTTTTCTCGATTTAGAATTGAATTTTTTTATTATACTTACGTGGATTACAAATAAAATCACAACAAAAAAAAGATTGTATGTAAGTTTTCATATTCAAATCGCTTAAATTAGCAGCAGGAGAACCGTACTAACTTGACGCCGTTACTATTTTAGGGCTCCACATGAGAAGAAAAAGGGTCTTAGGGTTATTTCGTGATGCACATAAACTGAATCCCACATCCCACATAATAGAATATCGTTGCATAACTAAAATATTAAAATTAACTAAAATTTAACAAACAATGTCAAGATTCATTATGGATGAATATAGCAATCTAAATTAAGGCTTTGATTGATTGTATCTGTTTATATGAAAGTATTTCACAACCTTCCCCTTTTTTGTGCATCTCTTGTCCAGTTTTGGTATTATGAAATGGCTTTAGAGGTAAGAATTATTCACCAATAGTTGTGAGACTATATTCAGTTTGTATACATTTAAATATAATTCCTTCGGAGAAATGTTGGATTTGTGTAGAAAGTTAAGTGAAACCTATAAGAAGCATGCTACGATTAGTCACGAACATATGTGTAAACTAATCCTAATCATTTTTACTTTTATGACATTGCGTAAATAGTTGAATTTAACTCACAGTATGCATGATTGATCTGTAACTTCTCTCAATTTTGACAATTATTTAGAGGGAAGGGCCAAACTAACAAGAGACACAAAGGGTCCACAAGTTTTCATTAATTTTATTTTCATGACAACAAATAATGAGCCCTCCTTCGGCCGATGATGGTCGATAAATAAGACCCCATAGAGTTAGGTTCACATCCTTTGGGACCCGACCACAACGAGCCTCTTTTACGCCATCTCCAGCTACACACACACACACACACACATATTTCTTCATCTTCATCCTTGCCTAATATTATCAATTTGCTTATGTTGTTAGTTTCTTACAGGGCTTTCATATATAAGCTAGCTACTTTCTTTCACTTGTCAGCTGTGACCAAACATATTAGTATATATAGTTTCTCATAACGCTACTTCAAATTCTTCCAATTTCAAAGTATAGGTTGTAAATGTTGGGTAACATTGGATAGAACAAAAGAAAAAACAAAGAAGTGCTGCGTCATTGGCTTTATGTACACAAGTAAAGATACGTATTAGTGTACATGTAGAAGTAGTTAGGTTAGTTCAACTGCAAATATATTGTTCAATGTGACAAGAGAAATACACAAGCCGATTCAGAGATTATGTTGTGTCTAATTCTTCATTGGCCATGGTTTTGTTTGTGGCTAAGCTTCAAAGGCTGACATGTATTTGTTGTATGGTAAAACTTCAACTTCCTTTAACATGTACAATATTTGTTTACTACCGGTTTTTAGTAGCGTGTTACACATTAGTTGTCTTAGAGCCTCGTATTTATAGGCATCTCCACCTTGATTGAGGCTTGATTTGGTCTTTATTTTGAACTCAATTAATTGATGAAATCACCAAGACTTGATTTGGCCTTGGTTCGTTATTTGACTTCATCAAATAATCTTGATTTAAATCAAATAAACCAATCACATTTTATCCTTAATTTGGTCGTCATCCTTGATTTGACCAATCTCTCTAATTTGGCACTCATTTTGTTTATTATTTTCTTTAATTTAAATCAATTAATTGCTAAAAGTCGACGCGTGCCTCATGACTCGTCCGGTTTTAATAAGTCACATGTCATATGTGCAACTTGACCCATATTTATTTCACCAAAATTTACATTTCTAAGCATATGATAAATCTAATTTGAAATGGATCCTCAGTTTCGTTTTCTCATTAAATTCTTGGCAAGGTAGGAGGGGGACAATACACTCGTGACCTCAACAAAGCCACGTTTAGGATTTTTATTTTTTGCCTTTTGAACTTGATGTGAAGCTTCTGATAAAAAGACATGCCCATGATGCTGTGTGTTTTGATGGGAAATAAACGGTTGTGAATAAAGAGCTCTCCGTATACGAACAGTAGATTGACTGCTGTTCCGTTTGGTTCCACAGAAAATTTGCTGTTCCGGTATATAACATTTACAGGAGCTTTTGAAGATAGATCTTGACCATTGGATCTTGACGGGAACACCGACGACAGAAAACTTCACTAGATAAAATACTCCCATAGCATCTAGAGAATCCGCGATAAAAATGTGAAATTCAGAAGCTGCAACTGAGTCACTGAGACTCGTGGACCATGAAAGAAGAAGAAAAGGTTAATTCAAGCTTCAAGCCAACAGCATCGCCCTATTAAAAGCACACGTGTGGTGTCCGTCTGTCCTGTCTTCTGTTCGATGCTGATGGATTGTTGTGCTGGGTTTTTTGGTTCCATGCTAATTACTTCACACGTGTAGGGTCTAGAGAGGTGTAGGATGCTGACAGTTGGGTCCTGGATATTTGAAGGAGAAGGGTCCACGCCACACGAGGGACTCTCATTCTCTCTATTAAGTCGTTTGTTTGGTGGTGGAGGGCAGGCCCCTGCCATATGTGTTTTTCTGAGTTTTTGTGTTTCGTCAGCTTTTATGAGAAAATTGAATCAAAGATGGAGCAGTTTGTTTCTTGTTGGCCATCCATGGCGATGGATGAACCAGCCATGAAATATCATGCAACATTTAACATGGCCTATCACGCAACATTTAACATGGCCTTGTGGCCCATGTCTATAGCTTTCTGAAACGTCCATCCCTGCAACGGTTGCAACCCTAGCTCGTTGCATATGCAAAGATGTTTTTATTTCCTTATTAGTTGATTGCACGGTTAGCACCTAACAATTTGAACTAAAACTAAATGTTCCAAAAAACTTCCAACACCAAACATCCGACAAAGCTTTAGCTTTCTTCCTCTTTCCTAGAGACTCATAGAGTTATTTTCAATGCGTTTGTGCTGAAAATTTTATTATTAATTATCTTTTGGATGGCGTAGTATAAAAGCCGTTGTTGTGTTGTAGTTTGTTGTCGTCGGCCCGTTGCTGCCGACTTTAGCTTCGTCTTTGTTGCCGTTAATGTGTTGTAGTTTGTTAATTATATTGATTCTTTTATAATATAATTATTCATTTACCAAAAATTTTAAAGAAATCAACAATAACGTTGCATAAACGTCATCAAAAATATTTTTATGGTGTTATGTGGATGTCATAGTACGTTCAGACTTTCCACGACTCCTCGATTTACGACATGTTTTGTGACATTTGAAAAACGTTATAGAAAGGTTTCCACATTCTTTTTCAAACGTTATGAAATGTGTTTTATCAAGACTAATAGTTTGTTATATTTGAAGAGAGCGAGAGAAAGGAAAGAGATAAGAAGCCTGCGAGGATCACAAAAAAGTTGTCGGAGGGATAAATGTAGCCCGCTAGAGGGCTACAAGTTGCCATACCGAGAGCTATTTGTAGTCATCTTTGCTTGCTGACTAGGATATAGACTCCTTATTGAAGAATAACTTACACAATCAAGCTAAAATTAGCATATAGTTATTGGTTGTAGATGATCTTAAGAGAGTCAATTTATCATTAAACAAATTTTTTTTGTATCACTTTAATTGACCGCATGTCTAATAAAGTGAAGAGGTTTGGGGTTTCATCCTAAAACCAATTGACAATATAGAAAGTAGCCCAACTTACTTATAAGCTCATGCAAGGTCTCTCCTCCTAACAATGTGTGATTCATTCTCAACATGTCTCTTCATGTGTGGTAACTTTTCAAACCTAATATGTGGACAACACAAAAGAATGGTGATGTGGAGCGCTTGTGATCATTTGACTTTACACGTGGGACAACTTGTTCTGATACCGTGAAGAAAGTTGAGGTTCCACCATAAAACAATTAACAATATGGGAAGTAGCCCACTTACTTATAAGCTCATGCAAGGTTCTTCCTCCCACCAATATGAGATTTATTCTCAACATAAAAACATATCTACTGTGTATATGGAAGCGATATGTATTAGAAAGGTGTTCAGGTATGATGGGCAGGACTCTCATTACATGGTATTTGGATACTTTTACTATAATTTATAGAACACTGGCAAATTAATATCATTATCGTGAGACTGAATCTTCAAGGGAAGTTTCTCATTAGGCATTTTGAAATCTCATATTGTTATTTCATTATATATGATCACTACAAGATTATTGATAATGTAATTTATAATTAAGTAAACTCCAATTAATGGAATAACATATCATCAGTACCAATCATGTTGCTCTTTATCCCTATTTGTAATTAAATAAAAAGATTTCATTTATTTATTTGCAAATATATAAGAACGAAAATAATTGAAGTGGTTTCAGATACTGTTTACCGAAATCACATATAAAGTCAGCAACAAAATTATGCATGCCAATGGTGTTTGCAATTATTCAACATTTGACATGCTTAGATTCTTTACAATACCCCTTATCTTAACAATATTTACACTACTCACGGGAAATGATAAGAACAACTGTAATATTCTAGAAATTATAAAAGGGGAAAGTTTTCAAACTATATACAAAACTAATTATAAGTTATTCCGACAAAAACAAACTTATATGGTGTCATATTCCTCTAACGATAAATGTCTCATTAGAATTTGAAAAGACAAAAATTAACAGAAGATTTGGCGCAAATCCAATCATAATGTAGTTTTAACCTCATTTAGTAAGATAACACTTGATTATTATTTTTAATCTGAAATCTCTTTCTGAATTACTAGATCAATTGCCTTTATTTTGTTTTATTTATTTATTTTGGTTAATAATTTTTTTTCCTTTTTTTTTAATCTAATACTAGCATTTGCCTACACACTTTGTGTGTATGAACACATTTTTTTAGAAGATGAAAAGGAGGGAGGGAGAGAGAGAACGTGGGGCGTGAGAGATTTTTGTTTTTGGTTTTTTGTTTTTAATATTCAAGGCATTTCGGTGATACTTCAATAAAAAATAGTAAAATTTAAACCTGTAAAATTACATTATTGCTCAACATTTTTTTATGTGATAAAAGACTAATTAATTTTTTTCTTTCTTTTTTAGTCTGATAAAAAGAATTTTATAAATTAATAGAGATATAGTACGATGTGATGGCTCAAAAAATCTGTCAAGCGAAAAAGAAAAAGAAAAAAAAATAGGAATCCCATCTGGAAATGGAAATGGCACCTAATGTTGGTGGTTGTGGCCCCCAGACGGTCAGTGCTCCTATCATCTTCTACAATGGAATACCGCAGAAATGCACATGGTTTTCCCTCAGTCGATAGAGTTGACTTTTCTCACGCGTTCCCATCTCTCTCCCTCCTCTTTGCATGCGATATTCGCTCAAGGTTCATGCGTACGGCTAAATCAAAGCCGTCGGATTCAATGATTCATGCAAATTCAACATGATCAACGGCTTCAAATTTCAAATTTTGTGCAACGACATTGGGGTAAACTTTTTTTTTTGGGGTAAAAAATTAGGGTTTACTGTTCATGATTTGTTCCTTTTTGTTCATTTCTTGGACCTAGGACAAAAGAAAGGGATATGAGAGGTCTTTAGGGGTTAGATTTCAATGGTAGACGCATATGGTTTAAAAAGCTGCGGTTTTATAAAGCTCAACATCAACTTAATTATAATTGAATGGTATTTGAGTTAACATTTTTCGAATAAGATTGTAACACTTGTTGTGGTGGTAATGGAATAACTTTGGATAATCTTTGATATCCCTTTCAACCTTTGCTTTAATTTGTTCATATCCACAAAGGTCATCTTTGTGATATAAAAGACGTAAGCAGATGTGATATGCTGAAGTAGGTAAAAGCTTCAAAACTTGTCCATTTTTTATTTCCCGTTATGTTTTTTTTTTTTTTTAACAAAGGATATTATCTACATTAAAGGAGAGGGAGTGGACTTAGCCTTACAATAGGCTAGTAATAATATGGTTCAAATTCATCTTTGATGAGAATCGAACCTAATTAGACTTCTCACTTACGAGTGAAGAGGACCGTAGTACTAAGTGGCTTTCTGTCATGTAAAATGGTTAACATACATCAATGATACTGCAAGAAGCATATGCTTGGTAGATATCTTCCCATTTTATAGGGTGATGTTATCCACATACCTCTTTTTATCTCTCACGTATGCTTGTGAATTTCTGCTCTTTGATCATTTCCAATTCATTCGACGACAAAAAATTAAGAGGTGTGTAGAATGTAAAGAGGAGTGCGTAGATATTACCAGCCATTTTATATTTGAAGATTCACAATATACAGTAATTGCCCATAATATTTTCTTATAAACACTCATAATACCTCCACTCATTGCCAATAAGTTTCGAGTTGAAAACTCCAAGTGTAGCCAAACACATTATGTTGTGCGATCCAAGGTTAGCTTGATTCGATTGAGGACTTAAAAGAATAAAGTACTTCTCCATCGTAAAAATAATCTTTAATCTCACATAGTTTGTGGGGTGAGTATGAGTAGTTGATTGAGATGAATCCGATTATTAGGTTGATATTTGATGCAACGTGACAAAGAGAACGCATCAAATGGCTACCTTAAAAAACAAATAAACTGAAATCCATTAGAAAATATGAAAAACCCCTCAAGTTTATTGATTAATAATAAACGCAACGAACTCGGCTCTAACACCCTAAAGGCTGTTTGTAAAAATCAGATAAAAAGGAGTTGTTTTATGATGTCTCTTAGCCTTATACCTTTTAGGAGCACGTATAAGAAACGAATTAGGAAAAGAACACAAACGGCCTAATTAAATTCTTAAATTGCTGGTAAAGCGCATATCAAACTATAGAATTCAGCCTAAAATATAACACTCAGAGCCCAAAATATGCTAAAGTTAGGCTTGTTGCCGAATTTGCGCCTTTCAACTTAATTTGCAACCCACTCGCTATTTGATCTACATCAATATTGATCAATGATTATTATTCGTTATCACCAAAAAAAAAAAAAAAAAGACACTCAGCACTTTTTAATACTGGACTGGAGGTAGGCTAGCTAAAGCATATCCACGGAGACTTGTCTCCTAAAAGGAAAAAAGGACTAACATTTTGTAATAATTAGTAAAGTTAGGCAACTAAAAAACTAATTAAAAACATTAATGAAAAAAAAAAGTAGACCAATTATGTAAGAAAGAGAGATATTTTTTAAGGAGTGCCAATAACAGTTCATATTTAAATTTAATAAATTTCTATCTTCCAATAAAAAAAATAGCTTATCGTTGGATTTTAAAATAAAAGTTTAAGAATAATTTGTTTACTTAATAACGTTTTATTAAAAGATAATGCAAGAAAGAAAAAATTTTAAATTAAATTTACAAATCAAATTAAAGATAAATATGTTAACAAAATCTTAATTAATATCCAATTATCTACAACTACATTATTTAATTTGTAAATTTAATTTAAATTTTTTAATCTTCTTAACTAATTAAATTAATTAATGATAAACCACTGGTGGAGATGGAGCCATGGCAAGGAAACAAATAAGGAGGCAGATTGTCTGCCTTCTTGTTATGGTGTCTTTCATATCTCATTTTATTTATGCCGTCACGGTTAATCAACGTCAACATTTTATATTTCTATTGCTTTCTGTCTTATTATCTTTATTAAAAAATTAATATAAAATATTTACGTGATTTAATCGTAACCGCACAAATAGAAGAAGATGAGAAATGCACTTTAAGAGGAGGGCAGACAATCTGCCTCCAACAAATAAAAGGCAAACAGAGAGCGCCATGTTTTCTTGTGTCCACTAGCCTCACCACAATCATTCCAAACCTGATATCACCCGTGACATCAGTTTTCCGACAAGGCCCGAGCGATCCAGCTAACTGAACCCTCCACTTGGCATCATCTGAACCGTTTAATTCCACCTAAAGATTTCTTCAGCAAAGCAATATTCTCCCACACCACACCTATTTTCCCCTTCTTCCAAAGTTGCACGTTTTTCTCTTTGCACCCCTCTTCACAAACATCATCGAGTTGTTCAGATCCAGAAAGCTACAGCCTCAAATATTTACCCTAACACACAGAAAAATCCTA
This sequence comes from Malus sylvestris, assembly GCF_916048215.2. NCBI lineage: Eukaryota > Viridiplantae > Streptophyta > Magnoliopsida > Rosales > Rosaceae > Malus > Malus sylvestris. Next base: position 30,739,147 of record NC_062271.1, read on the forward strand.
GAAAAAGAAGAAGAGAAAAAAACCCTAGAAGCACGATGGGTCGTGTGATACACGAAGAGCAGGATCAGAAATACAGCTTGATAAACTTTGAGGAGACAGAACTGCGTCTGGGGTTGCCTGGTGGAATATTAGGCACTGCTGGAAAGGATGCTGAAGCTTCCAAGAACACTGGAAAGAGAGGGTTTGCTGAAACTGTTGATTTGAAGCTCAATATTTCATCTGAAGATCAATCGGCTGGTGATGAAGATCAAGCGGTGGAGATGAAGGAGAAGAATGTTGCTCCTGTTCCTAGGTCAAATGATCCAACTAAGCCTCCTGCTGCCAAGTAAGTTCTCTTTTTACCAAATTACTTGTTTAGTTTTAGTATTACTTAGTGTGTTAGTTGAGTATTACTGTGTCAGTTGAGACGGTACAAATAATTTTCATCGAGTATTACTTACTGTTACTCGAGTATTTTTCTATTAGTTTAGACGATGCAAATGGTTTTTATCTACGGAAAGACGACAGTAAAATTGTGAATTAATTAAGTACGTGCTCATAAAACGAGCACTTGTTAAGTTGACTAAAGTTATATATTATTTCTCTGTACCAAGTTAAAATATAAATCGCTTGTTACAACTCATGAAACACTAACTTAGAAAATCATTTTGTTTGATACATTCGTTTTTTGGTTTTATTTTCCATGGATCACATGAATCCAGAGAAATAATTGCCATGAGTATGGACTACGTACAATGTTTACATTACGTATTGAATTATAGGTATTTTTTGAATGGTTAGGTTGGTTGTCGGGAAGACTAAGGAAACCAACAAAACATAAGGAATCTTATTTTGCTTTTTTTTCTCAACCACTAAACATGAATTAAGGACAACTCATCAAAAGTAAAACAAGATAGACAAGAACATTACCGTATACACGCGTATATTATTGATTAAATTCTATGAGTACCAAAGATATACTATATAATAATAGTTGATAAAGTTGTCATGTTATACCTGGAGATATATATTAGTAAAACAATTTATTGTGGAAATAACCTCTTTGTAAAGTAAGTATAAGTCTGCATGCATAAACGTTCTTCTACCGACCTTTGTAAAGTAGAAAGCCTTGTTGGTTTGAAATCGCCTTTTACATGTAATAATATGAGTAAAATAGTAACGACATGTTACATAACTATACTACACATTATTGTATTATTACAGGGCTCAAGTTGTAGGTTGGCCCCCTGTCCGATCATTCCGAAAGAACATCCTGACCGTCCAAAAGAATAGCTCTGAGGAGGGTGAAAATACCAACAGCATCAGTGCAGCATTTGTTAAAGTCAGCATGGATGGCGCACCCTACTTGCGTAAAGTGGACCTGAAGTTGTACAAAAGCTACCAAGAGCTTTCTACTGCCTTAAGCAAAATGTTTAGCTCCTTCACCATTGGTAATTTAATTAATTAATTAATCATGCTTAGTTTAATTACAAGTAACACAATTTTTTTCATACCTTTGGATATTTAGTAACATACAAGTGATAAAGCAAGTGGTACTCTAATTGATAGGGTTTTTTTCTTCAACCCACTGTTTTTCAGTTTCATAGCCTTGTTTTATGGTTTGTGATAAATTAATAAAAACCAAGGAATATATTGCTTAGAAGTAGTTTTTCATACCCTCCTTTCCTCTTAGTAATTTACAAGTGATAAAATTTTGCTTAATTTTGGAATATTGAAGGTAACTGTGGGTCACAAGGAATGAAGGATTTCATGAACGAGAGCAAACTAATAGACCTTCTGAGTGGTTCTGAGTATGTGCCTAGTTATGAGGACAAGGATGGAGATTGGATGCTTGTTGGAGATGTGCCATGGGAGTAAGTTTTTTCTTAACATTATACATATACATATATATTAGTCGAATTTAATTATATCTAGTTCAAAATTAGGCTGCACATCACTTGAAATTATGATGAACCACACATCACTAAATTTATCTTGGATGGTCACAGAATGTTTGTCAATTCATGCAAACGCCTGCGAATAATGAAGGGATCTGAGGCTATCGGACTTGGTTAGTGCCTTAAATTAAATATTTCATGAAAACTCAGAGTAATTTGTAACAATTTCGGTTTTTAATTTTTTATTGTACGAAAATTAGAACTTATTCGGCAACTGTTTTCAGCTCTCAGTTTTTAAAATCAAGCAAAATTTTAAAAAGGGAAAACAGTTGTCAAATAAGTTTAAACTAAAACTTAAAATAAAATGGTTGTCTTCTTTTAATTTGGTCTAATTTTTTCCACTGTATTGCAGCACCAAGAGCGGTGGAGAAGTACAAGAACAGAAGTTGAAGAAGTTGCTAGATTGCCGTGGGTTGATATTTCTGCCATGGACACAATCAAATGAAAGCAGACCGGCTCTACACAGATGGAGAGCACGAAGTTTGGATGTCTGTGACTCTGTATTTTTGTGCCTTTTTCTTTTTGGTCGTCTAATGTTGTTAATTAAAGTTACATGGAAGAATATATTCGGAGATTTGTTAGGGACAAGAAGCAATAATATATATTATAGAAGATGTTCATACTTCATAGTGGCTCATGTGCAACTTTCTTTATTGTCCATAGCCCTACTGTTTAATAATTATATAATATATATTGCCAGTGTTACTTGTCAATAGTGGTTTTATTCTCTCTAATTTTTAATTTGGCACCGTACATTATGCCTTGTGTATGATGAGATTCTCTGCATTATGTTTTCTTATTTTAATTTTTATGAATTTTTAATGTTAGTTTTCAGAATAATCTGACATTTCATTTTAAATTATGATATTATTAGATTAGTAACTTAAAAGACATTATTTTATATTAACTTTTGATAATTGACAGGTAAAATTCGAACTTAAAATTTCTTTCAATATCAAGAAGAGAAGTATCAATGCAATAACACATAATCGATTTATAAAACGTTATCATGAATCTCACTCATTTATTTATATTTCCATTTGCTGATCAGAGACAATGAATTAGATCCATGAATTCTATATACGTGATAAGGTGGAGCAGGGACATGTGCATATTGTTGGGGGCATTTATTTTTTGATTGATCAATTAAGTATGTGACAAGCATAATTTTTAGACAGCTATGCGCAACAAACGAGCTGTCGACTGATCAAATAAGCAATTCATGCAATAAATTTGTAGCTCAATTTATTAAGAGTATATATTTTAATACTTGAAGTTTTGCGTTTGATTTATTCATCCTCCAATATTATTTGTATGAAAAGAATACGCAATTTCTAAATTTCTAAAGGAAGGACGAACAAAATGTATGCAACAATACGTGCATAGTTATGCTGGTGCCTGCAGGTTTATATCAATATAAATAAATTGGTTGCACTTTTGTGTATATGAAGTTGCTAACATATTTGGTAATTGTGTGGAATTAATAAAACTTTTAGCTCTGTTTAAACAAGTACATGGTTATGGTTATTTAGTCTAATGGCACTCTGTACTCAGCATAAAAATGTTAATATCTAACTTTGATAAGCACCTTCCAACAAAAAAAAAGAAACTTTTATAAGCAACAATTCTTCCATAAATTTTGAGAAAATGATTTATGCACACTATTTTTTTTATACTTGTACATATTTTTCTTTCTAACCATTGGATTAATAAAAAGAAATCAACGATTCAAATTAAAAAAATTGTTCAGAAGGTGAATAAGAGTACGAAAATCACCCTCCGGCTATATTTCTTTTTAAGTATTTATGAGAATGTAAGGACAAAGTCCTACTTCAGTGAAGGACCAAATCTCAAGAGCTTAAAAAGAGTTGGACTATTCTTTATATTGCTAATTGATTTTAAGGTGAAACCCTAACTTTTTTTTTTCATGGTAAAAGAATAGGTTAGCTCATGTGTGAAGCCCAACGGTCATACATGCTTCAAGTCACCTAATTTGTGTTGTCCACATGTTAGACTTGAAAATTCGCCACAATTCTGTGAGGGACCAAACCATGCAAGAGCTTGTAAAGAGTTGAGCTGCTCTCCTTATTGTCAATTGGTTTTATGGTGAAACCCTAACTTTCTTCAGTACTCATATCTTTTGATGGCATTGATAGCTACCGGGACCAAATAATTGAAAAATAATATGGACCATTTCCTCCATTCATGCACCTCTAGCCTCTATCCCCTGCCTTTGAATCTAACCATCTCGGACAAGTCACAGCAGGAACTTACGATACGAATATGAAATGAACCTAAGCTAGCTAGCTCGCTCGATTCTCAGAAGCATGAACAGTAAATTAAAGAAGAACATGCATGCCTAAAGACCATATATTATTGCAGGAATGCCGGAGATTGTGGTTCTTTTGTGCAACTGTAAGATCACTCGCCAGCATAAAAATGGGATTTGAGAATCTAATTTTCTCTTTCAAAGATGTTTAACTATTCAAATATTGATAATAAGTCAACATTTTTATAATATTCGGATATTCCTTCTCCTTATGGGAAGTGAATTATCTTCTAATCTATAACCTAGGGCTGGTTTCGGTTTCGTAACAACCGAAAATGCCAAATTAAAAACCAAACTGAAATTTTGGTTAACGAAAAAATCAAACCAAAACCGAATCAAAATTTCGGTAGCCTAAAAAAATTGGATTTGCTTCGGTTTGGTTTGGTAAACAGAAAAAATAAATCGGCCTTTGTTTGTTAGGCCAAATATTATAGGCTCTCCCAATTTTAGTCATATTAAATAAAGTCGAGTGCCAAATCTTGGTGTAATTTTTATGCGAATTTGTGAGTTTGAATTTGAGTGTCAAATTTTTATGTAACTTCAAATTTTAAATGGCATATAATTAAGTTTAAGTTGAAACTTGAAATTGAAAACAACTAGCAAATGAGTCGAAGAGAGAGAGAGTGAGAGAATGAGTCGAGAGGGAAGGAGAGAGAATAACATAATAAAATTGTCTTTATGAACCAATAGTTGAGATTAATTTCAACCAAATACAATAATATATCATATATTTGTAATAATAATAAAACTTCGGTTTGATTACGGTAAAATCCAACTTATCAAAATTGAACCGAAAAGTTAAGTAAATTTCAGTTTCGGTAATTTTGATTTTGATTTCAGTTCAGGAAATGTCAACTCTATCCATAATATAAAGGCTAGGGTTTCGCACGTTGCATGAACACCGACACGAAACTTGGGATTTGAAAACTTTGTCCCTTACTTTCTAGGATTCTTATAGTTTACAATTTTTTTTAGCAACTTTAATTTACACTTTAAAATTCAAACCATTCAACTCACTTGCAGCGAATATAAATATTATATTGGCACATGATCCACGCATATTTTCCTTTTAAATTTCTGTAAACATGATGCATAGTTTAATCAAACGAACAATAGGTTTTACTTAGTTATCTCAAATCCATATGTGGACTCGAAGGTGTACATTTTACTTGTTTAAATGTTGTTTTAGTAACCCATAATCTCATAGCAGTGAGATTTGGAGACCAGTGATCACATGTTCAGTAAGGACAGTTGGAGCCGCCAGTTGGGCAAAAGTGGAAATGTGAAAAAGAAGGCTTTCTTGACTACTCTACAAGAATTTGGTGGTGTTGATTTGTCATTGACTGAGCCAGCTACCTACAAGACTGCTTTAAAAATTCATGTTTGGTTGAAAGCTATAAAGGAAGAGGTTGATGCTCTTCATTCTCAGGGTACATGGAGTCTGGTGTCTTTGCCTGCAAACAAGAATTTGGTGGCTGTGTAAATGGATATTTAAGATCAAAAAGCACGCAGATGGGTTTATTGCTAGACATAAAGCCATATTAGTGGCAAAAGGATTCAGTCAAGAACCAGTACTGGATTATGGGGAAACTTTTAGCCCTGTAGTTAAGCTAACTACAGTGAGGATTGTATTGGCACTTGCAGCACATTTAGTTGGACTTTAAGACAGTTAGATGTCAAGAATGCTTTTCTGCATGGGATTCTTCAAGTAGAAGTCTACATGGCTCAGCCTCCTGGTTTTGTGGATCCCAATCATCCAAATTTAGTCTGCAAACTTCATAAATCATTGTATGGTTTAAAACAAGCTCCCAGAGCTTAGAATGAGAGGTTTACTAAATTTCTACCTAAACTGGGGGTTCAAGAATACATATTCTGATTCATTTCTATTTGTGAAACAAGTGGATTCTGGTATTGTCATTATGTTATTATATGTTGATGACATTATAATTACTGGTATGCAACTAGTGCAAATCAAGAGGTCATTCAAGCTCTCACAGCTGAGTTTGAGATCAAAGACTTAGGACCATTGCATTATTTTCTAGGAATTCCAATACCAAAACTAGGTTATTTCTATCACAGACTAAATATGTGCAGGATTTGTTAGTCAAGACAAAAATGATTGAGTCAAAACCTTGTGACGCTCCATGTCTACCCATAATAGATTGCTTAAAGATGATGGTCAACCTTATGGGAATCCAACTTTGTACAGGAGCATTGTAGGAGCATTGCAGTATCTCACTTTCACCATGCTTGATATTGCATTCTCTGTGCATCAGGTCTGCCAATTTATGCGGAATCCCATGGTTGCATACTTTACAGCATGAAGAGAATTTTGAGGTACTTAAAAGGGACATTGCATTTGGGAATTAATTATAATCGAGAAGAGTTGAATTTAATAGCATTCAGTGATGCTAATTAGGCAAGAGACCCAAATGATAGAAGATCTACCACTGGATTAGTTGTGTTTCTTGAACCAAGTTCTATTTCTTGGTATTTTAAGAAACAACAAACTGTTTTTAGATCCTCGACTGAAACCTAGATTTGGTCCACTTGGGATGCTAATAAGCCTTTGGAGTGGCGTCGGAAGTTTGGTTGGACTGCGTTTTGCGGCCCCGTCGGGCTTCGGGGTCAGGCATCTTGTGGCAAGTGCTAAGGGGCACGTCCATACATGATTTTTTTTTTTAATACAATTAATGATTTTTTTTTTTGGATAGAATTATACAATTACTGATACCCTATGTGGGATATAAATTATAAGTTATATAATGAGACAATGTAATAATTAAATATTGAATTTGTTATTCAAATCAGGCATGAGACCTTCCACATCTAAGTGAATATATAAGAATAGTACGTATATTAAGTAAGTAATTTTGTTGCGACAAACACACAAGCTCAATTAGAGTTTACCAGAACTACAAGAAAACAAGGTTTTTGTGGCTACAAATATTTGTCACATAAACATGAAAATTTGTCACATTTAATTATATGTCACGAAATTCAAGTTAGTGTTACTGTTCGCGTCACCTATTCAATGCCAAAGAAAGTCGGCACCACAAAATTCTGTCACCTAACCCGTGTTATCTTGTAGTGTGGAAATGATTAGTTTCATTTGATTTGTTACACCTCAGGTGACAACCGTGAGCACAGGAGATCAGGCAAAGGTGAGAATTGGTGATCAGTGCAGTAATGGAGGCCTAGATTTGGACGAGGGTGTGTTTAAATGACCGGACACTGATGGGAAAGGCGATGCCCCAGGCCATCTAATGGCCAACTACCAGTTTGTCAGTTGTGGCGATTAAACCATACACTAGCTACTCTCATTTCTCTTATGGTTATAGCCAAAAGGGATTAATAAATAATGGAAACTGCTCCCTTTGATATCAACTTGTGGTAATTATTGGCTGCCGATGCCAGAGCAGTCATGTGCCTACTTCTTAGGTTGCTACTTATAATTATTAATTATCCATTATGTTTAGAGGATGACTAATAAAGGATGAATTCCTTGCGGTGAAAAACAAAAAAAACTTGTATGTGCTTATAAATAATTGAACATACATTTTGTCAATATATAGTTATGAGGGCCTAGTGGAAAAGAGTGTCACGAAGGGAGTGAAGAGGACCATCAGGGTGCTTGATTTCTACTGTGGTACTAACCTTCCTTCTTGCTATTTTTCATATTACCAATTGATTTTAAATTGAAACGTCAACTTAATTCATGGCATCAAATTTGGGTTTTCTCATATATGAAGTCCAACACATACATGTGTTTCACGTCACTCAATACATATTGTTTAGGTATTTGGCATGAAATTCGTCAGTCATAAGAAGGTGGGATCCTTCTAGTGACTGTTTTTTTTCTTTCTCTCGGGTTCATCAAGAGGCTAGTCAAATCACTCATTTTTTTTGGTAGTTGATAGGGATGTGCTATCCACACACCTCTTGTTAATTTCTGTCCGTTGATCTTCTTCAATTCATCCGATCCGACGGTCGAAAACCAAAAAGGTGTGGGAAAAGTAAAAAGGGGTGTGTGGATATCACACCCCTAGTTGATATTGTATATACAACTGCGCTTACGAAGAGGATATGCTTGTTATTTATGCCATTTTTTTTATTAATAAGATGTGAAATCAGTGCTGCGGCTCTGGTAAACTTCCAAAACTTCACTATCAAATCAAATTATTTATGTAAATTATGTTAAATCTATCTTGATTCTTTCATCATACTAAATTATTTATGTAAATTATGTTAAATCGATCTTGATTCTTTCATCATACTATATATAATAAGACTTGCAAAATGTTAAATGTGAGTTATGCCCGTGAGCTTCGACGGCAGATATGTAGAAAGCTGGTGTATATTAACAAAGCTGCTGGGGCAAAGTAGCCATGCAGATCGATCGATGCATCCAGGCAATCACCTTGTTACGTTACCCAACATTGTCTCTTAAGTTCAAGTTGATACATAAAACAAACGTACACAACAATGTGAAATTTTGCATCGATTCTAAATATTAACTTACATGTAAATTTGACATACGAATAACGATGAACTTTTTCATATAATCCTATATTCTTAATTAATTTTTACAATATTGTTTTAATAGAGGAGTGCATTTTGCTGTCGGGTTTATTAATTGGCTTTATATGCATTTTCTTAGGGTCCACTTCAGTATTACATAGAATTAAATGTAATGAGCATTGGATGGTCTGAATTTACGGGATCAAATCATCCAAACCAATTAACTTCGATGTTACATATAATGTTTGGTAAACTCTCAATGTGAGAAAACACTTTCTCCCAAATTGGCTTGTGGCATTCCTATTTTATTCAAATTATAACATGCGAATTTATTTTTTTCTTTATATATTTTCAAAGCCGTCCATCTTATAATAGTATGTAAAATAATACATCACATGACTTGGTTTATCAGTATCTATCCTAAAGTGTTAGATTGCTCCTAAAGAGCTATAAAGCAGCCCACACAAGTTGAATGTTTTCTTTGGGTATTCTGGTTTTCATTTTTCTAGAGCTACATACTGTTAACTACATTGTAGTGTTTAGAATTGAAGAGAAAATCAAGAAGAAAGATTAAGAGAAATGGATGAACAGAGAGTTTGAGAGAGAGAGAGAGAGAGAGAGAGTTTAGAGAAAGAAACAATTGATTGTATTGATACTGAATTAATCTCTTTACAACTATGAGACTACAATTTATATAGCCACATTCTCAACTGTCTAACTAACTATTTTAGAATGATATATTCAACATCCCCCCTCAATCTCAACTGGGACTTCCCAGTTTGAGATTGAAGCAAACCAATCAATGGAGCCAAGTAAAAATAACCCAATGTCCCATGTTTAGGTACGCCAATCGTCCAAAAGCTGAAAGCAGTATTCAAAGTACTTTTGTCAGACATCAGCAAGTTCTCTGCTTCAAATGAGTATCTTCTCTGCTTCAAATGTTATCAACCCTAAATTACTTAACAATATGTCAACAAGAAATGCACTCCGGCAATCGGCCTTAATGGAGGTGCACACAAGAACAACAAACAAGACTTTTCAACAACTTTACTCCGGCTATCGGCCTTTAAGGAGTAACACACAATATCTGAGACAAAACTTTTCACTCCGGCTATCAGCCTTGTGGAGGAAACAAACAACTTACACAGAGATAATGGCTTTGGCCTTATATCCCAAATCAAGAGTGCAAAAAGATGGCATCGGCCTTGTTTTCTTTCGCACAAAAAATCAACAAACCCAGAGCAAATAATCGTGAAGCAAAAAACTTTGACTGCGATACTCCATCAAACACATGGAGTGCAAGATATGAACTAACCCGACAATTCTTCGAACCTGACAATTCTGCGAACCTTGAATCTGTACCCGAACTAGAAAAGAATCTTGAACTAAGACACTCTTGGCAATCGGCCTTAATACACGAATTAACACAGAATTCTTCATTGAGACAATTACACAAACAATTGATATGTGCAGCAATTCATCAAACACCAACGATGCAACTTGATTCTGGACTGCAGCGAACAAGAAGCAGAAGATTTTGGGAAACACCTGGACCAAAACAAAATCCCTAACAACAACGCCACTGCGCAATCTGTGTACGGAGGACCAGGAGGAGGACAACGCGGGATCGTCGAAAGAGATGGAGTCGCCGAGGTCGGTGAGGCGATAGTGGCGGGGGACGACGAAGAAGACCCCAAACCCTAAAGAGCAACACCATGGCGGCCCCAGCTATTGAGTCCGTGCAATGCTTCGATCGGAAGAAGACGGGGTGCGTGCGGCACAGCCAGATCTTGAGGATCAGAGAGGAGGACTCGCATCTCGGCGAGAGTGCGGCTCTGATCGGTGCTGCCGCTGCTGCTGGAAAAGATTATCACGGCATTGACGTCGTTCGTTTCGCCCGGCCAATCTTGCCTTCCTCGCCTCTCAAGAGCACAATCAACCGCCAAGAAGTCGAGAATCCGACCCCTACAACTCCAGCTCCGACCAAATTCTTGTTGTTACCGACCAAAACCCAGTTGAAATCAGTGAGGTCAGTGACGACGTTTTTCAGTCGATTCGCATCCACAAAGAAAAAACTGAGTAAGAACTTGAGTCTGCTTCCTTCTCCGATTCAGGGATCAGAGAGAAGAAGGAACACCAAAGAACTTAGATGAAAAATTCAAGAAAATCTGAAGAGAAAATAAAACTAGAAAAAGAAATCTAAAAGAAAATACGGAACCACCAGAATCAATGGCGCAAGCCTGGTGGCTCTGATACCATGTTAACTACATTGTAGTGTTTAGAATTGAAGAGAAAATCAAGAAGAAAGATTAAGAGAAATGGATGAACAGAGAGTTTGAGAGAGAGAGAGAGTTTAGAGAAAGAAACAATTGATTGTATTGATACTGAATTAATCTCTTTACAACTATGAGACTACAGTTTATATAGCCACATTCTCAACTGTCTAACTAACTATTTTAGAATGATATATTCAACACATACGTTGTATTACGTCCGTTTGGACATTGTTTTATGAATGTTCTTTACCATTTGAAAAAAAAGGGTTTTTTCATTCTTGGCTCAATTTTCTTTGTGTAGTGCGATATGTGCCGTCTGAAGTAAATGCCTATTGTTGGTTTGTCGAAGTTCGTCAAAAAGTTAAATTTCATTTTGATCATTTAATTAATTTGCGTAAATTATCACCTACAAATATTATATTGTGTATATGTGAATAATTAAAATGATAAAATTAAAATCTTAATCTAATAAGCCATTGTGATGATCTGATTTTCTATATTTTTCTGGTAGTACACAAGTCAACTAGTTGCTCTAGTCTCTCTCTCTCTCTCTCTCTCTCTCTCGTGTCAGTATATACCATATATGTATTGTACATTTCACAATGCGCTGCTGTATGCCGTATTTGTCACGTCCAACAGTAAGGTCTAAGGCCTCTATATATATTGTATCCAAAGCAGATGCAAAAACTCATCCCTCAGCTGAGTCCTGAGTCGTGAAGGTGATAGTGGTAGCCAATTAACTCGCCTACGCCCCATACGATTCCAACTTCCCAAAGGTTAGATTACCCTCGCCCTCTAACTTCAACTAACCCTAAATTACAGATCACATAAACCACGAAATGGCAGGGAAGATTGCACCATGGTTTGTATTGTTAGTTTCAGTCATTATCTGTGTATTTGTGGGAAGTGCGTGGGGACAAAGTGCTACTGTGGGATCCACGTACCACCTCTACAATCCAGCCCAAATCAATTACGACTTGCGGGCTGTTAGTGCATTCTGCTCAACATGGGATGCCGATCAATCCTACGAATGGCGCAGCAAATATGGATGGACTGCATTTTGCGGACCTGCTGGCCCTAGCGGAGAAGACGCTTGCGGAAAGTGCCTCTTGGTACATATTAGTTAGCACTAAAACGCTCCTACATTAACATATTAGCTGATTCGCGTAGAACGTTCCTTTTAGCATACTAACTGTTATCACCAGAACGCTCTTATACTAAATGTGTGTGTGCAATTTTAATTTGATGAATTTATATATGTGCAGGTGACAAACACTGTGACAGGAGCACAAACAGTGGTGAGAATTATTGATCAATGCAGCAACGGAGGGCTAGACTTGGACGTGAATATGTTTAACCAAATTGACACCGACGGCAGTGGCTACGCATCAGGCCACCTTAACGTCAACTACGATTTTGTCGACTGCAGCGACTAAAGTCTATCACCCCGGATGAATTCAGTAGCTTAGTAGTGAACTTACCTTATACTGATAATTAAGCTTCACCATGGAATAAATTGAAGCGGAATTGCTTCTTGTATTATAACAATAGTTATTATCAGATATCGTAATGTACTTCAACCTTATGATAAATATAGATGTGATCATCATGGTGAATGATTGCACCATTAGTAAGGGCTTCCCTCTTTTAATGAAAGGATTGCATGCTATATGTAAAAAGGAGAACATTTCCCTGTCATTCGGTGAATTTCATAAGGTCCAAAATCATTAGTTTATATTATTTTTTTTTTTTTCAACTTTAAAAATCAATAAAAAAATACTCTTGGGACCTAATAAATAGTAGGATCACATCTGAATGTCTTGCACCATTTTATTTGGCTCCCATGCAAATTATTTCCTTAAACTAAAAAGAATTTCAATTTTTTTCACAAAAACTGTGAGTTATAACCTATCACATCCCGACCTAGGCGGGACCACTTCCCAGGCTCAACTCCGCCGTAGCACGATATTGTCCGCTTTGGGCCTCGACCACGCCCTCACGGTTTTGTTTCTGGGAACTCACACGAGAATTTCTCAGTAGGTCACCCATCATGGGATTGCTCTCGCGCGAACTCGCTAAACTTCGGAGTTCCGATGGAACCCAAAGCCAGTGAGCTTCCAAAATGCCTCGTACTAGGTAGAGATGGAAAAATACATATAAGGCTTACAAGATCCACTCCCCTGAGCGATGTGGGATGTTATAATCCACCATTCTTAAGGGCCTGACGTCCTCGTCGCCACACTTCCGGCCAGAGTTTGGCTCTGATACCAAATTGTCATATCCCGGTCCAGGCCCTCACCACATCCCAGACCCGACTCCGCCGTAACACGATATTGTCAGCTTTGGGCTCCGACTACGCCCTCATGGTTTTGTTTCTGGGAACTCACACGAGAACTTCCCAGTGGGTCACCTATCATGGGATTGCTCTCGCGCGAACTCGCTTAACTTCAGAGTTCCAATGGAACCCGAAGCCAGTGAGCTCCCAAAAGGCCTCATGCTAGGCAAGGATGAGAATATACATATAAGGATCATTCCCCTAGGTGATGGTATCAGAGACAATCCCTGGTCGAAAGTATGCCGACGAGAACGTCGAACCCCTAAGGGGGGTGGATTGTAAGATCCCACATCGCCCAGGGAAGTGGATCCTCTAAGCCTTATATGTATATTCCCATCTCTACCTAGCACAAGTCATTTTGGGAGCTCCATCGGAACTCTGAAGTTAAGCGAGTTTGCGCAAGAGCAATCCCATGATGGGTGACCCAATGGGAAGATCTCGTGTAAGTTCCCAAAAACAAAACCGTGAGGGTGTGGTAGGGGCCCAAAGCGGACAATATCGTGCTACGGCGGAGTCGAGCCCAGGATGTGGTAAGGGTCAGGGCCGGGATGTGACAATTTGGTATCAGAGCCAATCCCTGGCCAAAAGTGTGCGAACGAGGACATCGGCCCCTAAGGGGGGCGGATTGTAACATCCCACATTGCCCATGGGAGTGGATCCTGGAAGCCTTATATGTATATTCCCATCTCTACCTAGCACGAGGCCTTTTGGGAGCTCACTGGTGTCGGGTTCCATCGGAACTCCAAAGTTAAGCGAATTTGGGCTAGAGCAATCCCAGGATGGGTGACCCCTTGGGAAGTTACTCGTGAGTTCCTAGAAACAAAACTGTGAGGGTGTGGTTGGGGCCCAAAGTGGACAATATCGTGCTATGACAGAGTCGAGCCCGGGATGTGGTGGGGACCCGGGCTGGGATGTGTCATAACCCACATTTTCAAATCGTTTTGAGAATTTTATAAGATTCATTATAAGCCAAAATTTGAGTCATTTTTGTCACACCACATGTTTCCAAAAATTATCTAGGACATTCTGAAGATTTGCGACACATACAAATAAATTTAGGGCCCTATATTAGTTTATATTATTTTCTCTATTTTTAACTTTAAAAATCAATAAAAAATAGTCTCGGGACCCAATAAATGGTAGGGTCACATCCAAAGGTCTTGCAACATTTTCCTTTGCTCCCATGCAAAATATTTCAAAAAACTAAAAATTTCATTTTTTTTCACAAACTGTGAGTTTTAATCCACGTTTTCAAATCGATTTTGGAAAATTTTCAAAGATTCATTATAAGCCAAAATTCAAGTCTTTCCCGTTACACTACATGTTTTCTAAAATTAAGTTAGGATTTTCCAAAAGATTTTCGACACATAAAAATATATTTGGGGGCCCCTCTATTAGTTTATATTAGTTTATGGATTGTTTAACTTTAAAAATCAATTAAAAATAGTCTTGAGTCCTAAAAACTAGTAGGGTCACATTCAAAGGTCTTGCATCATTTTCCTTAGCTCCCATGCAAAATATTTTAAAAAACAAAAAATTTCATTTTTTTTTTCACAAAAATTGTGAGTAATAACCCATGTTTTCAAATCCATTTTGAAAATGTTTACAAGATTTATTATAAGCCAAAATTCAAGTCATTCTCAACGCACCACGTGTTTTCTAAAATTAAGTTAGGATATTCTTAAGATTTTCAACACAAAAATATATTTGGGCCCTCTATTAGTTTATTTTATTTTTCTATATATTTTCAACTTTAAAAATCAATAAAGAATAATCTCGGGATCAAATAAAAAGTAGGGTCACAACCAAACGTCTTGCAACATTTTCAAAAACTAAAACTCTCATTTTTTTTTCACAAAACTATGATTTATAACCCACGTTTTCAGATCAATTTTTGGAATTTTTACATGATTTATCATAAGCCAAAATTCGGATCATTCTCATCACACCACATCTTTCCTAAAATTAAGTTAGGACACTCCGAAGATTTTGGACACATAAAAATATATTTGGAGGGCATTAATATTATTTTCTCTATTTTTTAAATTTAAGAATTAATAAAAAAATAGTCTCGAGAACAAATAATTAGTAGGATCACCTCCAAAGGTCTTGCAACATTTTCCTTAGCTCCCATGCAAAATATTTCCAAAAACTAAAAATTTCAATTTTTTTTCACAAAAACTGTGAGTTATATGTTATAACCCATGTTTTCCAATCAATTTTGGGAATATTTACAAGATTATTATAAGCCCAAACTTGAGCAATTGTGGTTGCACCACATGTTTCCTAAAATCAATAGAGGATATTTTGAAGAACTTTGACACATAAAAATATTTTATATATATTAGTTTATATTATTTTTCTATTTTCAACTTAAAATCAATTAAAAATAAGGCTTTTTAGCCAAAATGGTCTCTGAGATTTACAGAACATATAACGTTGGTCCTTGAGATTGAAATCAATAGAAATGGTCCCTGAGATTGTCCACCATCTATTATTTTGGTAATTCTGTTAAAAACTCCGTTAAGTGTCCCGAAACTCTTGGCCGAAAGTTTGAGCAATTTTCAAAGCTTCGTAACTCAATCGTTTCTTAATCAATTTCAACCCATAATATATCAAAATGAAGATAAGAAAGGGTAGAACAAGATTATACCTATTTGGAAGCCCAATGCTTACTAGAGATGGCCAAAAAATAGCCTGAAAGGTGATTGGTCCGTGGGAAAACTAGAAAACTCGCCGGAAACTAGGTAAATTTTAAACTTTCATAACTTCTTCAATATTCAACAAAATCGAGTAATTCAAAAATAAAAATCATACTTCTTAATGAGATGAAGAGAATAGTACATTTCTCGATGGCTAACTCACCCTTTTTTGGGCGTAAAATTGCTCGAAAGTGACTGTTTTGGTTTTGAGTTAGCCAATTTTGAGCCGTTTTCAGGCCAAACCATTGCGAATTATCCATTGAGAAAGGTACCATTCTCTTCATCTCATTGAGAAGTATGATTTTTGTTTTGAATCACTCGATTGCGTTGAGTATTGAAGAAGTTATCGATGTTTAAAGTTTACCCTGTTTCCGGCGAGTTTTCCAATTTTCCCTCGGACCAGTCACCTTTCAGGTTAGTTTTTGGCCATAGCCGGCAACCATTGGGCCTCCAAATAGGTAAAATCTTGTTCTACACTTTTCTATCTTCATTTTGATATATTATGGGTCGAATTTGGTTGATAAACGATTGAGTTACGAAGCTTTGAAAATTGCCCAAACTTCCGGCCAAGAGCTCTGGGACACTTAATGAAGTTTTTAATGGAATGACCAAAATAATGGATGGTGGACAATCTCAAAGACCATTTCTATTGATTTTCAATCTTAGGGACTAAAGTGATGTGTTATGCAAAATCAGGGACTATTTTGGCTATAAGTTACGTGACCTAATAAATTGTAGGATAGTATCCAAAGATCATTTAACATTTTCCTTAGCTCCCATGTAAAATATTTTGTAAAACTAAATTTCAATTTTTTCACGCTAACTATGAGTTACAACCCATGTTTTTAAATCAGTTTTGGAAATTTTTACAAGATTCATTATAAGCCAAAAATCGAGTAATTCTTCTCACACCACATGTTTTTTAATATGAATTTAGGTCATTTTGAAGATTTCGAAGATTTTTTGACACACAAAAATATATTTAGGGGTTTTCAAATTTCAATTTTAAAAATCAATAAAAAAATTGTTTCTAGACCTAATAAATTGTAGGATGTCACGGCCCCTCCCGAATAATTAATTTTCGATGACGTGAAATGACAATTTTTGCCCTTGGACGTTAAAGTGTATCGTGTGATTTAAGTTGGATTTGGACCCATTTATTATTTTCCCTAAGTTTTTGGACCCAATTGGAAGTAAGGGAATGGTTGGTTTTGATTGGTGGCTTTTGGACCACACACATACCTTTTCTCTCTCTCTCACGTGGACTTCACTCTCTCTCCCTCTCGGCATTTTCGTACAGGCAATCCAGAAACCATCCCAAACCTTGCAGATCGAAACCAAGGTAAGCATTTTTGTGTTCCTTGAAACCTCAAGAATCCATTGGTACAAGTTTTAGAACCTAAAACCTTCGAAAACCCCGTGAAACCTAACCCTCGATTTGTGCACTGTTCATGCACACATAAATATGTTGTTTTCAGGGAATTCTAAGCTCATAGTGAGCTTTAGGAGGTCCTAAGGAAACTTGGGGTAGTTTGTTGGAAGAATTTGGACGTCCGGATCGCGAGAAACGAAGAGTTACAGGTTTGGTCAGAATTTCGAAGCTTCCCCGACTTGATTTCGTGAGATTTGAAGCTTCAAATAGGTATAACGCCATTCTTCTCACTCTAAGCTTTCATTTGGTTCAAATTTCGAAGAAAATGGTTGAAAAACGAGTGAGAATAGACAATTAGAAATTTTCCCAGCTTTTCGGCGACCAGCGACTCGCCGGAGACGAAGACAAAATATTTCGTCAGTTTGGACGGAATATTCTGATGCCGCCAGTTAGGAATGACGGTTACCGTTAGGATTTAACGGAATATTCCAAAAAATATTCTTGACGCCGTTTGTAGAATCCGTCAGGATCCCATGCGCGTGGCGGCGCGTATTGCCGTGCCTTGGCCGGCGCGTGCGGGGTCAAAAAATTATTTTGAAAATTTGGGGATGATCCTGAGGTTGTGTAGATCACTGTGGTATATTCATATACCCAAATTGAGCATTGTATAAGAAGTTATTAGCTAGTTTTTGCCTATGTGCTTTAAAATAACGTTTTTATAGTTAATTTGCATATAGGTGAGGCTTATCCCGAGGACGAGCGTATCCACGGACGACTCGGAGGCTACGACCCTTTGACATAACAGTGAGTGGACTTTTGTTTTCACTATACACTTATATACTTGATATAATTCCCAGAAATGCATTTTTTTAAGGAAAGTATGCTTTGAAATAATATGGCAAATGCTTTTATATTATGAATATGCATTTCATGGTTGCATATATATATATATATATATATATATATATATATATAAATGTGGTGCTGTGGAGGCACATGTAAGTTCAGGTAAGTTATGTTTGGTTATGTAAATCATCGATGATGTGATATGTGATTGAATAATGTTGAGCTCATAAAACTGCATCTAGGGTGATTGTGATTTAACCAGGATATGAAGTACATGCCTGTTTATTTACGTCACCTCCCGCCCTATATGCTCATATTGGATCCAACTTAAGTGCACAGTCTTGTCGTACAAACCTTATTTATGGTTCCGACTCGTAGATGACTAGCGATTTATCGCCCGACTATTATGAGAGAGTAAAATTGAGCATTGTCATACATACCCCCTTTTAGTGGTTCCAACTTATATGCAGTATATTGCCGTATAGGTCATTGTAGTGACTCCGGCTAGATTGACTTTTGAGCTATGAATTCAGCCGTACAGACTACCACAGGGGTTTCGGCTAACATATCATATTTCTACGAATTTATTCTTACCTGAATTGTTTACTCAGTTATATCTTGGCATGTCATACATTTGAGTATAATTATGTGAAGCATGAATTGAATTGATATGATTTCATATATATATATATATTATGTATATATATATATATTATGTATATGCTTATATCTTGATTTTGGGAAGACTTATACATGTTTAGTACATTGATAAATGAAATGGTTTTGTAAAGCATTTGTTTTTGCCCACTCACGTTTTCTGTTTTGCGCCCCTCCATGTTTTAAGTAAGTTTGTTGTTGGTGGCTTGAGGACGTCGGCAGTTCTGACCTATCTAAATAATAGTAAGACATTCCTGGTACTATATAACTAGTACTTGTCTTACTGGATTGTACCTAGACTTATTATGCTCTAATTATGAGTGTTTACATTTGTAACTAACTCCTATCACTTCCTGTTTAGTAGTGCACTCTAGTAATTTGATTTTTGATTATTCGTATATTTCTTTTTATTATTGCTTCCGCACTATGCACATGGCTACGTCACTCGCACGTGACGGCTAGCATGCCTTGATCTTGGTCGGGGTGTGTCATAGGATCCATTAAAAGGTCTTTGTAATATTTTTCTAAACTGCCCCATTAAATATTTCGTAAAAATAAAAATTTCTAAACTCACGTTTTTAAATCGATGTTGAGAATTTTTACAAGAATCATTATAAGTAAAAATTCGAGTTATTCTTGTTGCACCACATGTTTCCTAAAACTAATTTAGGACATTCCATAGAATTTTGACGCCTTTAAATCACTTTGGGGGCCTCAATTAGTTTATATTATTTTCTCTATTTTCTAACTCTTAAAATCAATAAAAAATAGTCTAGGGACCTAATAAATGGTAGGATCACATCCAAAAGTCTTGCAACATTTTCCTTAGGTCCCACGCAAAATATTTCAAAAACTAAAAATTTCAATTTTTCTTCCTTCACAAAAATGCGAGTTAAAACCACTTCAAATCGATGTAGGGAATTTTACAAGATTCATTATAAGCCAAATTCGATTCATTCTCGTCTCATCACATGTTTAATAAAATTAATTTAGAACATTCCGAAGATTTTTTACACATAAAAATATATTTGGGGGACAGTCTATTACTTTTTTTTTTCCTCTCTCTCTCTCTCTCTCTCTCTCTCTTTTTCAACTCTAAAAATCAATAAAAAATGATTTCTGGACCTAATAAATTGTTGAATCGCATCCAAAGGTCTTTGTAACATTTTTGTTTATTTATTTTTAACTTGCACTTCGGATTTGAGGTTTTCTACTGACCCCGGGTCCGGGGCGTGATAAATTAAGCTCACAATTCTCACTATTCTTATGGAGCCCTCTTCCCAGATTAGATGGTCTCCGCCTAATGGCGCGTCTCTCAAGCTTGACTTTAATGGGTCTGTTATCCTCAATTGCCAAGCTGCCAGTGCTTTTGTTATCCGTGATGCGTCCGGTTCCCCTCTGTTGAATTGTAATATTGTCTTGGCCCAAGATAATTGATCCAGTCTATATACAAAGAAATATCCATGCGCATGCTAGAGAGTTCTAGCAAAGTTCAAGTTTGTGGGATTCATGCATAAATATCGGTTTTTTGTAGAAATATCTAAAATCTTGTAAAAATGTGTGGTTGTTAAGCATTAGCTAGAAAGTTCTAGCAATGCCAAAGTTGGCAAACCTTGCCTATAAATAGGTGAGGTGCTAAGCTATGTGATGTAACAACCAAGATAGCAAGTAGTGAGAAGTGAGAATGCCAAGTGAGAAGTGAGAATAAGTAACAAAGCTTCCAAGAGTGTTTGAGTGTTTCCTCTTGTACTAAGTTTGTGTGAGAATAAAAAGTTTGTGTAATACTTTGAGTGTTCTTTCTTTTTCTTGCCTATCAATTTCACTGCATTACATTCTTTTTTGTGAGATAAACATTCCAAAGTAGTGAAGTTTTTTTTTAAGCCCCAACACCCTCTACTTGCTGGAGCTCAAAACGTTGGTACGGCTAATTAATGTGTTGATTGCGTAGGGTCAAGCTTTGCTAGACGGGCTGCATGCAGCCCTTATTACTGCAGGCTGAGGTACATGAAAGTTGATTCTAAAATCCTGTCCCCTGGAGGCTTCGTACTATTATTTGGAACATCCAGAGTCTTGGTTGTCGTTTCGTTGCTATTGATTTCCATCATGTGTTCCGTGAGGCCAATTTAATTTGTTGCCCATGCCCTTGCTGCTGTGGGTCAAGCTTCTCTTCTGAGTCCGGTATTTGGTTGAATTCTCTCCCACCTGAAGCCAGGGCTGCTTGAGTTGAGACTTTGTTGGTGTTGGCTGCCCGAGGAGAGAAATTTTTTTTGTAATTTCTTTGTTCTTTTTAGAAAAAAAAAACTTTATGTTGCATGTTTAACTGATGTTGCGCGTAAACAATTATCGCAACACAACCAACCTAAAACTATTGGCAACATTACAACGATTCACAATGTTAAATAATTATTACAGTTGCCAATAATGATTCAAATTGTTAAAGAATTATCGCAGCGCTGCCAACATAAAATGATTCAAATGTTAAACATTTATCTTAACGCCGCAAACTTAAAACGATTCACAATGTTAAACAATTATCACGGCACCGTCAACTTAAAATGATTCGCAACATTATACAATTATTACAAGACGTGAACTTAAAATGACTCGCAAAATATAATTGTCACAATGAAGGTACAAGAGAAATTTATTGATATGAAAAAAGTAGTTACATCTAGTTAGGGAAGACATAAACCTTTACCCCTTTTGAAAGTAAATATCCTATAGAAATGCAATTAGTGGACTCGAATACGTATATAGTGATAGTCACATTACCTTCCTTCCCAAAGTTAAGTACCATAGGGAAGATAATTCTATTCTTGGCAAAAAAAAAAAAAAAAAAACTAATAAAAAAAAGTTTGAAAACTTTGAGTTTTAACGATCAGGACAAAATAAATGGTTAAGTGAATAGTACCATGATTGACTTTTTAGTGTAAAAATATGGTTTTTCATTATAAAGTGAACAGTACTGAGAGTTTTTCATTAAAGTTCCAATAAAAAAAGTACCATAGGAAAGATAATAAATCGATGCTTGTTTATTATCGATTAGCAACAGGAAAAGAAACAGATTTGGAAAATGGTTCTGGAAAAAATCATGACCTAATTGTGGTTTTGCATTGAAAATTGTTAAGAAATTTAAAATTTCTGTAACTAAGGTTTCTTCTTGCACATTGTCATATGACTTTACGCAAGTACGTAGTTTTTTTCGTTGTACTAGTTTTTCGATCATAAAGTTGTAAATCTGTGCGGGAGCTTTAATTAAGATGTCATCTAAATGATCTGCAGTCCAGACCATATTTTGCAAAATATTACAGCCAAGATATATTTCCCGTTAAAAGGAAGAAATCGATGCACCGGAAGTTAGGGAGCACGAAGCTAATAATCCTGATGTTACACCTTCATCATTAGGAGGATGCCGTTTTTCTGCTGAAGAACCTCTGGAAATAGATGATTCTACAGAAGATTATCCAGTGAGCTCCTGCGCATCCAATGACCTCTCAAAATAAGTTGCTAGTAAACAGGGGTTGGGTTTTGATTAATTATGTGTGCCTTATCTTAGCTTTTATGGCTTCTAGATTAAGCACTTTTTTGCTAAAAGTAATTAGTCCGATTGATGAACAGATGGATGACTGGATTGAAGAGTAGCTCAAGAAGTGCAAAGCAGGCAACATGATCCAAGGATTGCAAATTAGGGTTTTGGCGTCGGAATTAGGGTTATAATATGTCATTTTCAAAAGAACGGTGCGTAGGTAGATTTGCTTTTGACATAGGGATAACTTTGGCAGTTTGTTAATTGTTTATTTTGTTTTCTCCTTAACTTTTTGTTATGGGTTTGGTTTTATGTTTTGGATGTATAAAAACACCTCTTGGGTGTTAGAATTGTCATCTTTTTCGACTATTATTCAATAAACTTGAATTTACTCAATTTCCTTGTGGATTCTAACTTTGGAATATCGTTCGATTTCTCTTTCTTATAAATCTCACTGCATCACCAACATTCAACAGGGTTGAAAAGCCTTCCCTGACCTTATCTTCAAAGTCATCTTACATTTCCAACGTATTCAAGGCTATATATAGCAATTCCTTGATAATCTATTCACAAAATGGCCGGGAAGTTCAGACGATGATCTGTGTTTTGGCCATGGCGGGCAGTGCATGGGGACAAAGTGGGACGAATGTGAGAGCGACAAGTTTAATTTCCTAATAATCCACAGCAAAACAACTACGACTTGTGGGCGGTATTATACAATCTTAGGTAATGTATGTATGCATCTGTATGTATATATATATATATATATATATATATATATATATATGTGTGTGTGTGTGTGTGTGTGTGTGTGTGTGTAGGTGACAAGCGCCGGGACTGGAGCTCAAGCAACAGTGAGGAGTGTTGATCAGTGCAGCACCAACGGAAATGGCAATGCCAATGCCACCTTAATACCTTATCGTTAAAACGATTCACACAAAATTAGCATGTTATAATGAATAGAGTCACTTTTGTTTGCGGAAATAAACTTCTTCTTTGAATAAGCATGCAATAAAAAATGTTTAACAACATTAAACAATTATTATATCGTCGCTAATTTAAAATGATTCAGAACGTTAAAAACTTATTAAAACGACTCCAACGTAAAACGATTCAAAAGATTAACAAATCACATGGTATTACTGTAACAAAGAACAGAGTCACCATTATATGTTGGATAAGCATGCCACCTAAAATGGCAACAAATCCGTCATTTTCCCAAAAAAACAAAAAAAACCACCTTATCCTAGAAGAAAATGTTTGAACCTAGACCTATTGGGTGCAGGGCCTACTCACTGCTACGTGTAACGTGTATACAAGAGAGTTGGTAAAACCAAAATCACAGGCAAAACTCTCTCTGTCCTCTCACAGATCACAGACACACACACACTCTCTCTCTCTCTCTCACTCATGTTTTTTCATCGAAGCTCGACTTTGTCCAAAAATCCCCAACAAACCGAACGTGTTTTTCCCGCAAGCAATCACAACCCTTCTCTCAATTTCGCCCCAAAAGCCCGCCACTTTCTTCACTCACCTCAGATCCGACACCTCCAACCATCCGACACGTCCGATGAAACCCAAGACAAAGCCCCACCCTTTCCTTAGTTTCCTCACATAATCATACGAAAACCACTGCGTCTCTGTCGGGTCGGGCGTTGAATGTGGTTTGGGGGGGGTGGGGGAGGGGAGCGTAGACACAGAGGTTCGGAGATTATAAGGACTGAGGAGGTGGAGGAAGAGATGGCGGCTGGTGATGGTGGTGGTCAGGTGGTGAAAGTTAAGAGGGAGAAACTGGAGGCATGCATGACGTGCCCTCTTTGTAATAAGCTGTTGAAGGAGGCTACAACTATTTCACTCTGCCTCCACACGTGTGAGTTTCCTTTTTAATCTCCTCTTCCCTTAATTGTTTCATAATTTTCTGCTAATTTTATGATCTGGGTCTGTTCTTGTTTTTCCATTTCTGCATAATTTGTGTTTTGGTTGCAAATTTTCGATTTTTCTGCAATTTGGACACTAAAATGTGTGATTTTCTTGTTTGTGTTGATCAACACCTGAGCACGTCGTGAAATTTTCGTGTCATTCCTTGAATTTTTGTTTAATTTGCTTCTATCGCCATGCCTTTCCATAGAACTGAATAAGAAGGTTTTGTTTTCGTTGAATTTTCTCGATTATTTCGGTAATTCAATGCTTACTTTTGTAAAATGTTGAATTCGAAACCAGTTTGCAGGGTGTGCATTTACGAAAAGTTATCAGATGAGGAGGGGGACTGCTGTCCCGTCTGTGAAATTGATCTCGGAATTTTACCTGTCGAAAAACTCAGGTATTTATATTCTGAACCGATGACGCTTCATCTTCCCCTGAATTACAATTTCACATATTGGTTAGCCGGTTTTAGGTAAATGCATGGTGTTGCTGGTAACTTATAGAAGTGAAGTTAGTGGACTCCTATACATATGTAGTGTTAGTCGCATTGCCCTGCTTCCCAACCTACCATAGGGGAGATATTAAATCGACGCTTGTTTATTATCGTTTAGCAATAGGGAAAGAAAGTAGATTTGGTAAATGGTTCTAAAAAAATTAACGACGTAACTGTGGTTTTGCTTAGAAAGTTGATGTTTTATCAATCATCAGAATAATTTGAAACTTTCCAGAAGGCTGATTTTTTTTTTTAACTCATGATTAATGCTTTATCGAGATACCAATATCTGTGATTAGGGTGCCTACTTGCACGCTGTCATGTGATTTTATACAAGTCAATAGTTTTTTTTGTTGTACTAAATTTCCAATCACAACATCGTAAATGTGCGCTGGAGCTTTACGTTAAAATGTTTCACACATGCTTAGGATGTCGTTTGGTGATCTGCAGGCCAGACCATAATTTGCACGATATTATAGCCAAGATATTTCCCGTTAAAGGAAAGAAAGTTGATACACCTGAAGCTAACAAGCCCGAAGCTAATGATCCTGATGTTACGCCATCTTCGTTGCCAGTGAAAAGGAAGGAGAGATCATTATCTTCATTGGTAGTCAGTGCCCCCAAAGTTCCAGTGCAGTCAGGTATGACTGGAAAGAGGTCAAGAGCTTTGTCAAGAAAGGGTGCTGCTTTACGAGGATGCAGTTTTTCTGCTGAAGAACCTGCGAAGAAGGATGATTCTACAGAAGACCATCCAATGAGCTCTAACTCAACTGGTAATCTTGTTGAATTCGCACGAAATAAGAGCCAGGTAAAGGGGGGCAGGATTTTGGTTATTTGCACGAAGCAATAGCATTTATGTTTAGTTTTATTGCAAAACCAAACAAGTCCAATGCTTAATGTTGAGACAATAGTTAGAAAATACTATACATCCATCATAACTCTAACACAAGTAATTCACTTCGGAAATCAGGTCACACTCGTACACGAACTAGGAAACCCTGTAAAAAGAAAGGAAAACCAATATTCTTTTATGCTAGGAAATAAGATTTTCTAGCTGGTTTTAGTTACTTTATTCTTCAACATTCTCTCTCAAGCTTGAATGAAAATGATCACGCTCAACCTTTTTCAAGTAAAAAAAACACCGAAGATCTTGCCAGGTGCCTTTGCATTTATCAGTTGGTTTATCTAACTGTTGCATCATTCTGTCTTCCATGCGGATTTGGGTTTCTCATATTAATTGGAAGGTAGTCAGGTAGCTGATTGCTTATCAAACTTTGGTGTTGATCATACTAGGGTTTGTTGGTGGGATTCTTGTCCTCTGTGTGTTGGTGCAGTTTTTGGTCATGATCTTTTGGGGCCCAAACGTTCACTTCTTTTAGGAGTTGTTTCAAGTGATTTCTCATCCTCTAGATTTGACTTTCGCTGTTGGTTTGAGCAGGGGTCCTCTTTTCCCACTCTCCCATTTCCATTCTCTGTTTCTAATTGGCTTTCCGACACTGTTTTAGGGTTTTGCTTCATGTTCCCCCTAACTTATTGCACCTTGAATTTTTCTTTATTGATATATTCACAACATCTTTACATGATAGCAATGTTGGAGTGGATTTGACACTGTTGTTTAATAGAAATAAGAAAAAGTAAAAAACACCATAGAATGATGAGACACCTGCACAGTTAAGGTAGATGATGTGAGATGGTGATCCATGGCCTACAGTCACAACATGAGTAATGAACTACAATTGTTCCGACCAATGAGGCAACATACATACAATGTGAAGTAGTGTCTGAAGCAATTTGTTGTCTGGTAGTATAAATGGTTTTGGGGGACCTGATTACATTTGAAACCTGTTAACGATATATATTTTTGCATGTTTATTCATTTATGCAGGATTTGCTTGAGCATTCATATGAGCAAAATCCTAACAAAGTTATGAACAGTGACGTTGAAATAACAGAAGGGAAAGCTGACCTGTGGACGCCCTTAAACTGTCTTGTAGAGGCTGCTAATCGAACCAAGTCCTCAAAGTCAAATTCACAAGGGTTGCATGCCACGTCAGATCCAATCAATTCCATTGATAATGAACTTTATATGTCTCAAAATAAGGCTGAAGGAGAATCACCAAATGCTCTGGACTGCATCAGGAATGCATATACGCCCAAAACCAAAAAAAAGGAGGCCAACCAGAATGCAAGAGGAAAAAATAATAGTAACGGAGCAGGGGCATCAGGACCGGTGAAACGTAAAAGGGTGCGCGCAGCTAATCAGAAGAGGGTAGCAGCATCTGGGGAAGCAAGTGCCTCAACTCAACCTATGCTGGATATATGTGGGGCTAAGTATAGAAATGTTCCTGTTTGGTTCTCCTTGGTAGCATCTGAAGACTGGTGAGATGTTCAATTGATTATAAAATTCATATGGTTTTTTATATTTTGGGAGCTCAATTTTGATTCTTTCATGCCGATCCCTGATTTTGATGGTAAATTTCTTCAGGAAAGGAGAAATTTCATTGCCACAGATATCAGCATGTTGCTTGAAAATAAAGTTAGTTTCTGTATTCCTTTTACTTCCCTTGATGTTATGGTAACGTTGTTTTACACTGATCCGTTGTCATATCTTAGTGATTTAATCATCTGAAACATTTATAGGATAGAGCAACGAGTACCAAAATGTGTGTTCAGCTTTGTGTGTGTCTGTCTATGATTTTTTTAGGGTTCTAGGTTACAATTTCTTAATCTTTTACCGTGTGTAAACTTGTCACATGATTTAAATATATCATCATCGGGTAAGAATGGTATACACCAATGTAAACAGAACAGTGTTGAGTCAGTCAACTGCCCTTCCCAAATATATATTTGAACCACATATTTTCCCCAAGTCTTTCCAAATCCATTCCAATTTGTGAATTTAAAAGAATCACGATTGTGAAGCGAGATTGAAAATACTTCATGATACTTTCCTGTTGGTGAGGACAATAACTAACTGGTTCAAGATTTAGATTTAAGAAGTATTTGAGAACTTATTTCAATAAATCTTCATCGATCCATGATAAAATATGGTTTTGGTTGACACAAGTATTAAATCTTGCAATATTTCTATTTTTGAGTGGTTCATACTTGTTATTCTGGATTCCTGCAGTTATCTAGCTTGTTATTACAGCGTGGTTCGTACTTGTTATTACTTCTGGTTTCGTAATAATAAAAAAAATTGGGACTTACTTGTATTGACTCTTCTTTTTCTTTAATTTGCAGGGATGGTAAAATGCCCGTATCAATAATCCAGAAGTACCTTGCAATGAAACTTGAACTTAGCAGTGAAAATGAGGTGAGTATATTTTTATTGTCTTCCTACAAAGCTGAGAAGATTTCGAACTTTTGACATTACTATGGCTGCTCATGAATACCTAGAAATTCATTTTCGCTTTCGATATATCAAACCATAGTTTGACACCGCAACCTGAGCTCTCTTCTGTTTCCTGTTAAACACAAAGCCAGCATTTTCCCTGACATGGATGCTATGAGTTAAGTGCCATAGCATTTTTCTACGCGATGCATCGGAACACTTTGATGTTTATTGCATGCATTTTGAAACGAATATTTCTCTTAATTTTCAATAAAAGAAGCAATAGGGCGTGATTTCATTTCCACTTACGCTTCAAGCCTTCAAGTTTTAACCTTTTTCCTTGTAGGTAGAGATACTGTGTCGGGGTCAGCCGGTGCTTCCAACATGCCATCTAGAAACCCTAGTTGAGATGTGGTGCCGAACAGCACCAACAACGAAAAAGGTACCGGCAACAGTTGGCTCCTCGGCTAAAGATTTTGTGATGGTCCTCAATTATTGTCGTAGGGTTCAAAATCCCTGAAAGAACCAATAAAACTTTCGTTTTCTTGGTAAAACAATGAAAGTTTCTCTTTTGTTGTTGATCCTAGGGTTCGAAATCTCTGAAAGAACAATTAAAATTTTCATCTCATGTTGTCTTCCTCGTTTACCAGTTCAATATGTATAGTACCTGTTGTCAGATTTTACTGGTATTTTAACTAAGTTTATCTGCTAGATCATATGTTCGTTCTATATATTAAATTCTTTGTTTTTTTTTTCATATTCATATTCTTTCAGGAAGTAATTTCCGCTCATCTTGTTTTTCCAGGTGCACACTTCCTGTTTATTTCTAATTTTTGGATTAAATAAGTCAAAAAGAGAATCAATGGTGGTGTAGATCATGAAAAGAGCGTGTGGAAATTATTTTCCTTCTTTTGAACGATTTTCTACAATGAGAAAATGAAAATTAAAAGAAAATTAAAAAGGCAAGTGTAAAAATAGGAAAAGTGAATGACAGTAGAACTACTCTTTCCATCGCCAGTACTCTTTCCATCGCCACCACTCCTGCAATCGGTTGGCTTGAAGGAGACCATCATTCTTTCAAGGTCGAAACCGACCCAGAAATTCGACTGAGCGTTGCTTCCATAAATAGCAACATTAACGTCTTCACTTGCAACTTCGGTGGCATTCATCAACATAGAACACAACAGCTTATATCCATCATCTTCGGTATGGAAGAAGGCTTGTTCCGGTGTTAATTTCACTTTACCACCGCCTTCAAAATGCACTGTCAATGTCGCTCCTTTGAGATGATCCAACGTGCTTGTATTGTAGCAAAACCGAGTTCCGTTTTTCGGGTCACCCACTAGAACCGGTTTCAGATCAACTGCCTTCTTTACTTGTTCCATCAATTGGCCATAGAAATCCTGTGGTAGCACTGTCACTTGTGTTCCAGAGTCAAGAAACATGTTCCCTTTCGAAACCGACCCCGATGAGTCAAAAGGCACAAATGTGGTTCCAACACTGATTCCTTCAACTGTCACATGATATTGGTACGCGTACCTGTCGTTTTGATCTTTAATGATCAAAGGCGTCGAAACCGCTCCTTCACCAGTAACCTCACTTCCGTTCCCAAAGCTCAACGTGCCTGCAGCATTCGGGTGATCAGGATCGAATGGCACGAGACAATGGGAGAACTTTCTGCCTCCGACGTAGGGAGCGATTTGAGAAACAAGTGATGTGTTCCCAAGGCCAAGCCCTACCATTCCCATAAGATTTTCAGAAAAATTCTCCCCGGTGTTGTTATGTCCACAACCAAACACAACCTCTTTGAACGAAACCGGCTTCCCTGATCCGGACTCCAACGTAATCGTGTCTTTTGCGACTACTCCTTGTGTCTTCGACTGGTCCATGTAAACGTAATTGTAACTGCAAACATTTTGATCACCACTTCTTGAGCACGAGAAATCATCAATTGTAGCATTATATTCTGGCGCATAACATGGGATGATATGATACGTGGAGGATTTCCGCGGGTCGAACATGGGTTTTTTCTGCTTGTAGCATCCTGGGCACGGCTCGCATTGCGTCCATATGAGCGAGCTGCCAGTATCAGCCACGGTGTAAATATCAAATGGCGGAGTTCCAATTGAGAGTTTCATAACGTGTGCACCCTCACCGTCTATGGTGTCCCGTGTTACTTCTGATTGTGGGGTGTTTTGGTCACCGGATGGCCCCATGAGACGCCGAAAAACTTTGTTACGATTGTATAATGACGAATTTGGGGAGTTTCGGCGAGTAAGTGGTACGCTAAACCCGCCATTAGTACTAATACCACTGCATGCTGCTACTCTAGATGTAGCTGAATTATGGCATAGATAAATTAGAAAAGTGATCAAAATCATATGATTGTATAAAGTAGTAGTGCCTGCAGCTGCCATAAGAGAGATTAGGAAAGGGATTTAGATTGAAGAAGAAAAGTACTGCAAATTAAGATGGGTTTAAATTTTTTAATAAGAAAGTAGCTGCCAATGCTTGTTCTTAGAAAATTTGCATGGGAGAGGTTTTCAGGCCACGCTTTTCTGGTCAAACCATGCATGCGCAAGAACCTCATTTCTTTGGTTTCAAGTTCTTTTTTTGGTAATCAATTTTTTTTTTCTTAATATCACAGTAATAATAATATCCATATTAATTACATTTTACATGAGTAAATACTTGGCTCCTGGCTTGGAATATTACTGGGTCTTCTGCCATCACCACCACTTGATAAAACCAATAAGATCTAATCTTAGTCCTATGTGGCATAGAAATTGCACTTGAGATATTTTTCAGTGTGTCCAGAACACGGCCGTGTACACTAAGTGTCATTATAAAGTGGTCAGATAGTTAACAAAAAATTTCAACCACTTGTAATATAACATTTGATGTAACAGACCGTGTTCCAAACACACTGAAAATTTTCCCTTCAAAAGGAATTGAATGAGGATAGAAAATAGTGCAAGAGTGCATATGTAAGAGAATATGGCTAAGAATACAAAATACAACAGGATATAACTTAAGTGATTAAGAACATTAATTTATCCATGCATCCGATCAAGGTCCTAAGTTGACTCCCCGCTTACACACTATCGATGTCTTGCATGAAAAGAGGAAAGGAAATAGTAAATTTTTTGCATGAAAAAGAGGATATAGGAACATTGAAAGTTCAAAACTACGCATGAACTATTTTGGCCATACTACACAAAGTTATATCTTACCAATTACAGACTTGGTAGCGTGCTCCTTTACTTATGTAAAAAATGCATTCTTTGAATGGTACTTTATGTTGGAAGTATGCCCACAAAGCCACTCATTAGATGTAATAGCTTTTTGGAATACTTAATGTATTAAACTTTTATATGTTTAATGAAGGGCAAAGCTTATTGTTAATCACTATTTATTGTATCATGTGTTTAAGCAATAAGAGAATCCTAGGGATGTATTTGATCTAAGAGACAAGTGATCTAAGTGAGTTAGATTATCGAGACCATTCTCTTATGTTCATTCCTAAAACGTTCCTAGCCATAGGATTGCCAATTGGGCATTGACAATCCGCTAAGGTTAGTATGTGTTATGTTGACTCAAGCGTGAGTATGACTAGTCTCAAGTCATTTGGTGTTGGACACTAAGACAAACACATAGGTGCTCGAAAGAGTAATCGAGTACACTGAACAACGATCAAAAGAGAGTTCGAACATACATGTCATGTAAGAACTCGAAAGTTGCAATATGCAAAGTAGTCATTTGACCTGAGGCATCATAGATGTCTAATGGTTAGGTCCTTGATCTTTGATCATGTCAACGGCATTCCATCGGAGTGTCCACGACATTGTTGGGGTCAAGCTATCTAGTCATGTAGGCATATGAATGCACAACAAGGGATCTCTAACCTTCCATGGTGGAAGGAGAATACTCTAAGATATGATTCTAAAGTCTTTGGCCAAAGCATATGAATATGACTTAGGAAGAATGTTCCAAATCATATTCAAGGGAATCATATAGATAAGTATCACATTGGATAGTAGACATGAAACAAACTATCGCTTAAACAATGTGATTAAGAGTATTGTATTAGAGAATGACCGTATTGCATTGTAGTTGTAACTGGATAGGTTCTCCAACCACTTCTACTTAGCTTGGGTAACCATGACATACTGCTAGGTGTCACTCATGGTTTGTGGAAGCCCTAAATGATTAGCAAACACTAATCATTAAGGGAGAATTGAAATGTGGTTTCAATTCACAATCGATCGTTAAGAGTAACAATCGCCCACTACCTCGCTAATTGGAACCTAATGGATCGTACACCGAGTAAGGGCGATAGTGAAGAAATTAAATGAAATGGATATGCAATTAAATGGTTTAATTGAAAAATGGTCAAGATTAATTAATTAGTTAATTAATTTTACGAAAGGTTCGTATTGGGCTTTTAAGTTGGTTTTGGGCTTCGGGGCTCAAAAGCGTTTTGGTCCACAAGGCCCATTATGTTTAAGTTGTATGACAACTAAAACAAAATGGGCAATTAGCCCAATAACAAAGGTAAGGCCGGCCATAAGGGTGAGGGTAGCAAACTTGGATTAATTACAAGTTTGCCACTCACTTGAAATGAAGTATAAAATTAACTTTATAGCTTTATTTCTCATTAGGGTTTTTCTTGGTGAAATGAGGTGAAACACTTTATCTCATTTTCTCTAAAGAGGCCGGCCACTTAGAGAGATTAATCTAGCAATCTTTTCTTCTCTAAGTCGTCCATTTCATCTTCACACTTAACCCTTGGTGTGGAGACTTAGAGACACCAAATCTTTGGTGTTTTTGGAGATCCTTTCCTTACATCCTCAAGGACCAAAGGAGCACAAAAGGAGAAGGAAATCACAAGCAATATCCAAGGAGCTTGGAGGTGACTTGAAGGCCCTCCACTTGGGTGAATCCCTTGTGTAAACAAGGATGAGCTTCAAGGGTAAAGAAACTCTAAATCTTTACTTCTCTTTAATGTTGTTAAAGAGTTTATTGGTTCACCATATACTAGGCTTTGAAAGTCATGAGTTTTATGAATTGTTTTTTAATGCATGCCTACTTTAAAGTGTTAATAGTTTGCATATGTATTCAAATGTTCTTACTTGTTCTTAGTTATGACAAAATTTTTCCTTCACTTTATTCATAAGAATTAATTTTTTTTTAGAAGTTATACAAACTTTATAAAAGTAAATACCACGTTTCATATGTCACAAGATATAGGATGTTCTACCTCTTCAAGAACGAAAAAGCCGACCACCCTACTATATTCCAAAGAGCAGAGACTAGCCGCGGAGCTTGTAGTTTCTCGATTGGAGATCCATAAGGGCGAGTAAAAAAAAGAATTTATGGAGTACATCTGCAAGCCTTTATTCAATCAAGCTTTTGTAGTTTTTTATTTTCCTTCCAAATATTGGGAGAGCTTCGAAGTTCAACTCAGCCCGGTCTCGTTATTAAAAAGAACAAAAAACTAGTTATATTTTGGTTTTGCTGTTGTACGTCTTATATTTTTGGTTGGTACATTAAGTTGCGACTTAATATTTTTCTTGAAACATTATATCTGTAAAGGTGAAATGTTTCTTCGTCATGGGATGCCTTTTTTGGTCTCCAACACCCAGGAGGCTGGAAGGCTGACTTAGGATGCTAGTTCAAGTACGTTTTAGCAATAATCATAAAAATTTGGAAAAGAAATGCTTATATGCTCCTTCAACTAATTAATTCTCAAAATTACAATCAAAATAAAACTGAAAACTTGGTTGAAGAAATAAGAAATATGAATAGCAAAAGCACTATTAGGACTAGCTAGAACTATTAGTACTGCTAGTTTTTCTGCAATCAGCTGCCTTGAAGGAAACCAACATCTTTTCAAGATCAAAACCGATCAAAAAATTTGACTGAGCATAGCTTCCAAAGAGACCAATTCCTTCACCTATGGTATGACTCGAGTTAAGCGTTCCAAAGCAGTGTAGTTTATGTTGTTTGTTTTGATAGAAAGTTTGTGCCAGTGACAGCTGCAATTTAGCACCGCCTTCGAATGAACCATGAATCATGGTGCTTTGAGATTCTCCGTGGTGTTGTAGCACAGCAAAGTTCCAGACTCGTCATTTACTTCGACTGGTTTTACTGACGAATTCATCGTCTTCTTTACTTGTTCTACCAATCTGCCGTAAAAATCTTGTGGCAGCATTGTCACTTGTGTACCCGAGTCGAGATACATGTTCCCCTTTGAAACCGAACCTGATGAGTTAAATGGCACAAACTGTTCTCCGACGCTGATTCCTTCAACCGTGAAAAAATATTGGTTTTTGCCATGTTTGGTGATTAATGGAGTCGATACTACACCTTCACCCGAAACCTCACTTCCCTTTCCGAAACTCATGATGCTTGCATCATTGGGATGATCCGGATCAAAGGGCACGAGACAATGTGAGAATTTCTTGCCTCCAACGTAAGGAGCAAGTTGAGAAATAATCGATAAATTCCCAGCTCCAACCCCTACTATCCCCATTTCGTTTTCGCCGAAGGTTTTCCCAGTATTGTTGTGTCCACAACCTATCACAACATCTTTGAACGAAACTGGCTTCCCGGAGCTGGATCCGAATGTGATTGTCTCTTTTGACATCACCCCCTGCGTTATTGAATCATCCATGTAAGTGTAATTGTAGTTGCAGACCTTTTGATCATCCTTTGAGCAAGAGGTGTAGCCAGTGTCATTAGTATGACTACATTCTTGTGCAGTACATGGAAGGGTTGCATATGGTGAGGACTTTTTCGGATCAAACTTGGGATTTTTCTGCTTGTCGCAATTCGGACACGGCTCACGTTGCGTCCACAACATCGTACTTCTGCATAAATCTCATAGGGTGGAGTTCCAAGAGAGAGCTTCATAAGTTGTGCACCCTCACCGCCCTCCTTGTCATACCTTAGTTCTGATTGTGGGGTACTTTCGTCCATAAGACGTTGAGACATTTTATGATTTTGATTGTAAAGTGGTGAATTTAGAGAGTTTTAGCGAATAAATTTGATACTAAATCCGTCATAATTAACATCAGAATTCATCACTTCTGTAGCTGAACTATGACGTAGGATTAGATAAATGATCAAAATCATTGTCACTACATCTGCAGATGCCATATATTACATGCAATTTCAGGAAAGAAGATGTAAGAGAACAGAGAAGGTGTGGAATTAGTGCTAAAATAGAAGGTGCCTAGGGGTTGTGTTAATGGCTAAAAATGCATTAGTAACACATGGAGTTCTTATTCTAATCTTAGAAAGAGGTGATATTTTCAATTTTAGAAAATTTGGAAGAGGACACAGAGGCCACGTTTTTGTGTGAAAAGCTCCATGCCACTTGTTTTATTAGGTTCTGTTGTTACTGTCGACCCTGGTCAAAGCTTGAACCTCATTTTTTGGGTTTTCAAACTTTTGACTTCTCCAGGTCTTATGCCATATGGAAAAATTCTATTTGAACTTAAAACTTTAATCTGTGCACTAAAATATTAAACAAAATTTACAAAAACTTAAAACTTTGAACACGTTTATGATTTCATTTGTATGAATTTCTGATACATCTGCGATGGATTTCAAACACGTGCGTGTTAATTTGTGTCTATTTTTAAGAATTTCATCGATCCATAAGTTGTAGGCTTTTTAGCTAAAATGATCTTTGATATTTGCATAGTTTCTTACTTTAATCCTTGAAATTTAAAATCGATACAAGTGGGCCTAAGATTGTACACCGTCAATCATTTTGATTATTCCGTGAGAAGTCTCCTTTAAATTAAGGATATTTTTGTCAAATCAATCATTTTACTTAAACTGGTGGTTTCTTCAATTTAACATAGATTTGTGATAAAATGACTAAAATGATTGATGATGGACAATCTCAATGATCAATTCTATATATCGATTTTAAATCGCTGAAACTAAAGTGAAGAATTACGA
The DNA here is from genome assembly GCF_916048215.2 of Malus sylvestris. Taxonomy (NCBI): domain Eukaryota; kingdom Viridiplantae; phylum Streptophyta; class Magnoliopsida; order Rosales; family Rosaceae; genus Malus; species Malus sylvestris. The sequence goes on from NC_062271.1 coordinate 30,775,372, forward strand.
AAATCTCAAAGATTAAAAGCCTAAATTGCAATGCACTTACTTAAATATGACTTGTCTAACATGCATGCACTTGAAATGTTAAAAGAGTGGAGAAATACACAAAGTTAGTTGAAAAAGGTAAATAGAGAAAATATTCACAATACACCATTTTTTCTAATTTTCTAGAAGGTCAAAATTACAAATAAGAGAAAATTCAAAACATAAGTGGAGGATAAGGAAAAGGGAGTAGCAATAACACTGCTACTACTATTTGTACAATCAGTTGGCTTAAACGAAACCACCATTCTTTCTAGGTCGAAACCAATCCAGAAATTAGACTGAACATAATTCCCATAAACAATAAAATCATCACGAGTGACATAACTTGAATTCTGCATTGCAAAACAGAAATTCTGAAACTCTTGGTGGTAGAAAAAGATCTGATTTGGTGTCAACTGCAACTTAGCACCACCTTCAAAATGCACGGTAATTTTTTTCCCTTTGAAAATGTTCTTGTTGTTGTAACAAACAAGTGTCCCAAAAGTTGGGTCCATTATTTCACTGGGGCTCATCGCAATCTGCTTCTTCAACTCCGCCACCAAAGGATCATAAAATTGTTGAGGCAAGTACGTGTTTGGTGTTCCGGAATCGAGAATAGTATTCCCTGGCGAAGCCCCATTACCGGATGAATTGAAAGGCACAAACTTGTCTCCAACGCTCATGCCTTCGAGCGTGACGCGATAAGCGTTATTGTCAAGCTCGGAGATCAACCGCGTTGAGACCACCCCTTCACCCAAAACCTCACTCCCATTCCCGAAACTCATCTTGCTTGTGGACGTGGGATTTGCATGGGATGGAACCAAACAGTAGGAGAACTTTTTGCCTCCAACTGCAGGGGAAATTTGGGAAATAAACGACATGTTTCCGATTCCAAGCCCTACTACTCCCATTTGGTTCTCCTGAAACGTTTCTCCTGTATTATTATGTCCACAACCAAACACAATATTTTGTAAGGGAATCGGTTTCCCGGATGCGGCCTTCAACGTGATTGTTTCTTTCGCAAGTAATCCAATGGTAGTTGCACCGTCTACGTAACTGTAATTGTAATTGCAGAGCTCTTGACGATGATCAGAAGATGATGAGCAAGAGTTAGGGCCAGAATCTATGAGTAAATTACATTCTTGTGCACCACATGAAACGTTCCTATACGTTGACGATTTTCTCGGGTCGAACTTGGGATTTTTCTGCTTGTAGCAATCAATACACGGCTCACATTGCGTCCATATTAATGTGCTGCCTGTGTCTGCAACCCCATAAATATCCACAGGTGGAGTTCCGATTGAAAACTTCATGAGATGCTCGCCATCAAAGTCGCGTCTCACTTCTGATTGCGGTATGTTTGGATTGGACGGCTCCAAAAGATGTCGAAAACGATTGCTTAAGCTCTTTGGACGAGATGTATTATGATTGTAGAATGGTGAATTTGGTGAGTTTCGGCGAATGAGTTCGACGCTGAATCCGCCACCATTTACATTGTTTGCTGATGAAGAAGAAACTACAAGATAAAAGAAAAGATTAACAGTCACTAGATGGGTAGTCTGATGTGCAGCTGCCATGAGTTTTTGCTAGCATGCATGCAATTTTGAGGCAAAATTAGGTCATGAAGTGGAGAACTCTTTCCAGAAACAGAAGGTGGTAAATTTGCAAGAATGGCTTAAATTAGATGATGTTATACAGAGTTTTATGTGATTATTTTACTGGTGGCATTTTTGTTACCACTTGTTTTCTAATTGGATGCAGTTCTTCAGGTCAAACCCTGATTTCTAGGGTCTTGTTTTATTTCCCACCAGATTAAGTGAAAAGAGATCCTCTCTGGATCTCTCCCTTCAAAGCCTAGGAGTTAATCAAGTGATTCGAACCTTTAAAATTTGATTCAACGGTTAAAAATTATTATAACATTTAAAAGTTTTTACTAACCTCTCTGTTTTTAGCCATTGGATCAAATTTTAAAGGTCCGGATCACTTGATCTCTGAGCTTTGGAGGGAGAGATTTAAGGAGGATCTCTTTCCTGATTAGGTCATGCATTGGCATTGGAATGGGCTTCTTAAAGCTCTAACATAGTTTGCTCAAATGAGGCCTAAGAAAAAGGTTACTCTAAAGTTAGAACTATCAGGTCACGTGATAAGTGTTATATAAAAACTTCACTAGTCAAACTACAAAAAGAGTATTAAAGAGATGGGCATTTGGGCTATATTTGGGGAACAACTCTTTCAATACATGAGGTCATGTGATAGGCGTTGCAGGAAGATTTGAGAAGAAATTTGGAGAAAAAACTTTTTTATCACGTAAGTCGCTTAATGAGTGTTCTAAGAAGAAATATTGAAGTTATATTTGGATTAAGATACATTAAGACACATAATGAGTGTTTGTAAATAAACATTGATGCCATATTTAGAGGAAAACAATTCGTTACGGAAAATCACGTGATAAATGTTGTAGAACGATATATGTAAATTGTCAATTCATCACTAAAAGTCCCAAATTATATTTCCTCTTTTTACTTGGAAGGCCCACAACTGTAGTTGTGTTGTTAACAGCCCAATTCGTTGACTAATCAGGTATAAGTACGGAAATGCCCACAGTACCCGTTTGAGTTCTTGACTGACTTTACTCTTCACCGTTCACTGAGCTTCTTCTTCGTGTTCGTTCAACGCTTTGAATCAAATATGCAGCAGGTGAATTCGAACCCTAATATTTAATTCGAAAAATTAATTTCTCTGTACTTAATTACTTCAATTTTCCGTGCAAAAAGTTTCGTAATTTATATTATTTTACTTATGAGTTTTTTGTATTGGGGCAAAAGGGTGGAGGATCTGAGACGGAGGTGACATGGGAGGACCAGCAGAACATCAACAAATTTGGCAGATTGAATAACCGGTTTCACGAGCTCGAGGACGAGATCAAATTTGCCAAGGTAATTAATTTTTGGCTTTTTTATTTTGTTTTATATTTAATGGGATTTTGATTTGATTTGTTGCATTTCTTGAGATGGGGTTCGAAAATTCGTCCAACCAAGTTGTGATTTTGGCTCAAATTTCATGGGTTTGGGGTTGCTTAGTTTTTTTCTTCTTATTTTTGTTTAAAGATCAAGTCTTTTGTTCCTATACTTGATGTGATTGCCAAAATTTGTAGAATGCATATTCTGTTTGTGTCTTGAATCTAATAAAATCAGAATGGCACTTGTTTAAATGGATTCATGTCGACGGTATATAGAACTTGTACCGTGTTTTGAATTAAGGGTGCGGGAAGAGAGGGCGATTGCAATCTGAAAGTGCTAAACAGTGAAGAGAGAAGCTAACTGGCTGTTTATTGATTAAAACGAAAAGAAAAGAGATGGTACCGATTGCCTCACTGCTGCTAAGCTAAAGACGGATTGATTTGTTCGTTAGTCTTCTAGGTTTTGCAGGATTGGTTTATCAAATGATTTCTTAAACTACCTTGAAAGCAACCAATTTTATGTTGTACAACCGGCAGTAAGTTCAGAAAGTCGCCTCGAAGAAGGTTGATAGTGGAATTGCATATGATTCTATGGTTTTAGTGGGTGGTTTAACATGAAAAAACTTGTTGGTCAGCGTGGAATAGGGTTCCTGATATGTGCCAACTTACTATTCATCAACTTTCTTCAGTAAGCCTCCATGCCGGGATTTTGTGTTATGATAATTTTGCGTGTTTCTTTATGTCAAAGTTTACTTTGGCACGATTGATTTTCCATGGGAGGATAAAGGCATATACCTGACTGTTCCATTGCCCCGAGTCTTGTGAACTTGGTGTACTTTTTCTATTTTCCTTGGGAGTCTTATTGTAGATCTCTAGTCCATTGAGTAGTCGGTCATCACTTTGCGACATTGATTGTTTTTGGATATTGCCTTTCTCCTCTTAAACTTTTAACGTGTAAATTTTTTTTTAAGAATTTGTATCAGGTTGGCTCTCAACACTCAGCCATAGGTTTTACTGTTAACAGTTGGACTTGAACGTCATTTCTATTGACCAGCGCATTTATTTATTTGTTATCCTGGTATTTTGTAAGATGTGCCTTCTTCTTGATCCAATGTTTCCGTCCAGGAATCAAAGGATAATCTGGAGGATGCTTGCAACGAGTTGATTCTGACTGACGAGGAGGTGGTCCGGTTCCAGATTGGTGAAGTCTTCGCCCACGTGCCAAAAGAAGAAGTGGAGAGCAGGATCGAAGAGATGCAAGAGGCGACGAGCAAAAGTTTAGAGAAACTTGAAGAAGAGAAGGAATCTATTCTTGCACAGATGGCCGAGTTGAAGAAAATTCTGTATGGAAAGTTCAAGGACTCCATCAATCTAGAGGAGGATTAAAAGCTTGACTCTTGTTTCCGTAGTTCTGTATCCTGAATGATTTGTTGTTGATACGAATTGCGATGTTGAATGTTGTTATGAGAAGGAATTGTTCGCTTATATGTTTAATACATGAAGAAACTTGTTCCTACCATCTGGATGGTCTCTCTGTCTTCATCATCTTCTTTATTTCAGAAAATCGATTAAGATTTTGCAGTAAAATCTTGAAATTCGGCGGACGTCAATTAGGTCTGTTGGCTGATGTAATTCGCCCGCTTCTTGAATTACCCTCCATATGGTGGCCAAGGTTTGACCAACTTTCAATTTTTGGGCAATGAACTTGTAGCTCAAATGGTCGAAGTTCTAACATGCTTAAATCAAGGACTCAAGAACACAAATAATGTTTCACTTGTCTTGAAAACTTTGAATCAAAGTTGTGGTAGTTCAAATGCCAGAATCATAATTTAACTGCAAAAGCTGTTATAATCAGGATAGTTTGGTATTGCTGTGTTTTGCTTAAAAAAAACTGCTGGTTTGGTATTGCTGTGTTTTGACAAAAAAATATTTCTGCTGTGCTATAAGAATAAGCTCATTTTGCTGCTTCATGTTTTCAGCTTATTTTGTTACCAACTTTTTATAAAAGTATCTCAGTATCAAACCAGTCCTTACTAAGGTTTCTCATCCGATGTAAGAGAGGCTAAATATACCCCTTCAAGTTCTGGAACCGTACAACATCGGCACAACATTTTATCTTTGATCAAACAACAATTCAAATGAAAATTCTACGGTAATCCGGAGTATTCTCGAAGTATAAAATACTCCGAACATACACTAGAAAATACACCATAAACTGTTACATAAGTAGTAATGAAACTCTACCAACCATTTGATATCAAAGAAAAAACAAAAAATCCAAACACCTTTCCCACTGCAATCGCTACATTTTCCCTCTGCGATTTGCATAAAAGCCCTCCAAAAACCGAAAATTTCCCAAAAATCCATTTTCTCGGAAAAAAAATATCCAAACCCCTACGGTAAATCCAAATTTATCTCGGAAACCCGATTTAACCGGGTTCAAATCAAATCCGGGTGTAAGAAGTCGGCAGGCGTAGGGACTGCTGGCTGGCAACAACCGAGGCCAACCCGTTTTCCGCGGCGGTCTCCTCGTCGAGAAACAAATCTTCCGTGACTCGAAACGCCGCGTGGAGCCCCATAATCACGACGGCGACGATCAGCGCCACCAGCACATTCAAACCCACGTGAGTGAATACCAGCGCCACGACAGTGACCAATCCCAGCGCGATGGCAACGACCCTGTCGTCGAGGCTCTGGTTGTACAGAGCGACGGGGGTGGTGCGGAAGAAGTAGAGGGCGAGCCAGGCGACGAGGACGATGAGGAAGACGATCATGGAGATCGGGTGCCAGAGGAGGCTGAGGAAGACGATGAAGAGCGCCGCCATGGTGTAGTTGACGCGGAAGTAGGCGGTGTTGAGCTTGATTCGCGCCATGGCGTCGGCGTAGTTGGATGGGACGGAGAAGGAGGTGAGAGAAAAGAGCTCGGGCCATGGGCGGCGCGTCGGGTACACGGATTGGGAGGTGATAGTGGGGTACAGGGGTTGGAAGGAGGTCTGGGGTTTGGGGCGGGAGGTAAAGGTGAGGTCTTTGGTCGTTTGGGGGTCGATTTGGGCGGCGGTGATGGTGGTGGTGCCGTAACTCGACTGTGGTTTTAGCGGCATGTTGGTGGAAATCGGGGAAATTTGGGCGGCGGAGGGAGATTTTGACCTCGACCGATAGAAAGTTCGAAAATGTTAGAGAAAGCTCGGAAATTTAGTTTATTTTAATTGTTTGCAGCCTTTCTGTTTTTTAAGTGAGAATATTGTAGTTTTTGTTGAAATACAACTGGAATTTTGCTTAACAGTGGTACCCTTCTGTATACAGTCAAGGTTTCAGGTTTTTATTTGTTTTATTTTCAAGATTTTTTTTTAAATTTATTATTATTAAGAGAATGGAAAGCGTTCCAGAGGAAAGCAAAGAGTTTCAAACCCGAATTGCATTGATGGAAACCCAAGTTATGCATTAGTTTAGGCCGCAACTTAAAAGAGAGTGTTGGCGTAAATTCATTTTTTATCTTATTTCTTAGAAGATTTTATTAATAAAAAACACTTAATTCATTCAGTAAACATTGATAGATCCCAATGAACAATGCCAAATATATCTCCACCCCTAAAAAAATGCGCTGGCATAAACGACCTCTACCCTTACAAAATGCGCTGGTACCCAATCTATTTTAAATATTTTAATTTTTTTTATAAAAGAATAAATAAATAAAATAGTTTTAATTTTGAATAGGATTTTTAACCAATTTCGTCACATCACGTGTCATTATCCAAATTTACTATTTTGTTAATAGATTTTCAATCAATCGTGTCATGTATCACTATCTGTTTACAATAATTTAGCCAAGATTACGATAAAATTTTCAATCAATCTTGTCACGCCACGTGTTATTATCCGAACGTACTATTTTGTGGATAGATTTCCACTAAGATTTTCAATCAATCATAACACGTCACGTGTCACTATCTGTTTACTATAATTTAGCCAATATTACGATAAGATTTTCAACCAATCTAGTCACATCACGTGTCATTATCTGAATGTACTATTTTGTGAATAGATTTCCGATAATATTTTCAACCAATCCCGAGCGCCACGTGTCACTTCATGTTTACAATAATTTAACCAAGATTTCGATAAAATTTTCAATCAATCACGTAGTGCCACGTGACATTGTCTAGAACCCCATCCTTTATTTTTTTTGTCCATATAAACCCTGCATCCCTACATTCATCCTCACACTAAACTCAATCCTTCTTTTTAGCTCAGAATCATTCTTCATCGTTTTCAAATCTTGAGTTCTTACAATGTCTTCTTCAATGAGAGTGTATAAACAGTTTGAGGAGCAACAGAAAAGATTGTTGGCACAACAGGAAGAATTGGTCAATCTCGAGGAAGGTGGAGATGGAGATGAGGCTTTCGTAATGGAGGAGGATGAGTATGATGACCATAGAAGGCAGAGGGCCTCACATTCCCACCGTGTCACAGAAGTCATATAGGAAATACCAACCGCAACAGATGACAACAAAGGAGTAATACTGTCATCATTTTCAGCATTTGGGTGCAAAACAAAAATAACCACACAATGAAATAATATAATCAAATCTCACCACATATTTCAGCGAGATAAAGAAAACCCTTTGTTCTAATATAATTATCAAGGAACGCTTTATCAGAATTAGTGAACCAAATATTAAAACTGAAGGTGAACAAATCCTACACAAAAGAGAGTTGTAGACAAGAAATGCTGCATAAAACGAGTGTCCTATTGTTTATATGACAAAACTAGAACAAAGAGAGGCCCTAAAAGCCTGAAAGTGGCAACAGCAAACATAGGCGAGTTGCTGCTATCTTCACCGAAGGCTTGCAAGCTCAGGAAAGCCTTTAAAGCCAAGATACCTAGTCTGCAAGACAAAGGTAGGAAACTGCACAATCCGTGCCTATCTAGGAAAGAGAAATGGGAAGGACAACATCCCCAACCAGGAAAGGACGATGCTCACAGGAACCCTCCCTGCAGAACCGCCAAGCAAATAAGCAAAACAAGCATCTTCATAAAAGCTTACATTAGCATAGTGTTCGAACAAAATTTTCGCGGCATCTTGTTGTCCATGACCAGCAGCCCATATCAAAGGACTTCCAGCGTCACTTTGTGAATTAACATCAGCACCTTTGGAAATCAAATACCTCAGCAACTCAATGTCTCCTGTTGTACAAGCACAAACCATTATATAATTCATACAATTTGATTGAGCCATAAATGCGGGTGCAATTTGAAATGCTACTGAGAGCTTAACATCCTCATCCAATGTGCGTGCACAGTAAAAGTTTACAAAACCAAAATTGAGTTTTCAAAACTCACCTAATCCAGCAGCATGATGAAGAGCTGCGGCTCCCAATTCACTAGCTATACCAGGATTGGCACCAGAATCAAGAAGGTATTTTGCAGTATCGGTATGGCATTGCCGGGCAGCATGAACAAGAGCAGTCTCACCTGTAAAGCAGTAACAATATTTAAAGATAAGACTAGTGAATCTATGATGTATCAATAAATGTAAAACTCTAGCTAGACTTAAGTTCTCTATATTACTGACAGAGATTCTAAAGTCGCATTCTAGTCTCGTTGAACAAAAACACACGATTTATAACAAGAAGCACAGACCGTCTTCGTCCTTTGTATCAACATCAAGTTTCAGTTCCTCCAGCAAGTACTTGCACACCTCAGTCTTGCCCTCTCTAGCCGGAAATGAAGGGCCCCTCGCTTGTTGGCATCCTTAATATCAGCCACAGTTTTCGCCAAATCCTTCCCTTCATCAAGCTGCCCGGCCAAATCTACCCGAAACAAAACCCCAATTAAAAAATTAAAAAATCATTGAGAAATTGTTGAACAATTCAATTACAACCACAGCAAACTGAAACAAGCAAAAATAACCCAATTCGTCACAAGAAAGACAGAGCATTTTTACTCGCTCTTTAAGAGATCAAGATTCCCAGTAACGGCAGCATTGAGAAATTGTTGAACTTTATCAAAGAATTACTTTTCTATTTTTTACGTAAGAGTAAAGGGGCAAACTTGAAATTTACAAATGAGACTAATTCGAAAGAAAATGGAATTATACAACAGTATATACACATATATATGAATTGAAAATCATGGGCAATCATAAATTAGTGAACTTTTTGCCTCAGATACCAGATGGTATTCAAGGAAAAAGGGTGACTGGTGAGTGATAAGAGTTGGAGAAAGAACCTGCAAGGGCAGCAGAAGCGTCAGATGCCATGGGAAGGGTAAAGAGGAATAGTAGTTCGTCTCCTTAGGTTTTTGAGGGTGTGAGCGGAGAGAGTTCTCAGTGAGAGTTCAACTCTCGGTTGGGTTGAGACACATAGAAACGCAGAGACAGCGGAGGAGGAGGATCCGAGTGTTTCTGGGGTTTATGGTTTATGCCTGCCACAAATAATTGGAAACGCAAAGAAAAAGGGTCAGTTTTTGCGGACGCAAAATTTACTTTTTAATGAGTTAATTATTTTCACCTCAAAGTACCCAATTATATCAGATTTTTTTTGGGAAATTTTATTTGAACCCTAAAAACTATTTTCTATACCCAACTTAAATATCTTTGCCATTAAATCCTTCATTTTACCCCTAAATTAATGTGAGATAAGAAAAATATATTGAAAGGAGATGAACCCATATCAGCCCCACCAACACCCGCTGCTTTCCGGCATCTTCTTCATTGAGGCGAGTGAATCTTTTGTGTCAGCATCTTCTCTTTTCAGGCTTTTTTTTCCGTTCTCTCTATTTCCATCTTATATTCTCCCCCTCCTCCTCCTCCTCCTCTTTATTGCTCACTTCCTTCAATCGACAAATGACGAAAGCAAATCGGGGCCTACACAATTTTCGAGTGTTACAGAGTCGGCAACGTAGAGAATCACGACCAAGGGTACCTTTGTGTTGTATGGAAGGCGTTAGATGTCAAAGCTTGTGGAAGGTAAATGGACTGCCATGGATGGCAAAAGTTGCCTTGAAAAATCACCAGCAGATCTCTGGTGGGGTTTGAGGTGGAAGTGACAACGGGTGTAAAAAGACATTTTGATTTTGTTTTTTATTTTTCAATTTTATACAAGGGTGAATTAGGAATTTAAATAAAATATTTTTATAATTGGGTGTAAAAGGAGGTTGAATGGGTTTTAATAAAATTTCTCTTTTTTTTCTTGAACAAACGATATTATTTAGGTGGACTAAATCTTACAATGAGCTAGTAATAATATGGTTCAAATTTACCTATAGCGATAATCGAACCTAAGACATTTCATTTACAAATAAATAATACTAAGTGTCATAAAAAAAAAATTTGGTAGTGTTTTCCAACTAATTCATATGACATTTTTAGAAAACACAAATACTTTAATATTTTAATATGACTTGATACTTTACCGGGAACATAGCTCGGTCTCTCAACACAATTAGTTGAAAGTTTTTTATTTCAAGGATCCAACCAATTGTTTTGTGACACTTAGTATACTTGTTGTATTTTTGGTACAATGAAAAAAAAATCTCTCTTCTAATAGAAGTAGGGATCTTTTTACCACAAGATCTAATTATTTTTTTCAAAACAAATAGTTTGGATTAAACTATAATGTTTAAAATGCAAAATACTAATTATATGATCATAGATTGTCTACAGTAATAGTTCATCCATAGTATGATAGCAATAATACGAAATTCTCATATTTCATATTTTCTTTTACGAATTATAACGATATTTTAATGATATTTTTCTTCACAAAGATGGAAGAAGCTCAACGTCTGAATCATCCGTTCCATTTGACAAATATTGGTATGAAAAATATTGTAATTTATGATCATTGCAATACGTCTTTACAATTAGCATCTATATCTAATAAAAAGTAACAATCCTTAAGAAAAAATAATAAAAAGTAACAAATATTTCTAAGAAGAGGTCTATTTATTAAAGGTAATTGTTTCATATATAGTACATTCCTCCAATTCCACTTTCATATTTGATCGATGATGCCGGATGTGCTACTGGTGTGGTTGCATGTTAGATGTCCCCAATATACATCATCAACTCTCTCTGTGTCCCAAAAAAGATATCTTACATGATAAACGTGCTGTGCAGGGCACCCAAGAGAAATTTAATTGGATTATAAAAGTAATTAGAAAATTAAGCACATTAATCCTCCAACCAAACCAACCAGAAAAGTCTGATGAGTGCCAATAGATCCTTCTAATTTGCAGTTTTTTGCATACATGCATGCTGCTTAACATGTTCCAATCTCTCTTTAGATGGTAACTAGTAGCACAAATTAATCAAGAAACCCCACTTGAGCATAACCTTAAGCCGACCTCGATCGATCTTCTTCCTCCTCTCGATCTCCTCTCTCCTTTTTTTTCCTGTAGAATTCTATCTCTCTCTCTCTCTCTCTCTAGAAAGTATAAGTAGTTTCCTCTGTACAAGCAAAGCCATCTCACACTTCAATTTTCTTAAACTGCACCACTCACTCATGAACAAGAACAACCTCTCTTTTTTCATGTTTTTGCTTTTGCTTTTTAGTCCTTTGTACAAGCAAAGCCATCTGATGATGATTCCACTCTTCAGGAAGACTGGATCACTGAACAAGCCACAGCTTGTGCCCAATGCCTCAATTTGGTCTTCACCTGTTCAGGATTATCACCTACAAATCCACAAAATCAAATTAATATTTTTCAAAACAAACAGTTCGGAGTAAATTACTCTAAAAAACTAATTCTATGACCATCAATTGTCTACAATATCCACGCATAGTATGGTAAACAATAATATTAAATTCTCATATTTCATATTTTCTTTTATGAAATTCTCATATTTCATATTTTATGAATTGATAGTTTAATTATATTTTTCTTCACAAATATAGAAGCAGCTCAAAGTCTGAAACATCCTTCCCATTTGACAGATAAAGTACTAAAATATTGTGTATATTTATTAAAAAAAATGTTCTCTTATCATACTTTTGTTATGATAGAAAGTCGTCATACCTGGACTGCATATCTTCCATGCATCGGTATCGCTCGTAGGGCTTCCAAACGACAACGAATGTCCACCCATTGACGAAGTAGAATGGCGGGAGCTAGCGCTATTCGGTGTGGACACGGGGCTCAGGGAATACTGGCGGTTGACCGCGAAGTAAAGGTCAAGAGCGGGCAAGGTAGCGCTCAACCTCTGACCTTCCTCCTCATTGAACCCAAACCCTAGCTCAATGCACCCTTTGAGTTCATGCAAGTCCTCGTCCGTCAGATGCATGTCTTCGGAGTCTCTGATCCCGTGCATCCTCCTCTCCTGGCTGAGAATCTGGCGCCGCCGCCTCTCCCAGGCGATGTCCCTAGGCGTCTCGCACATGGACAGCTGCTTGCTCAGGCGCTTCCGGTTCAACATCTTGGGTGGGGCCAGCGGCATGTGCTGCAGCTCCTCGGAGGAGGATGAAAGGGATAGTGATGGCGACGATGACGACATCTTCCTTCGGTGTAAGTTCTCGTCCTTCATTTTTACGTAACTAAAAATTAATTAAACAAACGATGAGTTTGCTTGATTAACCAAATGCATGCACGTACGTACGTGGTGGTGTATGGTATTGAATGTATGGTATAAGGTTTATGTATGTGTATATGTGTGTGTTCTCAATACGGAGGTGGTGGTGGTGACAGCGGCAATAGAAGGAAGCCGCCGCACCAATCAGACATAGGTCTTTCGATCTGAGTGTGGTACGGGGCCGGGTTGGAGGGTTGGGGTGGGGTGGCGGTGTTTTATTTCTTCCCCAAAAAAGATAATCAGAAGGAGAAAAGGATCAGAGGAATTTAGGGTTTCTGAGGTGCATGATCTCTCACCAACCCGACCAGCTCAACACAGACGTTGTGTGAAGGCCTTTAATGGGGACAACGAGGGTGGATGGACCTGCGGTGGCCGCGCACATCCGTTGCCATTTCCACCATCCATTTCTAACTGTCACTAAACAAAACCCTCCCTAATTAATTTGTTAATTTTGGAGGGTACATAGCACGTACATATCTTCTCATATTCTAACAAATATCTTGTGCAGGCATGCTCCCTAAATTTATGTACGTCATGTCTTTGGATTTTTAGCTGGTGATACTAAAAAAAGAATGATAATATGATCAATGGTTACCTACCTTTGACAACAGTATCATTCTAGAAGTTACAATTTTTTAATATTGTGAATAATTAGGATTTTCGGACCAATTTGCTCATGGAGGACAATTTATTTATTTATTTTATATTCTGTAATTCTCTTTTGATTTATTCACTCTAAAATTCATAAGCACAACAGGAAGAAAAAAAATGTGCACAAATCACTTCTCTTTACACACGAGTGCTACTATTTGAACTAATTGTTGACAACCTCTGTATTGCGGGTAATGTGATAAGTAAATGTAGTTTAAATAACAATGAACAATGTAACACATCTGAATAATCTTTTAATTTAAGGATTTGTTAGTAGCACTCCATTAATAGTACTCCAAAATAGTCGTCATACACTCCCCCAAAGAGGAGTTGCAACTCATGTAGAGAGCCGTTATTAGCACCAAAAAATGTTACCCTCCAATCCCTTTGTGTGCATTTTCTCTTGTAAGTGTTTTAATTAAGGAATAGTTTTGAATGATCTTTTGAAATTAAGGGAGTTGTTAGTACTAGTACTCCAAAACAGTCATCATACACTCCTCCATACCATTCAAGAAATAAGAGAGAGTAGTGCCAGATGTTTACTATTCATTGCTACTAAGTTTCTTAATTTAACATTCATGTAGAGAGTTGTTATTGGCACAAAACAAAAATTATTATCCTACACTCCTTTGTGTGCATTTTCTCTCGTGTTTTATTAAAGAGAAGTTTCAAGTGATCTTTTGGAAGTGTCAAAATAACATCTAATTTATTATAATGTCTTTTGAAATTCTACTTTGTGATAAGAAGTCTTGAGTTCGAATTTTATAGACAACACTTAGTTGATCAAAAAGTATAATCTTTTCCCAAATTCAACTTTTATAGTCATTACGTGACACCATCTTTTTTAAATGGTTGAAAGCGTGCTTTCTGCAATTAGCGTTTCTTGCGAGAAGCACTTCAAGTGCTTTTGAAACCCAAAAATATTCTCTCAAAAACACTTTCAATCATTTTAAAGTATCTTTCACACCAGCCCTTAGTCATTGGCTTAAAGCTTGGGCAATGCTCCTGTTCTACATTGCAGGAGGTCGTTAGAGTAGTTTCTCCAGCTTTTGGGGTACATTCATATAGAAATCAATATACCGATTGAAGTCAGCTCATAAGTCCATGAAATCAACGGTGGATTCCTTCCTTCAGATTTCATTGGTTCAACAAAACATTTTTCCAAATTATGAAACAAAAACATTATAAAGAAATTGCTAAATTTAGCATGTTCTTTTACTACAAACAGAAACTTCAAACGTTGTTACAACCAACCAAAACCTGTACAATCTTCGATTCTTGCTCCGAACCATTGGTTTCCAACTACATTCCCGGCTGTCAAACAACAACGGACATCTCAGAAATGGAAATCGAAACGAACTAAGAAAACAAAAGAACCCACATTTTACAAAAAAATAGAAGAGTACCAAATAATCAACCCTCTGCCTATGTCTTCGTCTTGCCTGGTCTAGTCCTTGAGGTCCAGGTAAGACCGCTAACCGTTTTTGCGTTTGGTTAGGTATGGCTTAGGTTAACACCATCATCCATAGAAGAAGAATACAAAGAAAAACCAGAGACCAAAGAAACCCTTGTCGTTTCTCCGGGCGTACAGGAGAACTTCTTGTACTTCTTCATTGATCAGAGTCCTCCGTTTTCCTGTACGCCGTTGACAGAGCTATCGGTCTCTGTCTCTCTTTTCTTTTTCGTTTTCTTTTTTTATTAGCTAGCAATGTACATCAAAACCCCGATTCTTCTCTTTCTCGCCTTTGCATCCGTGTTCTTGAACGGCCTCAATGCTGAAAACCCGGGCTCAGATCCGCTGATCCTTGGCTGCGGCGCTGAAAATGAGGCCAAAGATGCAGATGGGAGGAAATGGCAACCGGACTCGAAGTACCTTGCCGATTCATCAAAGACAACCTCGGCACAAGCGCAGTACCAGGACCCTGCGCTTCTTTCCGAGGTTCCATACATGAAAGCCAGGATTTTCACCGCGAATGCCACATACAAGTTGCCTGTGAACCCGAAGCAGCGGTACATGCTTAGACTTTATTTCTATCCGGCTGTGTACGGCAGCAACAACGCTGAGGGGTCCTATTTTTCGGTTGTCGCCAATGGAATCACTCTCTTGCAAAACTTTAGCGCTTCAATCACTTGCAAGGCCCTTACACAAGCTTATATCATGAGAGAGTATCTGCTGGCACCCCTCAACAAGGATTCTCTAGAGGTCACCTTTTCGCCTTCCTCGGGGTTTGCATTTGTGAATGGCATTGAGCTGATTGGAACGCCTGACATGTTCGGCGACGCTGCAATAGTCGGGTCTTCAGACCAGACTTTTGACGGCAAGAGGTCAAATTTGCAGACCATGTTTAGAGTGAATATTGGGGGGCAGTTTATTTCCCCAACCAATGACTCCGGCGCCCTAACAAGGACATGGTACGATGACTTTGCTTATGTATATGGTGCGCAACTTGGGGTCACCAATGAGGCCGCCAAGGGTGTAAAAATCGACTACAAAAATATGCCACCATACATTGCTCCCGTTGATATCTACAGGACCTCGAGATCAATGGGTGAGAAGAAGGACATCAACCTCGGTTACAACCTCACATGGGTGTTCAACCAAGTTGATGCCAAATTCATGTACCTTGTGAGGTTACACTTCTGTGACTTTTACCTCACCAAAACCAACCAAATAGTGTTCACAATCTACATTAATAATCAAACCGCCGAGGCTGAAGCAGATGTGATCGGATGGACAGGAGGAAAGGGGGTGACTACATACAGAGATTATGTGGTAGCGGCCGATGAGGATTTTAACGGTGACCTTTGGCTAGCCTTGCATCCTTCAACGAAATCAAGTCCAGAGTTCTATGATTCGCTCCTCAATGGGGTGGAGATATTCAAGCTCGAACAAGCTAAAAACTTGGCAGGCCTTAATCCCAAGATTTCCAACATGTTGGCAAAGGATATTGAGGAAAAGCAGAGAAGCTTTCAAAGTCAGCAGCAACAGGGAGAAAGCGGAACCAACAAAGCTCACGTGATTGGTGGTGCTGCTGGAGGAGCTGCAGCCTTTGGCATAGTTGCTGCATTGTGCATTGCTGTGTACCAACGAAAGAAAAAGGCCCTGGGAAGCGATACACACACCTCTAGCTGGCTACCAATCTACGGCAATTCCCATACCAGTGGCACCAAATCCACAACCTCAGGCAAGAGCAATGGTAGCGCCCACCTGTCATCAGCTGCTCAAGGCCGTTGTAGGCGTTTCACCTTCCCTGAGATGAAACATGCTACTAAGAATTTCGACGAGTCTAATGTCATTGGTGTTGGAGGATTCGGAAAGGTGTACAAGGGTGCCATTGATGGAGGAACAAATGTGGCCATCAAGAGATCCAACCCACAATCAGAGCAAGGAGTTCACGAATTCCAGACCGAAATTGAGATGCTTTCAGAGCTGAGGCATAAACACTTGGTCTCTCTAATTGGCTTCTGTGAAGAAGATAATGAAATGTGCTTGGTTTATGACTACATGTCACGCGGCACTCTACGAGAGCATCTGTACAAGGGCAACAAATCTCAAGGTCAACTGTCATGGAAGAAAAGGCTGGAGATCTGTATTGGAGCAGCAAAGGGACTTCATTACCTTCACACCGGGGCTAGGTGGACCATCATCCACAGGGATGTCAAGACGACAAACATTCTCTTGGACGAGAATTGGGAGGCCAAGGTTTCTGATTTCGGGCTCTCGAAGACTGGTCCCAACATGGATCAAGGCCATGTTAGCACAGTGGTGAAGGGTAGCTTTGGTTACTTGGACCCCGAATACTTCAGGAGGCAGCAACTGACAGAAAAATCCGATGTCTACTCGTTCGGAGTTGTCCTCTTCGAGGCATTGTTCGCAAGGCCAGCTCTCAACCCTAGCCTGTCGAAGGAACAGGTCAGTCTAGCGGATTGGGCTCTTCATTGCCAAAGAAAAGGAATTGTGGAGGAAAACATTGATCCTCACCTCAAGGGGAAAGTCAACATGGAAAGCGTAAAAAAATTCGCAGACACAGCTGAGAAGTGCTTGTCCGACTCAGGACTCGACCGCCCCACTTTGAACGACATCTTGTGGAACCTTGAGTTTGCACTCCAGTTGCAGGACGACACAGATGGCTCGAGTCACTCCTCAAGACGCGAAAGAAGTGACTCTGACGACCCCCATCTGAGAAACCAAAACATGATGGCAGTACACTACAGCAACCTGAGCCTCGGAAGCGATAGTGATTTGGGAGAAGAAACCAACAACAACAACAACACCACCACCACAAATGAGAACACCGACGACACCAGCGCAATCTTCTCACAGATTGTCAATCCAAAAGGTCGATAAACGTAATGCTCTTAGTTCATGATTTGCTGTAAGAGAAAGCAATATGGGATCAGACCAACTCACAAGATTAATTGCTTTCGTTGTATGTAGTACTTTGTCTACTTTTTGTTCCTATATATGATTCTATAGCAATCTGTACGCTACTCAAACAAGTTCATGCAGAAGTCGAGTTTGTTCTTCCCGGTGTGCTATATGATAAAGTTATAATTTGTATATTAGTCTCTCATCTAGTATATAAATCTTATATACACGATATATTATCAACTGTAAATTGTGGAAATCGGAAAGAACATAGAAGGAATCATTTTGTTAGATTCTTCATGTTTTTACCTCTCTACTTTGTTCCAATGAGTAAGAATCGTTCAGATGCTTTACACTTTCCCGTCTATTTTCTCGAGAAACAAACAAAGATTTCTGAGTTTCATACACTGTGAGCCTGATTATATTTTCTAAACCCTAAACCCCAATCCATAAAACTAGAACGTAGCATAAAAAGATGGAAATTTACAAACGGCACAGCCGGCCACTGATCTAACACCGATACTACCCCAACGTCGTTGTAGATCCGTTGCGCTATTTGGCTGCAACGTCTTGCATCCATCCTGCAGAAAATAAATTGGAAAATATGTCAGGGCTGTGAATTTGTTAATTTGATGTGCATGCTTGTGCTCGCTATAGCTCAAGCTGATATTGATGACTCCATCACCACCGCAAATATGGATTCCAAACTTGCTTCTGCAGGTATATATGTGTTTAAGTTGTTAAACTATTTACGATTGTTTTGCTCGACTTTGTAGATACATCGCGCTACACGGATGGCTTTGCGAATTCTTGTTGTGAGAGCTACTCCAAGATTAAAAGGGTGTAATTTGGTTGCAACGTCTCGCATGCATGCTTCAGATAATAGATTGGGAAACATGCCATGATTCCCAGTAGCATTAGTAGCAAATAAACATACTTCATAAGCTATTTGATTGCAGATATAACATCTAGAAAATGAGACGTAAAATAGTTCTTTCATGATTTTACTGAACTCCCCGTTGTATTTAAGGGGAGGAAGATAAATATCTTGAAGAAAACAGAAGCAAAAACACTAGAATCAGCAGAAAGTTAGCAAGTCTAAGTTTAAAATGACGGTTTTGCATCTATTGCGGCGGTTTTGTATTTTTAGCGGCGACTTTCAGACTTTTTGTGACCATTTTAAAGAAAATCAGCCGGTGCAAAATTTGTGGGTGTTAAAAACAAGGTTTAAGTCAATTCCATGGAGACATAAGCCTCATTGGAGGGTAACTTATTTTATTTCAAAGATACGTTCTCATATAAGGGTGGATATGAAGAACTCAACTACTGAATTTAATTGCACAGATAAAAAAACTTAAAATATCTTTTACAACGATATAAGTTGTCACTAGTCGTCCCAAAATAGTTGTTTTGCAGCGGTTAAGAAAGTCGCCGCTAAAAGTCGAGCATAAATTATAGCTTCCCCACCCCCCGCCCTCCCCCCTTAGGTGATATTTTGCTGTTTGGACCAAACCATTGAGTTGATGGTTGTCGTCCAATAACCTAATTTTAGGAACCTCTTCGAGGGCTCCATCTAACTCTACAATATTAAGCCTTACTGTTCATTTGGCTCTGGTCATTTGGCTTCCAAATTAGTTATTGTACGTTCAATGTTTTATTACAACCATATTAAACGAAATTGTGTTATGATGACTTGATCGATCCAGATGATTCAAAATGCACTGCTATGCTTGGACGATTGGGACTCAATAAACTGGACATTGATCTGCGACGGTGACGTTGAAAACTACAAATTCACCCGACCAAAGTTCCATCAAGCATCTCTTCAGAACAAATCTAAACTCAGAAATACGTAACAAAAAATCTTCACCAAAAAAACTACGTAAAAAATACAAGGACATTGAGAAAATACGTATAAAATTTCAGGGCGTTAAGAAAATCGCTGAAACAACCAACAAAATGAAAATGGAACAAAGACGTATATCGCAAAATATCTCCGATCAAAACCAGTTAGAATTTATTTTCAAATTAGCATTCTCAAAGGACTAGGGTTCCAAACCCACATAAGCACGTAACCAGTTTCCAAATAACTCCACAGAAGGTAAACCAGGTCAAGATCTAAGACTGATTTCAGAGAATCGATACATAACTTAAGTAGACTATACTCCGCAGAAAGCAAACTACATGAGGAAAAAAAAAAGGAACTTTAACGAAAAACTCCTGGTACTGTTCACTTTAACGAAAAACCACATTTTTACACTAAAAAGTCAATCTTAGTACTATTCATTGTACCCTTTATTTTGTCCTTATCGTTAAAACTCAAAGTTTTCAAGCCCTTTTCATTAGTTTTCCTATAAAAAAAATCTACTGAATAACTGCTCAGAAAACAGCTAAAACACAACTAATAAGAAACAGAAACTAAATCCTCAACTCCCGAATAAACATAAATTTCGTGACACCGCATTAAACAAGAGAATATTGCACAATTTTTTTGAGAAACAAAATTATTGCACAAATACAAGGAATTTAGATTTAAATATAGCAGGAAACGGAAATGGCACAAGTGAGTAGTAACTCACTTACTTAGGAGTCTAGGATACATCAGCATCCGAGGGCACCAGAACACCAAGTGAATAGAGCCCCAAAAGCTATAAATAAGACATGGCACACCATATTCGACTGATATCAATACCATGCCAAATACAACCAAACTGAATGAAGAAATCTCAATACGCATTTGCAATGAGATGCAAACTCGGAGTCCCGGACTAAAATTGATGTTTAAGTCCTAAATAAAAAATGGGTGACATGAAGCTCAATTGCCTCATAAGAACCAACCAAAAAAAGAGAAAATGCCTCTGAAATGTAAAGGCTTAAACATCTGCAGAACTTAAAACAGACGCCACGTACGGGGTCACCAGGACACTGCAAAAGTTCATGTTTTCCTAGTTGCAAATACCAGTGCTTGTGTTATTTTATGATATACTGTTTTTACAGCATTTATGCTGATACATTGATGCAAAATGCCTCGCCTCAGACTAGTGAACGAAAGAGACCATATAGACGCAAAATACATGTAAATCACATAAAAACTCCATTAACATGTAAATATTTTCGCGTAGCACTTTCGTGCAAAATTGAAGCCGGTGATCCAAATGTTAAAAGGAAGGTAGAATTGGTCTCAAAGGGTGTGTTTGTTGCGTCGGACTATCTCGGACTGGATTAGCTTTGGGGACTAAGCTGGACTGGCTTAGACTAGACTAAGTTAGACTAACTTAGTGAAGCGTTTGGTGTAGTGTCGGACTAAAAACTAAAAACAATAACAAATTCTAATATTAAATTATTTAATTCACTAATAATTATTATTTTATATTATTAATTCAGATTTATTATTATTTTATTCCTACTTTTGACTATATTTTTCCTCTCTAGAAACCTCCGTCTGTAGTGCTTCCTATTTCCTATTTCCTATTTCTTTGCTCCGTCCTCTCCCTCTTTTTCCTCCCCACTCCCTCTGTTTCTCCGTCCTAATCCCTCTTTTTCTTTGTCCCTCTCCGCTTTCATCTCCACATTTTTCTTCCTATTTTTCTCTGTTCATCTCCCTTGTTTCTTTTTCTAATTTTTCTAAGACGCAATTGGCAAATCAAACCCATATCAGAGTTTGAGTCATATGGGTACTCGTCGTTCTACTTCTCCGGCGTCAACGACGATGGTCTGCGATTAGGCAGTCTGGAGTGCATGTGTAATTAGAATGGCTCTTGTGCATGTGTGAATGGGCGATTGCTGTGCGTTTCATACGCACAACGATTTTGTTTTTGTTTTTGTTTTGTTTTTTTTTTTGTATCAAATTTTGGGTTTGGATCTGGGTTTGAGAATGGAAAGAGTGCATAATTTTTTTTCCTTTTTTGTTTTCGAATTTTGAGGGATTTAGGTTTGAAAATGGTATATGAGGGGCGAAGCAGAGCAGAGTTGGTAAATGGGATCTGGGTTTCGAATTTTGCAAGGAACAAGTAGGAAGAGGAGATGGGCGAAGCAAGGAGTTGGTCTTAGCAATCCGGCCGATTTCGAGGGGTCTCGTGAAGACCCTTTAGCGAAGCCGTTAGTCTTGGTTAGTCGGGGCGAGTCTCATTAAAGCTTGTCCGGGCGTGGAACAAACACAGCATTGCAGTCCCACTTAATCCAATCTAGTCTAGTGAATGCTAGTGAGCTCAAACAAACGCACCCAAACAGTATTACACAAGGACCAACATTTCACTTCCCAGTATTTCAATTCTAATATGTGACCCTATTGCCCTGGTGGATTCGGCCTTCCGCTTCAACCCACTGCATCCCGCGTTCAAACCCTACTCTCTACCCACAGTTTAGAATATAGTGTAGATTATGCTCCTATATTTAGGATCAAAAACACAGATAAATTCCATTAAATCAACTAATTAGCCATTTATCTAATTATTTTAAATAATCCACATCCAGCATCAACTGACTTCCAATAGATACATACAACTGCATTTGCAAACAGTCCAAATTGAATTTAATTAGCCATTTATTAAAATCCCCTTCGTTTTTTTTTTTCCTTTTACAATAAAACCTTTATATAGTCCCGGTTACTTGGAAAGGGATCCTCTCCGAATCTCTTCCACCAAATTCATCCAATCACCTAATCCGGACCCTTGAAATTTGATCAAACGGCTAAAGTTATTATAACTTTTAAAGGGACCCCTGATTGTAGCCGTTGGATCAAATTTCAAGAGCCTGAATTGATTGATTGGGTGGATTTGGTGGAAGGGATCCGGAGAGGATCCCTTTCCCCGGTTACTTAATAGAGATGTAGTTAAAACATATTGGCTTTGACTTAGTAGTGGAGCATATGAATTTCCATGAGCCCAATTCATGTTTACACTTTTGACTCACTTTTTTTTTTTGGAAATATTTTTGCTCACCACGAGTGGTGGTGATACTCATCATCCTATTTATTAGCATTAGATGATTTTAAATATCACAATCTGTGTAGTGGATAGACCTACATTTAAAATTTTAAACTCGTTCAATGGGCTCAACACCCTATTTGTCATTGTTAGATGATTTTAAATATTGCAATCTGTGTAGTGGATAGACATAAATTTCAAAATTTAAACTCGTTCAACAGACTCAACACCCTATGTATCATTGTTAGATTATTTTAAATATCGCAATCTGTGTAGTGTATAGACAAAAATCTCAAAATTTAAACTCATTCAATGGTCACAAAGGTGGTGAGCATTACTATCATTTAAGAATGGTGAGCAAAAATACACTTGCTTTTTTAGTAAAATTAATATTCTACGTTAATGTATACCAAAAAAGGAGGACGGTTTGAATTCAGGACGCATTAGACCCATTATTCTAAGTCACTTTTTTTATACTATCGATAGGAAGAGAGGGAAAATCGAATTGTCCTTAAGGTACCGTTTGGTACGTGGGACGGGACGGAACAGAGTGGGACGAAGCGTTCCATCCCACGTTTGGTGCACCTAAAACGGGTGGAACACGCTGTTCCGCGGGACAAATTTTGGGTGAATTTTCGTTTCGCCTCATCCCCTTGGAATGACTCGTTCCACATCCGTGGAACACAAAATTATAACCTCTCCATCTCCTTCTTCTTCCTCCTTGTTTCCATCCAAGGGCATCTTTGCTCCCTCTCCGTTCCGTCCCGTCCTGTCCCGTCCTTTCTGCATACCAAACGATACCTAAATGCAAATGGGAAATGACAGAACTATGTTGGAACCAGTGTAGTCCCGTCTAAGAACAGTTGCAGCATTATGTTGGAACTAGGTTAATTTCGTTAATGACGAATTCAATACAAATTTATTTTCACATCTCTTTAGTGTATTGGCATCTCAATCATTGCTTATTTGCCCCATTAATCATATTTTATGTGATAATTTATACATGCGACTTTTGATTATACTCCACTAACACAAGATTATAAACTTGCTTTTCATTTTGAAAGACTTCCTACGAGAATTATTATAAATAAATTAACCCATCATATCAACGATTAGAGCAAGATGACCAAATTCTTCCTCTACTAATGTCATTTCAAAATCATCTATCCACCGAAAAATTCTAAAAGGTGTGTGACTTTTGGATCACCAATAATTTACTAGGCCAGTTTTCATTTGCCTAACACCTAGATTATGCATTTCACTTTTCCATTTGATTAACAACAACTATTTTATTAAGGGAGAGATTTTTCAGTATGTCGAGAGCACGCCCCAATACACCAACTATTATATTGAGGATTCCAAGTGAAAAAAACTCATTAACTAAGCAATTAATCAATGGTAGTGCTATCCGCACACCTGTTTTACCTCCTACACGCTTCTTGTTAATTTATGTCTTTTGATCCTCTTCATTTCATTCAATCCGACAACAAAAAATTGAAAGATGTGTATGTGAAATGTAAAAAAAAAAAAAGTGTAAATAGCACCACCACTAATCAATTAATCAATTTACTAGATCTTACTTGAACAATAACCACAAGTTGATCACAAGATCATTATCTAACCTAATTGAATTTCCAACATTTGCCACTACCTTAAGCACTAAACTGTCACCTCAAATTTTATCAATTAGATAACTGAAAAATGCATTGGTCTGACAAAACTCAGTTATTGAAATGATCACTTTTCATAATTTTGTTGATATGCCGTTAATATTTGATCAATAATGTCTTCAAATCTGTCTCCAAAAAAATGTCTTCAAAGTATGATGTCCTTGTAAATTTCTCATTTCAATTCATTGAAAATTAGTTAAAAACTTAAAAAAAAAGTGTGGCAAAAAAAAGGCCAAAGACTACAAGGAGAAAATCTTGGGATCGATAGGTGGTGTTACTTTCACATGTGCAGATGATCGCATGTGCAGATGAACAGAGAAAAGCTTGTGTAAGGGCATCCTAATTATGTTGACTCATTTGTGGGAAATTCTCTGGTTTAACTTAAATTTCACTACAATCTCATTTAGTGTGAGAATTGTTTTCGTTAGACATTCTTATCGAAGTTTCGTCTCCCACAGTGATTCCGACCAAATAACTTGAGTCCTCTTATTGTAGAGAGATTCTCTCTTGCAACCCGATCAATCAATGATTCTTGTGTGTTTAAAACGTGAATTACCCTTCTAATAAAAACTTTGTTACGTAATGAAATAGTTGCAAGACATAATCGTGTAAGCGAGTACGGCAGCTAAACGATGAAGGGGTCGTATGCACCACATTGTCTCAAAATGCATCATATGCCGCCACGTCTATCGACGTCGCTGCATGCCTTACAGTCTGCAACGGCTATGGTAGATAGTGCAGCAAGCAAGAGAGATCAGATAGGACATCTATACTCGCTCAATAAAGCATGGATGGCAGTACTCGGTACTGTACTTTCGGTAAATTTTCAAAGCCACAGTAAACCCAAAACAGTAAAAACTCGAGGGCATGTACCAGGTCGTCTGATAATTATTTCGTTTTTAGTTTGGAAGCTTCTTGGAAAACTAAAACCCCCAACCTTTTCTCTCTCTTGGGTACTTCTCAATCTGGTTTTGACAAGGTTTTTAGAATTTAGAAAGGGAGAGAGAGAGAGAGAGAGAGAATGGAGGAGGTTGAGGCAGCTAACAAAGCAGCAGTTGAGAGCTGCCACAGAGTTCTGAATCTCTTGTGGAAACCAAAACCATGTAAACATTTGCAGGCGGAGACTGAGGTGGCAGTGTTCAAGTTCAAGAGAGTTCTCTCTCTCCTCAGCCATGGAAGAGGAAGAGTGAGAAAGTTGAAGAAAAACTTAAATCCACTACCTCTCCCTCACAATATCTTCTTAGATGGCCCTAATTATTCAGATATTTCACCAAAACCCCTCCAGTTACTCCCTCCTACTTTCCCTAAAACCCCTCACAAAGAAAAAGTTTTTCTTGGAAGCCCAGTTCCCAAAACAAAAACTTTGCAACAGCACCAGGAAGAGAGAACAAAATTACAGTTTCACCCCCAGCGGGTGAAATATAGGGATGAAATGGTGTTCTCTGGGAGAAACAGTGGCATCAACCTTGCATTTGATAGGTCTAGCTCTAGCTGCAAAACCTCCACGACGTCGGCCAGATCGTTCATGTCATGTTTGAGCATAGGCGGCTGTGCCGCCACCACCGGCAGAGATTCCTTTCGGTTAATAGGTGGTGTGCCTCGAGTTCCCGGTCAGATTTCCCAGCAGCAAAGGAGGTGCGTTGGTGTGGTGGAAAATGGGAGTGCGGAATGTCGCAGCAGTGGCAAATGCCATTTTCCAAAGAAGAGGCGAGTTTTGATTAAGATATATTCTACTTTAAATTAATCAAAATTGCAAGTTAAGGGTTATAACTCGAGTGCACTCATGTTTGCGGGTATTCATTATTTGATTAGTAAGATTAATGTTGTTTTGTTAACAGGAAACTGAAGGAGAAAAGATCTTATAAGGTCCCTGCCATTAGTGACAAGATTTCAGACATTCCATCCGATGAGTATTCGTGGAGGAAGTACGGGCAGAAGCCGATCAAGGGCTCCTTGTATCCGAGGTAACGGTTACTCAGACAAGCTGTAGTTTTTATGGTGGTTTCCAATCTGACCATGAAGGGTTTTGATGTAGGGGATGCTACAAATGCAGCAGCATAAGAGGCTGTCCTGCGAGGAAACGTGTAGAGAGATGCCTTGAAGACCCTTCGATGCTCGTAGTCACCTACCAAGGCGAGCATAAGCATTCACAATCGGCCTGGTAAGGCATTGGCTTGAAATACCGCCACAGACATCCCACTGCAAGAAAGTTCTAGCCGTGAAGAGCATCTTTACAGGGCAAACATAGGCTAACAAGTATTTCTTGTGAAATGTAACTTGGAGTTGATGAAAAGCACTATTTTTAACGTTCACTTCTTTTGAAGCCTCCTTACGGAAATAAAAATTCTACTACGACATGAACTGGATAGTCATCAAGAAACACATTATTCAGAAACTAATAAACTTTATCCGATAAGATCCTACAAGCCGGTCGACTTTGTCATTGTTTACAAAATGATAGAACATTCAAAAGATATCCATGACGGGAAATCCAAATCCAAACTTAATAAAATCCGCTCAACATCAGATTAAGGAAGGAACAAGTGATCGAGGAGGTAGAAACTTCACTTAAGGGGAATGAACCTGGAAGAGTGAGTAGCACCAATACCGGGCCTTCCGTGCTTGACAGGCTTGTAGCTTATGGAGAACTCAGCCAGATAATGACTGATCATCTCAGGCTTAATCTCAACCTGATTAAAGGTCTTGCCATTGTACACACCAATGATGCTACCAATCATTTCAGGTACAATGATCATGTTCCTGAGGTGAGTTCTAACTGGCTCCGGCTTCTCACCAGGTGGGGCCTCCCTTTTCTATTCCAAAAAACAACGAAAACCAACAATAAATACAAACACACTCACAATTATAAGCACATTTTATCCGAACACTTTATACAAACAAAGATAAACTCGGTCTTAACAAAGTTACTAGAATCACCCGAACATAACGGAAGTCCAAACACAGAATACTAAGGCGAAACCATTTGTTGTAGCATGAAATACTAAGGCGCAAAAATAAACAACTTTAATGGAAAACCCTCTGGTAGAATACAAAGACAAGAATCTCACACTGGTAAGACATATTCAACTCTAAAATTCGAGAAACTGCACTGCATCAGAAGATCGGTCTTAAATGAATAAACATGGCAAGGTAATAGAGTTGGAACAAATGTTCGTAGCAGAAAAGGTAAATCGTTGCATTGTGCAATATGTACAAGAACATGATTCACATAAATTAAGGATTCTAATGAAGGTACCGATGCCGATGAAAAAACAAACAAAAACAAGTTCATCTACTCCGTGCTCATATTAAACTAATTCATATAATCCAAGATAAAATGAATTTCAATTCCGTTCATTTCTAGTTTAGTTCTATACGAACTTTTCAATCATCACAATAAAGTATTCGAAATTCATAAGCTGAGAATTAAGACAACTAATTGATCACAAATTTAAACCCGTAATTCGAAACACCAAACGGTTACTGAATAATCCAAACAATGTCTGCCAAATTAAGCGAAAAATAACTGAAACAAAGGCCGAAAGACACGAAATTTTACCGCTTTGCGCAGCTTCTTGATCAAAGCCATTGGCTTTCTCTTCAAACCTCTCTGGAACCTGAACCAATCCATCACCCACCAAAACAGAACTTCATTCAGCATAACCAAAACCAATTGCAAAGACTTATAGGTACAAATAGATACATATATACATACAAGTACAGGTATTTATACGTATTTATATACCAATGGAGAATCCGTACGTACCTTCTGCGAGCCCTAGCAGGAAAGAGCTTAACAAGCTCATCAGTCGACATGTCGAGAAGAGCATCCAAATCGACGCCTCTGAAGCTGAACTTCTTGAACGTCCTCTTCTTCGGTACTCCTGCCGCCGCAACGTCAGCCTCCACATCCGCCTAACCAACAAACAACCACCGCGAGCGGTCAGATTGATTCCCGCAAAAATCGCACAAAAAAGTTAGAAAATTGGAAGTAAATAAAAGGGTTGATTGGGAAATGCAATGTTAGAGAGAGAGGTCTGAGCTCACCATGTTTGCCGAAGACGAAGAGAAACCCTAATCCGCAGAGAGGTCGGCGACTGGTGGAGTTGCAGAGGAAGTGGATAGATTAGGGTTTTTGTGGCTGGGTATATAAAGGTCTCCGATTTAATGGATTATTTGGTGGAGCTTCGGAGGAGTCGGGTCCGCCCCGAATATCCGTATTTTAAAGTGTACTCGTATGGAGTCCGTTCTGGTCCTCCCTCGGGCTTGCCTATCAACTTTGGGCCTATTTGTTTGGTCTGCTTCTCATTAGGTTCAATACGCCTTATCGCTGGTTCGGAAGTGTTTTAAAAATAATTGAAAGTGTTTTTAAAGAAAATATTTTTAGGTTTCAAAAGCATTTGAAGTTCTTCCTACAAAAAGCACTAATTATGTGCTTCTTGCAGAAAATCTTTCAAGTGCTTTTTCAAGAATTCTTTATATTTTTAATAAAAATTGGTTTCAAAAATATTTTCACTACAAGTGGTTTCAATCATTTTAAAATCACTTCAAAACAAACCCCTTATGATAGTTAAAAACTTAAAAAGTGATTGCGAAATTTTAAAAAATTTAGGTCACATAAGTGCTTTATAAAAAAACATTTTAAAAAATTCAGATCACAGAAGTGCTTTATAAAAAACACTTGAATATTTTGCAAATTTTATAAGGAACTATTATTGGTATCCTAAAAATTCAATTACACACTCTTTGTGCGAGTATTTTTTTTTTTCAAGTATAGAAAATTGGGAATGCACATTTATGGCGCGTTTACTAATCTGTAATCAAATTGAGAGGAATGAATTGAGGAGGAATTGGATTGAGCAGGAATCAGAATCAGATTCTTGTTAAAGTTTGTTTGTACCATACTTGACCAATCCTGAAACTACTGAGCACCGGTCAACATTATACCGTCAAGGACCCAGAAAAGTTTCCCTCCGACCAGGAGGCCAATCACAGCGCGACACGTGTCGACATCAAAAGCCAATCATAGCGTGACACATGTCAACATCAGAAGCCAATCACAACACGACACGTGTCAATGTCATAATGAAACTAGAAACTCTCTTCTATAAATAGAGATCATTCTCTCACAATATTTCCTAATGTCATTTGTACTAAATCATTCACTAGTACTCACTAAATGAGAGCTTGAATCTATGTACTTGTGTAAGCCCTTCACAATTAATGAGAACTCTTCTACTCCGTGGACGTAGCCAATCTGGGTGAACCACGTACATCTTGTGTTTGCTTCCCTGTCGTTATCCATTTGCATACTTATCCACACTAGTGACCGGAACAATCTAGCGAAGGTCACAAACTTAACATTTTCTGTTGTACCAAAGTCCCCACTGATTTTGTGCATCAACATTTGGCGCCGTTTGTGGGAACGACACTTATTCCCACTCTCTTCAGCTTTGTTAAACTGGTTTCCACCATTCGTACACTCTCTTTTGACCAGGCATCCCTTTCCAACATGGGGAGCGAAGGAAGCTACAGCACACAGAATGACACCCTTCTTGCACCTGGTGCGAAGCAACAAAAGAAGTTTGCTCTTCAAGCTAAAGTCGATGAGCTGGATGCTCAGAACAACAAGATAGCGATGAAGAATGAGATCCTTTAAGAGCAGTATGAGAAGGTCTTCGAGATGTTCCACGAGGCTAGATATACTAAAGCACACGAGCTCATCACCCATGTGGAAGTCAACCATCAACTGGGTGCCCCCCAACACAGATAGTCATTTGCTATCGACATGGGTATTCCCGTTGAGGAGCGAGTTACTCATCGAAATGACGACCAACATGAGACTTCTCTCAACCCATCTATTTCGACCCGAAGCAGAAGGAGTGGAGGAATGCACCTCCTTACAGAATGAGTGAAATGATCGAAAGCCATCTTTCGCGACTGTCGAGACTTTCTAAAGCAACGTCAAGACAATCCCATCCATGTAAGCTCGAAGATCAATGACCCAAGGGTCTCTGAAAAACTCGGTCCCCTCCTATGTCCAGGGCCGACTGCCAATTTGGAGAAGGGGCAACAAGTCTTAGATAAACACGAAGGTATAGGGGACTCAGAGATGTTCCGACAGACATACCTTGGAAGTCAGTACGGCGAGTCCAAGGAAAAATCACATGCTCTTGATCAAACATTCCTACTTCCAAGCGGAGATGCAGATTTACGAAAGAAATCTCCGATAGTACATAACTCCACTCAGGACCCTCTTGTCCTACAGCTCTTTAAGGAAGTAAACAAGTCGAAGGCCGAACGACAAGCTGAGATACCTGATTGGAACCAACCTAGGCCATCCTCGACACCCCATCCAAGCAAAGACAAAGCAGAAGCTTAGCTTGCAACTCTATATTGGAAAGGAAGACCCAATTGAACACCTTAACCTCTTTGAGTCCACCATGGCATACCAGATGGACACCGACGAAGAGCGATGTCTTATCTTCCCCTCTACCCTATCTGGCGGAACTCTAAATTGGTATTGTCGTCTTCCACCTGAGATAGTAGACTCATTTGAGAAATTGAGGAAACTGTTTGTTTCTCAACACATTTTCCAGATCGATCGCTTGCACTCTGCGGATGACTTGTACATTATTCGCCAGAAGCCAGACGAGTCATTACGTATGTATGCTGGCCGCTTCAGCCATGAGTATTCCCGTTATGCCGAGGCAGACGACAAGACTGCCCTTAAAGCCTTCACGGCAGGCCTACGTGATTGTTTCTTCAAGTACATGATCAATGCCAACACTTGGAAGATTTACTTTGAGGTGATAGCACAGACTTACAAACATGCCTCCGCCGAGGCAATGACATATCAAGGGAAACCCCCAACAACCACCCCTTACTATCAAGTAGGGAGTGGAAGCCAGATCCAACCAAATGAGAAAACCTCAACCTTCCAAACGGCAGCAGTGTCTCCCCCTGCCTTACTTAATACTTCGCCAAGTCAACAGACATATCAACCTCAGGGCAAAAGGAAAGATTTTCATCCTCACCAGTCTCACTTTAATAAAAAGAGTAAAGGACATTATCGCGATAACCAAAGGTATCGCCATGATAATGCCCGCCCTCAGGCAGTCAACACAGTGGGCCAAACACGTGTCAGGATAGGCCCTACCCCGAGATATGAGACATACACACCTTTGAATGCCACATGCGTGGCCATTTACCCCAGCATAGCACACCTGATACCGAAGCCAATGCCTAGGCAGTTGGGTTACAAGCCCATGTTGCTGCTACCACTAGCTTAACGGCCATGACGGTGAGAAGTGTATCACCCTTCGTGATCATATTAAAGCTTTGGCGCGTGAATGAAAATTTGATCAATTCATCATTCACCCTTCAAGGGATAACCATAACCAATGCCAAGTGAATGTGATTTATTCCATAAGCGGCGGCACACCCATATCTGAATCTTCCAACAGAACCATGAAAAGCAGTGAACGAGCTTTAAGGCCTGGTCACCAAGTGTTTCACGTGGAAGACATCAGGGGAGGCAAATATCAAAAGTTTAACTAGGATCCAATATGTTTCTACCCTGAGGAAGAAAGAGATATCATCTACCCTTACAATGACCCACTGATCGTGGAAGCTCACATAGCCAACTTTGAAGTACGACGAATCCTGGTAGACACGGGGGCTTTGATCAATATCATGGTTGCTGAAGCTTTCAGGGCACTTAATGTAGCTGAACACTTGCTCGATCGTTCGATTTCTCCTCTGATAAGCTTCTCCGGTGATATCGTGCAACCTTTAGGGAGCATACACTTACCTTTCACCATTGGTACAGACCCTTACACAGCTACCATTACCACTAACTTCCTGGTGGTTGATTGCCCAACGGCATACAATGTCATATTTGGACGCACATGCATTAATGATCTCAAGGTCATGATATCCACATATATGTTGTTGGTGAAATTTCCAACCCCCTATGGCAATGGTTACATCAGAGAAGATCAACTTAGTGCACGGTCATGTTACAACACTTCGGTCAAACAACAGCACATGCATGTGCCCAAGGAAACCCTTTATATATATGACCAAGTTATAAAGACCAGCCCGAACGAAGCCAACTTGGATCTTCACGGTGGCAACAGTCAACCTAACGATCCTCGAGATAACTCTTTCACCCAGCAAGCACAACCCGTTGAAGAGTTGGATAAGGTTTCTATCTCAAAAGATTATCCAGATCGCATGGTGAAGATTGGCACCACCTTGTCACCACCCATTCGGTTAGCATTGATCTCTTTTTTGCAAGAGAACACTGAGGTCTTCGCCTGGTCATACGAGGACATGTTAGGCATCTTTCCCGATATCATATGTCATTGCTTGAGTAATGACCCCAAGAACAAGCAGGTGAGACAAAAGCGAAGATCTTATGACGCTGAACGATACGAAGCAATGAAGGAAGACATTGAAAAACTCAAAGGTATAGGCTTCGTCCGCGAGTCAATTACTCAACATGGGTAGCAAATGTGGTCTTTGTTAAGAAAAATCCGACCAAAGAAAGTCTCCTGCTCCAAAAAGTC
This sequence comes from Malus sylvestris, assembly GCF_916048215.2. Classification (NCBI taxonomy): domain Eukaryota; kingdom Viridiplantae; phylum Streptophyta; class Magnoliopsida; order Rosales; family Rosaceae; genus Malus; species Malus sylvestris. The sequence continues at coordinate 30,808,106 of NC_062271.1, forward strand.
TTGTGGAAAATGTGTGTCGATTACACCAACCTAAATAAAGGATGCCCGAAAGATAGCTTTCCTCTTCCTCTCATAGATAAACTTATAGACTCTACGGCAGGGTGTGAACTTCTGAGCTTCATGGATGCTTACTCAGGATACAACCAAATCCTCATGAACCCTCCAGACCAAGAACACACAGCCTTCACTACTGACAGAGGACTATATTGCTATAAAGTCATGTCTTTCAGCCTAAAGAATGCAGGAGTGACTTATCAGAGACTGGTCAATTCAATGTTCGCCGAACAGATTGGAAAGAGCATGGAAGTTTACGTTAATGATATGCTAGTCAAGAGTAAACAGTTGACTAACACATCACCAACCTATTTGAAACTTTCATCATTCTGAAGAGGTATTGAATGAGGTTGAACCCCAACAAATGTGCCTTCGGCGTAGGCTCTGGCAAATTCTTAGGCTTCATGATAAACTAACGAGGCATTGAGGCTAATCCCGAGAAGATCAAAGCAATCATCGACATGAAAGAATCGGTAACTTTAAAAGACATCCAGAACCTTACTAGCAAGGTGATAGCCTTAACTAGGTTCATCTCTAAGGCCACAGGCAGATGTGCTCCTTTCTTCAAAGCACTTAAGGGAAGTAAGAAGTACAGTACATAGAATGATGAATGTGCCGAGGCATTCAAGAACCTCAAAGACTACATAAGTAAAGCCCATCTGATTTCCAACCTGATATTGGTGACACTCTCATTATCTATCTGTCGGTATCAGCTTTAGCAGTAAGTTCCGTTCTCATTCGAAAGTATGGTAATGTCGAACGGTCTATCTACTACGCTAGCAATGCCTTACAAGATGGGAGACACGATACTCCAACATTGAGAAATTGGCTATAGCATTGGTCATGTCTGCTCAAAAACTTCGCCCTTACTTCCAAGCACACTCCATCATCGTGCTTACCAATCATCATCTTCGACAGATACTCCAAAGTCCTAACACTTCTGGGCGAATGATCAAATGGGCAATAACATTGGGTGAGTTTGACATCTTCTACCAACCAAAACCAGCTGAGAAGGGCTAAGTAATGGCAGACTTCATCGTCGACTTCACATATCCTGTTGACATTGTTTCTATGCCTAAAGAAGTGGTTTCATTACCCAAGAAAGCTCAGAAAATAGAACCAACAACCCTAACATGGAGTCTATATGTTGATGGCTCGTCCAACCAACAGGGTTGTGGAGCAGGACTAGTTCTTACGACCCCTAACAAAGTGGCAATTGAGTATGCTCTTCGTTTCAAATTCAAGGCGTCGAACAATAAGGCCGAATATGAAGCCCTCCTAGCAGGCTTACATTTGGCTAAACACATTGGGGTTAAACGAATTGATATCTTCAGTGACTCCCAATTGGTGGTTAGCCAGGTCACCAACAACTTTGACGCTAAGGATAGCTCCATGGCAGCTTATCTGGCACAAACATAATTGTTGCTCAAGCACTTCCACTACCAAATCACCTAAATTCCTCGAGCGGCAAACAGTCATGCTGGCTCGCCTCGCCTCAGTGGCGGAAGACAAGATTGGGAGAAAAATTCAAGTCGAATTGTTGACAGCACCAAACACCATGGCTGCGGAACTGTGCAACTTACAACAGGGGGATAATTGGATTACCCCGATTTATAGATTCCTTGCTCATGGCACCCTTCCAAATGACAAAGTCCAAGCTAAGCAGATTCGATACAAGGTTACCCATTACTTGATCATTAATGACCAACTTTATAAGCAGGGTTTTAACCTACCATACCTAAGATGCCTTACGCCCGCAGAGGCGAAAATTGTCCTTCGGGAAATATATGAAGGAGTCTGCAGAGATCATGCTGGATTTCGATCCCTAGCACACAAGGCTTTTGACCAAGGATATTACTGGCCAACACTCTACCAAAATGCCATCAGAATATCTCGCTCATGTGATAAATGTCAACGATACGTAACTATTCCTTACTCTCCTCCCAAGTCGCTCACTTCTATGATCAGCCATTGGCCCTTCGCCCAATTGAGACTTGATTTGATCAGTCTAATGCTTGTAGGGAAGGGTAAGGTCCGCTATGCAATCGTTGCAGTTGACTACTTTACAAAGTAGGCTGAAGTAGAACTCTTGGCAACCATTACTGAGGTAAAAATAAAAGACTTCGTATGGAAGAACATCCTTTGTAGATTCGGCATTCCCAATGCAATAGTCACTGACAACGGGCGACAGTTCGACAACAATAAGTTCAGGATGTTCTGCTCTAAGTTTAACATCAACTTATGTTTTGCCTCCCCAACTCATCCCCAGTCTAATGGACAAGTTGAAGCCATCAACAAAATAATCAAGCGAACTTTGAAAATCAGCTTGGACAAGGCTAAAGGTTGTTGGCCAGAATTTGTACCCCAAGTTCTTTGGTCATACCGCACTTCGTATCGGACATCAACAGGAGAAACCCCATTCTCACTTGTCTTTGATACAGATGCAGTTGTCCCAGTTGAGCTTGAGCAAGCAACGTTCCGAGTCCAGAACTACGTGCAAAGCGAAAATGACAAAAAATTTACCCTCAACTTAGATCTAGTCGAGGAACGCAGAAACCATGCTCACTTGAGGAATGTCGCCTACAAGCAGCGTATCTCCAACTACTATGACTTAAGGGTCAAACCTCGTTATTTCAAAGTAGGGGACTGGTATTGAAGAAAAGATTACTCTGCGACAGAGTCCCGAGTTAAGGAACACTTAGTCCAAACTGGGATGGACCGTTTGAAGTTGTTAGCATCAGTTGCCCTGGCTCCTACAAGCTTAGAAGCTCCGATGGCAAGACCCTTGGCCATCCATGGAACACTGATCACTTGAAGTACTATTACAAGTAAACTCTCATTGTACAAGTGTTAAGCTTCAGCCATTTGGTATCCTATGTAACGAAGACTATTTAGCATGAATTCAATAAAGAGGTGATTTAGACAACTCGGTCCTAATCCTCTTACATTCCTAGCAATGAAACACTCGGGTTTAAAGCTTCAACATGAATGCTTCCAACATGAAACAAAGTCTATGTCAACAAGACTATATAAATAAATAAACAGCTTCACAGTATATTCGTTCAATAATACATTCCAACACATTCATACATAAGCCAACTGTGCTTCGAAAGGGTTCAACATACTTTATGTCATTCGAAACTTGCTACAATGTGCCTCGATACCTTACCTTTATTCTCACCAACCAGGTAATGAAATGTACAACCCGTACTCTCCTTCATGCCACAAACCAGGTGATGAAATGTACAACATGTACTCTCATTCATGCTACCAACCAGGTGATGAAATGTACAACCCGTACTCTAATATCATTTGGCAACTTGCCACTCATGCCACCAACCAGGTGAAGAATGAACTCATCTTCATGCCACCAACCAGGTGATGAAATGTACAACCCGTACTCTAATATCATTTGGCAACTTGCCACTCATGCCACCAACCAGGTGAAGAATGAACTCATCTTCATGCCACCAACCAGGTGATGAAATGTACAACCCATACTCTAATATCATTTGTCAACTTGTCATTCATGCCACCAACCATGTGATGAAATGTACAACTCATACTCTCCTTCATGCCACCAACCAGGTGATGAAATGTACAACCCGTACTCTAATATCATTTGGCAACTTGCCACTCATGCCACCAACCAGGTGAATAAGAAACTCATCTTCATACCACCAATCAGGTGATGAAATGTACAACTCGTACTCTAATATCATTTGGCAACTTGCCATTCATGCCACCAACCAAGTGAAGAAGGAACTCATCCTCATGCCACCAACCAAGTGATGAAATGTGATGAAGGAACTCACCTTCGTACCACCAACCAAGTGATGAAAGTAACTCACCATTCATTTCATCTACCAGAAGACTAGTGGTAAAGCTTGTACATGTAAACTCCTAGCATTCACAAATAATCAAAAACCCTAAAGCTTAACAACTTAACTAGGGGAACACTTATGCCTAATAAGAGTTATAGTCACCAACAAAGTCTTATTGCAAGCCAACAACAACTTCAGTGCATGGCATGCGAAGATCAAGCTATTCAGCCCTCTTGCATCTGCTTCAGACATTTCCCCTCTGTAACAATGCAAACACTACAACTCGTAGAAAGCTTCACACACTCTTAATCAAGAAAATGTGAAGCAAAACCAATTTATGGTGTCAACAAGAACTTCATCAAAGGAGTTCAACCATAATTCTCAAAAATTTCACATACTCTTGATCAAGACAGTGTGAAGCAAAACCAATTTATGGTGCCAACAAGAGCTTCATCAATGGAGGGCAACTACAATTCTCAAAAGCTTCACACACTCTTGATCAAGACAGTGTGAAGCAAAACCAATTTATGGTGCCAACAAGAGCTTCATCAATGGAGGGCAATCACAATTCTCAAAAGCTTCACACACTTTTGATCAAGACAGTGTGAAGCAAAACCAATTTATGGTGCCAACAAGAGCTTCATCAATGGAGGGCAACCATAATTCTCAAAATCTTCACACACTCTTGATGAAGACAGTGTGAAGCAAAACCAATTTATGGTGCCAACAAAAGCTTCATCAAATGAGGGTAACCACAATTCTCAAAAGCTTCACACACTTTTAATCAAGACAGTGTGAAGCAAAACCAATTTATGGTGCCAACAAAAGCTTCATCAATGAAGCGCAACTACAGCTCGTTGAAAGCTTCACACACTATTGATCAAGACTGTTCGAAGCAAATTCAATTTATATGGTTCGTCCAAACCTTCGACTACTACAAGGTATGACTTGCATCACAATCTCTTGCTCAACGGTGTAGAAGTAAAATTTGTATATGTTGTCTAAGGCTGGGTTCGGTTCTTTTCGGTTCGGTTTCGGTTCGGTTTTTTCGGTTCGGTTTCGGTTTTTTTTCGGTTTTTTTTTTTTTTCCTCCAAAAAATGAAAATTTAGATGTTATCCATAAGAGATTTACAACCCACCAACTGAACAAAACCCACATAAATGTTTCAAAGAATTAGACTTTCTAAGACCCTTTTGGAGCAACAAAGTAAAAACCCAGAAAACTTTACCTTGCAAATCCAACAACCAGAGAAATGAAACCAGGTGGGCCTGCAAATTTTCCCGAGAAACAAACAGAAAAAAACAGGTCCAGTAACCTAAACAAACATCTGAGACAAATGATATGATTCAGTACTTCTAAACTCCACCTTCTGTTATGAACTTATGTTTGCATACTGCTGTACTTTTTGGCATTGGGTTGTAAAGAACAATTAACAGCTACTTCATTGCTTCATCCAGCATCCCGAAAAATGTAAATGCTTCATCCAGAATTTAATCACCATTTAAATGCTACAAAACCTAACAAGTAACAACCCAGAATTTAATCACCATTTATGTCCCAGAATTTAATCACTCTTAGTATCCCAGAATTTAATCACCATTTGTGTACAATTTAACAGAACCTAACAAGTAACAACCCACAAGTTCCTACATCGAGAGAACCTAACAGAACCTAACAACCCTAATTTCAGTGCAGAACAAGCAAGCATCACATAGCAGTTAGCAAACACGGCGAGAGTGTTAGACCACAGTGAGAGTGCAGAACAAGCAAGCATCACAGTGCAGACATGGCGAGAGTGCAGAACAAGCAAGCATCACAGTGCAGAACCAAATTTTTTTTTTTCTCAAATCGAAGATCAGATTAAACGCCAAATCCATTAAAGCATAATCAAAACTAAAGTGCTTAACTTGACAGTCGCTAATTTCATTTCAATAACAAAAACACGAACCCAAATGAAATCGATCGAAATCAATCGACGTTTTGCATGATATCCTCTGCGGTGAACTTGGTGCCTTTGTCCTTGTCAGCGACGGCGCGGCCCTTGGCCTTGCGGTCCAGCAGAGACTTGCGGTCCTTGTCGAGGCGGAGCTTGGTGATGACGACCTTGGAGGGGTTGATGCCGACATTGACGGTGGACCCGTTCACCTTCTCTCGGGTGATCCGCTCGATGTGGATGACCAACTTCCGGCGATACACCTGGACAACCTTGCCCTCGCGGCCCTTATAGGTCTCACGCACGACCTGGACCTCGTCGTCCTTGCGCACCGGCATCGATCGGACATCTGGAGGAGAGGAGGCTCGGCGAGAGAGAGGAGGCTCGGCTGCGCTGGGTTGGGGTTACACTGGAGGAGAGGAGGCTGGGAACGAGAGAGAGAGGAAGGGAATGAAAAAAAATAAAAGGTATGGGTATGGTTGCTAGGGTTAAAGGGTTAAAGGGTTTTGTTAAGTTCTCCAAAAAATAAAAAAACATCTCAGACATCCTGGAGGATCGAACCAGTGCCTTGGGGCTTGAAAAGGTTCACCGAAACCAACTTAGCAACAAGGTATGTTTTGTTATGATTGTATGACTAAACTATTTATAATATTTAAAAAAAAAATTAAATATATATATCGGTTCGGTTCGGTTTGGTTCGGTTTCCGAACCTCAAAAACCGAAACCGAACCGGTCAGATTCGGTTCGGTTCGGTTTGACAGTTTCAGTTCGGTGTTTTTTCGGTTCGGTTTTTTTCGGCCTCGGTTCGGTTTGGTTTTCGGTTTTTTTCGGTTTTCGGTTTTTTGAACCCACCCCTAATGTTGTCTCTCCCACATTTTCAAATTTCTAATTTCCCAAAAAAAAAAATTGGGAAATTCAACAAATTTCTAGTTTTCCGAAAAAAAAAACAAAAAAAAATGGAAAATTCAACAAACCTTCATCAATGGAGGACAACTAGAAATTCTCAAAAGCTTCACACTATCTTGATCAAGATAGTGTGAAGCAAAATCAATTAATGGTATCCAACAAAGCTTCAACCTCAAAGCTTCACCTACAAAGATTCAACATCAAAGCTTCACCTACAAAGCTTAATATATATATATATTTTTTTTTTCGAAAATTCGAAAATTCAAAAATTCGAAAATTCCAAAATAAAAAAAATTCAAAAAAGAAATCGAAAAAAAAATATGTCCTAGGCATCCTCTTCTTTGAGCCTAACAACTTTCATAACAAATATATATGAATGAGGAGTTTTGGGCTACCACTTAGAAAGGAAATGCCTCATTCGTCAACTCTCTCGACCGGAGACTTGGGGGACTCCTACCATATGCTACTGCACCTTTATACTCGGAAGTCTCACGACCACTCAGTAACTTGGATTTTTCAAGTCTTCAACCGAAAAGTTTTCCTCACTCGAAAAATTAAGGGAGCGCTATCTCAACATACATGCTTCACTCACAAAGCTTCAACAAAAGAAAAAACTCAAAGAACTTAGTGAAGAAGACTTTGGTGTATTTAACACAATACGTTAAAATGAAGCAAAGCTTGTTTATTGATATCTCTGCTAAGTTACAAATATGTACATATACATGAATCAAAATAAACAAACAAGAGAAAGCCTTCACAAAAGTTGCTTAGAATAAATCTCAGCAGTCTGCAGAGCCCCAGAAAGAGGAGGCACCGGAGGGTGATTATTCGGAGCCTCAGTACTAGGCAGAACCCCAGAAGGAGAAGGCATCGAAGGTTGATCATTTGGAGCTTCATTATGCGGTACATCCCTAGAAGACGAAGGCAATAAATGCCTTTGGAACAAACCCACAAACCTCTGATGATCAAGTAAAATCTGACCATCAGATTCCTGCAGCTGGTCGAGCTTCCTCTTCATGTTTGTAGCATAGTCATGTGCAAGCATGTGCAACTGTTTATTCTCATGCTTGAGCCCTCTGATCTCCTGTTTGAAATTTATCAATTCAGCCGCCAATGATTCAACTTGGCGGGTTCGAGCAAATAGGCGTTGGGCTATATTAGACACAGAATCTGCACACTGAACACTGAGAGCCAGAAAATCCTTAACAACCAACTCATCAGACCGTTTGGAAAGTAGTCTGTTATCTTTGGGAGTGAGAAGGTTCTTGGCCACCACCGCAGCTGTCATATCATTCTTCATCACAGAGTCCCCAACGGTAAGATGACCAATATGGGATAAGAATGATGGGCGTCATATGTTGTCTTGAGAGGGCATGGCTGCCTCTTCACCAAAGTTCAAGTCAAAACGACGGTCAGATGGGCCAGACATTATCAGAAATGATGAAGGAGAAATGACGTGCAATAAATCTCTGAAGTACAAAAATAAGGGAAAAATTCCTACAAGCAATAACTCTCTTAACGTACTTCTTGCACACAATTGGTGCCCCTATAAAAGAAAGGGCAACAGGGTCGTTGGTTCAAAAATCGAAGAGGCACCACTCTTCGTATTTCGAGAAGCAGATTTTCCTGAGTAAAATATGTCGACAATCCTCACACGCAACATCAGTTTATTGGGTACCACAGATAATTTTACCAAAGATCTCTGACAAAGTTTAGACATATAAATTTTGAAGGTCCAACTACCCTACTATTACCCATAAGGGTAAAGGAACAACACCACTGCTTGATAACTGGAAAGTCATGCTCCGTGGCAAGGCAGACTGGCAAAAATACCCAACCTTTACTCACATTCGAGAAAACATTCCCAACAAGATTGCTTGCTCAAAAATCAAAGAGGCACTGTTATCCGAATCTTGAGAGCCAGACTCGCAACAGGATTACTTGCCCAAAAATAGAAGAGGTACCGCCCACCAAATCTCGAGAGCCAGACTCCCAACATGATTACTTGCTCAAAAATTGAAGAGGCACCGTTCTCCGAATCTTGAGAGCCAGATCCCCGACTGGATTGCTTGTTCAAAAACCAAAGAGGCACCGCTCTCCAAACTTTGAGAGCTAGATTTCCTTGGATAAAGCTTGTCTGCAATCTTCACACGTAACATCAGCTTTCCAGATACCACAGACCATTTTTTCAAAGTGCTCTGACAAAGTTAAAACATGTGAATCTTGCAGCTTCCACTACATTGCTATGATCGAGAAGGGTAAATGAACAGCGTTACCACTCGCTGTTGGGACAATTCCTATATATGTCGACCTTCATCCTCCACAGCCAGGCAGACCTACAAATAAAAAAAATGCTCAACTTTACTTCACATCCAAGATGGCACTCTTAGCAAAGTCTCTCGAAATACTCAGCTTCTTTTCCCCCCGATAATACCTCTGCAAACAAACCATACAAGAGCAAGAGTATCTCATATCATCAGGGTTAAAAACAAGAGTATCATATATCATGTTTTTTCTCTGTCTTTTCATTTGGCCTTGTTCTTACCTACAAGACAATGAGAAAGAGAGCAATCAGTCAGCACTTGGAATCAAGCTTCCAGTCAGGAACTGACTGCCTGGAACCCCTTGCATGATTACTTACCTGGCATTGCTCTCGAGTATTTATCTTCAACATCTTATGCTTCCAGAGAAGATACCACATTTGTCTGAGGAACAGATATGGCAAGTGAGAATGATACAAGGAAGCATGTGGAGACAAGCGTAACAGAACACATGCCGATACATCCACTACTTTGTTAACAGCAAAAGTATCCCATATCATCAAGGTCGAACGTACTCTAGATTGATGGACTTGTTTTGACCCTTAAATTCTTGAGTCGGCAATAAGCCTGTGGAAAGTTATTTCTTCAAAAGAAAAAGTATCTCATATCATTTCTTCTTCATTTGCTTCTCCTTATCCTTGTTGCTGTTTACGACATAAGGAGAATGAGAACAATCAACCAGAAGCCGAAGTCAAACCTCTGATCCAGGTTGCTTGCTTGGAAGTCTGATTACTTACCTTGTTTGTTACCTCATTCGGCAAATCTCCTAACTCGACAACTTGGGGGACTCCTACTTTAGGGTTTGTATCGCACTTGACCAAGCCTGAAACTATAAGTAAGCTTAAAGTGAAATTGATACATTACCTTGTGCATCTTCATCGGTTAAAAATATCACCCTTGAATAGAGGAAAAGTACTTCCAGAGAAGATGCCACATCTACATATGAGACATATAAGGTAAGTGAAAATGATACCACACTTCGGTACTTAGAAGTTTCGTGATTACTCAATGGCTTAGATCTTGTAAGTCCCCAATCGATGAGCTTTCCTTACTTGGGAACTTAGGGGAGCACTGTTTGTACTATACTTGACCAATCCCGAAACTACTGAGCACCGATCAACGTTATACCGTCAAGGACCCAGAAGAGTTTCCCTCCAACCAGGAGACCAATCACAGCGCGACACGTGTCGACATCAGAAGCCAATCATAACGCGACACGTGTCAACATCAGAAGCCAATCACAACACGACACGTGTCAATGTTAGAATGAAACTAGAAACTCTCTTCTATAAATAGAGATCATTCTCTCACAATATTTCCTAATGTCATTTGTACTAAATCATTCACTAGTACTCACTAAAGGAGAGCTTGAACCTATGTACTTGTGTAAGCCCTTCACGATTAATGAGAACTCCTCTACTCTGTGGACGTAACCAATCTGGGTGAACCACGTACATCTTATGTTTGCTTCCCTGTCTTTATCAATTTGCATACTTATCCACACTAGTGACAGAAGCAATCTAGCGAAGGTCACAAATTTAACACTTTCTGTTGTACCAAAGTCCTCACTGATTTTGTGCATCAACAAAGTCGTTTACTAAAATTGTCTGGAAACGGAATAGAATTTCATAAAGCTGTTTACTAATTCAGCAAAATCGAAATATAAACTAGTATAATTACTAAAATGCCCTTATCACAAATCAAATATTTTATATACTTTTTTTTTCATAAAATTTGATATAGTATATAATAGTAAGAAAAAATTAAATTGCTTTTTTATTTCATAGACACGCTAAAATGCACCAATTATAAATAATCTATATTATATGCTAATCTTTTTTTATCTTTAATAAAAAAAATTATTTTATTTTTAATTTATGTGAGAAAGGCTTTTTAAGTCCTTTTAAATCCAATTTAACTAGTCCTATTCGTTCTCTGATCAGCTGACAAAACGCCTCATTCTCACCCTCTCACTTACGCGTGACCACGACTACCCTCCTTGAGAATCGACCATTCTTTGCTTTCCCTCCCTACCTCACCATCAAGGATTCAAGGTAAGCCTTCTATGTAAATTTTTATTTTTGGTTGAATTGTTTATGCTCTGCCCTAACCTTCCCTATGAGGCTCTGCGTAATGATTCAAGCTAATATGTTGTTGAATTGTTGATCTTTCAAGTGTTTTAAGGATGCCCAATTGCAATCCTTATCCCCTATAAATTCTAACGAGAGTCTGAATTTGCAGTCTTTGGAATTAGAATCGGTAGCCGAGCCCCAAATCGAAAGAGTTCGACACGGCAATACATGGGGTGCAGAAAGGTGGCAGTGGAGGAGCACATAGCTGCTAGAGAGGATGGCAGAGGACAACGAGAAGATGGAAGGGGGTGCTGAAGGTGAAAGGTGCTTTGGGAAGAAAAAATTGATTCCAGATGAAGCCTTATCCCCGGAATCCAAATACTACCTTCATGTAAGTAATCCAATTCCGTCAATATCAGGAATTGAACTCCTGATTTTACATGGGCCCCGCAACACTGTGCATTCCGGTTGAGTTGGTAAACAGAGGAATAATCATGAATGGGGAATGACTCCCATTCTGCCATTTCCTTTCCCCATATGTAAACACGCCCTTAAGTTTATGGAATGCTATGAACAATTTCCAATTTTTAATGCATTTCTATCAAAACACCTATAAGTAAAGGTGCTTCTTATAAAAGCAACCCTAGACGACCCCTTATTTTTAATTTTATAAATTAAGTTAGTTTCCATGATTCCAAAAACTCAAAAAGGGAGCCAAGCCAACGGCCAAGGACAATTAGATGTGAGAGTTTGAAAATGTCATGGCAAGAAACTGAAGTTCTTAGGCCTAATGTGTACAAGGGTTCATTTGGAAGTGCATTTAAAATGATTAAAAGTGTTTTTGGAAAAAATGTTTTTGAGTTCCAAAAGCACTTGCAGTTATGTGCTTATTCCATGAATCATTTTAAAATCACTTTTCAAATGAGCTCTAAGTTACTAGATTTTCTGGAAACTATATGCTAATCAAATTTTAACAAGCACATCTGTATGCACGTAATTGTGATTATCAAATTTGTATGCATGTAATTGTGATTATCAAATTTTTTATCATACACGTCATAATCGAAATTGTTCATTTTCACAATCATCATTCAAAGGTTATCTGTGCACTAAGATTCTTAGGACTAATGTGTACAAGGGTTCATTTGGAAGTGCATTTAAAATGATTAAAAGCGTTTTTGGGAAAAATGTTTTTGAGTTCCAAAAGCACTTGAAGTGCTTTATGGGCGAAACACCAGTTATGTGTTTATTCCATGAATCATTTTAAAATCACTTTTCAAATGAGCTCTAAGTTACTAGATTTTCTGGAAACTAGATGCTAATCAAATTTTAACCAGCACATATGTATGCACGTAATTGTGATTATCAAATTTTTATCATACACGTCATAATTGAAATTGTTCATTTTCACAATCATCATTCAAGGGTTATATGTTCACTAAGATTCCTTACTAAACCGTGTGTATTGGACAAGGGTTGTTGTCATATAAATAAAATTTTCATGTAATGAACAGTTGTTTTAGAAGAAAATGTCATCTGTCATTAATGAAAGGAGACATGAATGGACAATACTTTCCTTATCACACTAACATGACATCATTTTAATGTACAATGACGAGAATTATAACCATTCATTCTTTTATCATCATCTAAGGATCATTTCAAGAAAAATTCATTCGATTTGAAGCCTGTTTAGTTATCTATATGTGTCGAACAAATTGACAGCTATAATAAATACAAGATGAACTGTAAATTTGTTTGATTAACGGTTTTCAAATCGAATGAATTTTTATGTAAATGATGGTAGAGAGAATGAATTGTTCCGATTGTGAGGTTTATATGATAAAGTGAATGATAAATTTCAAGATAATACTAGGAAGACCAGATTTTTAGACCAAATTTGCTAAACCATATGATGTGATTGTTAACAATCAAATTATTACAAAGCTTAAGACTAACTTGAAGAACCATAAACATGAATAGAATTGCGCTGGATGAATCATCATAACAAATTATACAACTACATCCGTTCATCTAAAAATCAAGCAAGACAAGCTATCACACTATTCAAACATATGTTCAACTTCATCGTCTTTCTAATCAACATTTCGCAACTCATTCATTATCAGAATTTCACGATTCTTTAACCATTTCACTCCCCTGAAAGCCTACAACAATCCAACACCCAAAAATACCAAATGCCTTCAAAACATCCTCGCAAAACATAATCAAACCCAAACAAACTCCAATTAAACCCTAGTTCTGACCAATCTACCTTCAAATCCAAATTTCTCCCAATCCCCAAATCCAAATCCAACAAACAATAACTCATTAGAAAGCTCAGGTTCCAACCTTAACACCCATCAAAACCTCACTAAAATCCATCAACTACAACCAAAGTTACACCCATTACAAATCCACTTAGAAACACACCCAAAAAACTCTTTTGAAAAATTCACCGCCCAAACAAAAAGCGCGTCCGTACAAAAGCAGTCAATCCCGTCCGCCTCACGCGCCAAACTCTCATCCCAACCGCAGATAACTCCTAGATCTGACGACCCACGTTTAAACACTTACAGATTTCTCGATCCGGATCGCACTGCTCTCGACCAATCAGCGCTCAGCATCTCCCCCTCACTTCCTCCCCATATAAACCACCTTCTCCCCCAACCGTCAACTCACAATTCCCGTTTTCTGATTTTTCTCTATCGAAATCTGAGAAGAACGTTCTGATTCTGCTTCCGAGTTAACTGAGTCAAACCGCCGAGTCAATAACCATGACTGGAACTGTCGTCTCCACCGCCAAGGCCAAGAAGGCGAGATCGCCGCCCGCTCACCCGCCGTTTGTCAAGGTATGTGATAGGAAAATCGGTGTTTTTGTTTAATTTACGATTTTGCCCAGTGTTGTTTTTGGTTTTCGGAGGCTAATTGCGACGTTTTTTTGTGTGGCTTTCAGATGATCACGGCGGCGATTGTGTCGTTGAAGGAGAGGACCGGGTCGAGCCAGTATGCGATCACCAAGTTCGTGGAGGAGAAGCACAAGAATCTACCGCCGACCTTCAAGAAGCTTCTGCTCAACCATTTGAAGAAGCTCGTGGCTGCTGGAAAGCTCGTCAAGGTGAAGAACTCGTTCAAGTTACCTCCCGTTCGCTCCGCTGCTCCGGCGAAAGAGAAGGCAGTGGCCGCGGCGCCGAAGCCTAAGAAGTCGGCCGCGGTGGTCGCTAAGCCGAAGTCCAAAACGGCTGCGAAGCCTAAGGCGAAGGTCGCGGCCAAGCCAAAGGCGAAAGCGGTAGCTTCTAAGCCCAAGCCGGCGGCTGCGAAGCCAAAGGTGAAGGCGATTGCTGCCTTGGCCAAACCTGCTGCCAAGGCGGCGAGAACATCGACAAGGACGTCGCCGGGGAAGAAGGCCGAGGTGAAGTCCAAGGCGAAGGCGAAGAAGCCAGTGGCTCCGGCGAGGGCTGTGAGGAAGCTGAAGAGTGTGAAGTCGCCGGTGAAGAGGAAGGCTCCGGCGAGGAAGGCGAAGAAGTGAAGAGTCTTTAAGAGACTGCCGGTCTGTTACGTTTCTAGAGAGGGGTAGTTTGTGTAAATTTGTCGGGGAGTGAGGGGAGTTTCGGAATGAAAAAAACAAATCGGTTTGTTACGTTTTCGAGTGGGGGTAGTTTGTGTAAATTTGTGTGGGCAGTGAGGGTAGTTTGGGAATGAAGAAACAGCTTGTTGACACAGAATTTGTAGGGTTTTATTTTCTGATTTGTTTTTTTATTTCCAACAACCGTGGCGGTTGTTATTTGGTAACTGTTTTCTGTATTAAGAATTTAGAGGATGAATCAGATGCTTATTGATAACCAACATGCTTTGCAATTTACATCAAATAATTATATTCATATTCTAATTTTAACAACACTAATTAATGGGAATGTATTCAATTAAGATTTTGAATGATTTTAATTTTTTTTAATGAATCCAAATATTCAATTAAGATTTGAAGTGATTCTTAGAAATTTAACGTGTATTCAATCAGAATTTTAAAATAGTTTATTAAAATATTTAGAAATCGAGTGTACTCAATTAGGATTGTCAAGAAGTTGTTAACATTTCAAGTGTATTCAATTAGAATTAGAATTTAAAGAATTTGGAAAAGTTTAGGAAATAGAGAGATTTTGTAGTGTATGTTAAGCATTCACAAATCCGACATCTCTTATGAGATTTCGAAGGAATTGAATCTCTACAAATCAGTTAAATTCCATAAATATCTAGATTTTTAAATCCATTAAAATATCTCAATTTTCCAATTGAATACTCCCTTTAATACCTTTTTTGATTAAACACGAAGAAAACTCATTAATTTTAATTTTAAAATTTTTGGCAAATAAGACAACGTGAAATGAGTGTTTTATAAACTACCTTAATTTACAGAAATTTGAACTTGTTCACAAGCGATTTTACACTTTATTTGTTGCTAGGTAGACTAAATTTGTTAATTTTTTTATTAATGTGTCTATTTTATATTGGTGATACATTATTTAGTTTATAAATTTAAGTGTTTATTTTTTATTAATAACACATCATTTAGTTTGTAAATTTAATTTACAAATTTAAATTACGTAGCATTATGTTTGTGGATAGAGCTTGGGTGCTAGGGAACGAGGAACGGATAATCTTGATTAACTAGTTTTATCCATATCTGCCTTATGTTAAAAAGAGTTTACAAGGCACAAAATTGGATAATTAGAGTTTATCACACATTTACAAAATTGGGTAATTGAAATTTGATACATATTTATCGGTATCAGATATACGTGTTATAAAATGAACACAGAATGTTGTATAACGGAAAACATGAACATTGAGGTAAGGCAACCATCCCTAATCTTCAAATTTTAGTCCGAACTCGTTACTAGTTCCGATTTTAGATTTTAAGTATCAAAATTTTGGGTAATTAAAGCTCTAAACTATGAGTTATAGCCTAAATACTCGACCTTATCAATAAATACAATTGAAGTTGAAGAATATTGAGTAGAAATGAGATATTCTCAAGGTTGGTCGTTTTATGATTTTGCACGGGGAATTTTCGTTATCAAGTTCACCTTTCACTAGTTTTGACATTTTTTCCTTCATTTTTACAAGCATATTAATATGTTTACATATCAAGAATGAGAGAAGCAAAATAATTAAAAAAATGATGAAAATTGGATCAACTGGTCTTAAATTGCAGATTTAAGGTGAGATCCGCGTATTTTTATATTCCCTTTGAACTAGTGAACGTGAAAAAAGTCGGGAAGTGTATTTACTCTCGTACTTATTTTTCTTAAGTAAACATGTTAAGTCGTCTCAAATAAAACAGAATGGAAAACTCATTTTTACACATAACGAGATATGTACCAATTACCGGTTTAACTTACAAAACCATATACAATTCACAATTAACAAAAACCCAAGTAAACAAGTTATTTGTTGATGAAAGTAAAAAATAAAAGCGGCTAAAGTCAAAATAATCTCTAAGATTTGCATAACACATCACTTTGGTCCATGAGATTGAAAATCAATAGAAATTATCCCCGAGATTGTCCACCATGCATTATTTTGGTCATTCCGTTAAAAACTCCATTAAATACCCCGGAGCTCTTAGCCTAAAGTTTGAGTATTTTTCAAAGCTTCGTAACATAATCGAAAACTCATTTTTATACAAACGAGATATGTACCAGTTACCGGTTTAGCTTACAAAACCATATACAATTCACAACTAACACAAACCCAAGTAAACAAGTCATTTGTGGATGAAAGTAAAACAAAAGCTAATCTCTTCAGTACATCCAAATGGTAAACCTGCCAAATTCAAGACCTTCGTTTTTCCACTCGGCGTTAGAAGAAGCTTTCAAGTCCATCGTGGTTCGACTCTGATGTCTGCTCCGCGGTCTTTGGAGATGTTTCGGTTGTTTCCCTTTCGTGTTTTGGATGGTCTTTGGTCTTGCAACTGCCAAGGCTGTTTCGCCTTCCAGACTGAGCCTTACATCTGGGAGCCGCGGGGGAAGTTTCTTTCTGAGTACCAAGGCTGTGACGTTGTGGCCGAGAACAGCCCTTCTTTTTTTCCTCCGCGGATGAGTTGGTGATTGCATCACCATAGCTCTTCCTCCGGCTTAGACTGTTAAATTTTGGTGACTTGGGCTGAGTGAGTGGAGCCTGAAATCATATACAAGCACAAAAAAGTTCATCTCACAGCAAAAAGGTGCAGCTAGTACAAGGAATCGCTACATTATTCGGACTAGGATTATTCCCAATGATACGGTAAATCCTAGTCCTCGAATACAGATTAATTGCTTAATCAAACACTTAATCAGGTTCCAAGTCCCGGTTCCTTAATTTTATTTTCGGTTGACGTGTGCAACATGTTTTTCTCTTTTTGGTCAATCTCAATACGTTTTAGAGCTCCAAAGTAGTCAAGCACAACTGACAAGACTTGAATTAACTACCTTCTTGCGTTCGGTCTTAGGAGGAGGGGGCTCGTAAATGAAACTGGGTACCGGATTTGCTTTGACCACCATGCTCTTCCTCAGCACCTTGATGGCTGCTTCTTGCTCTTCCTGAAAGTGTAATCAAGGAAAATGTAAAATATGAGTTTTCAAGCAGATCCCATCACATGCGGAGGAATAAACACCCAAAAGAAAACGCAGATCCGCATGACACCCATGCTTAATGGCAAGAAAATACAAGATACTACAGGGAAGTGACGCACCTTGGCTCTTGCTTCCCACTGGCTTCTCTCTGCCTCCATAGCTTGGTGCTTTTCCTCTAACTTTGAGTAGTACTAGACGAAGGGAATCGCATCAGTTACACATTAGATTGTGCAGATTAAAAGTAGTTCTCAAGTTATACAGTCACTTGTTTTGTTATAAAAGTACCTCCTTCCTTTTCTCTATACGCTCATAGATCCTAAACGTGGGAGCTTGTCCAACCGTAACCTTGAAATTAGGTGTTCTTGATGCAGCAGTTCTGTTCTTGGTTAAGGATAATGCTAATGTGATGAACAATTTCTAATATATAGGTAAAACAAATAAATTCAAATTTCAAATGTCAACCAAGGATACGAGGAAGTCATAGACCAATTATCTTCTTCATTAGCATGCTTCTTATTATCATGTTCCGCGCCCTCTTGTGACGACTGAGAAGTTGGCTGAAATGAAAACGGGGCAAAAAAATTGAAATCAGAACCATCCATCTACCATAACGCTGCAGTAGCATTTACAAGCAAAAGTCCATAATTATTCTCAGTTTGTTGATGCACTTCAAGCCGAATAAAAGGATAATTTAGCTTCCTTAACTGAAACTCATATTTGAGATGGCATTCTTCGTAAGATCATATAACCATGTAATTCAAAACCTTCTACGGAGCATGTCTCACAGCAGCAAAATTGCAAAAAACAAAAAGGTAATAACCCCAATGAGTTATATTTTTACTTGCTAGAACAAGCATAAAATCTTATACATATGCCATACCTAACCAAGCCGCCACATAAATGGTATAAAACCTCAACAAAGTTCAATATATGATAAACAAATTGACTTGAACCAGCGGATGAATCCTTTAGAGCTGTGAAAGAAAAATATAATGTTTTTACGGTTTAACCTGTGAACTCTTCAGAGACGCTGCATTTGGAGACTCTGGACTTTGAACAGGATTTGTACTCTTAACAGCCAGCACATCTTGCGTCTCCTCAGATTCCACAGCTACTTCGTTTTCTCCGACAGGGTCCTTCACCTTGGAATCCTTTGACTCAATGCTTTCTTCTGAAACTTTGGGAGCAACGAGGACCTTACCACGAGTAAAACCAATTGAAGTCACCACGACACTGTTAATCTTCTTCTCCACCACCTTCTTCTCCATTTCTCCGTTCCCCGCCTTTATACCAGTAACTTCCCTCCCCATGACGCTGCACAAGAAAGCTACAAGCTGAGCACCACCAGACTAGGAAAATTGCATTACCACATACAAACTAACAAAGCATTACTTGTTTACAAGTAAATTATTATATCTTCAAACACAATTCAAATTGACCGAAATGTGTATGACACTTATATGGATAAACAAGTCAAATTAAACCGCAACAATTTAGAGGTATATCGGATATCCCAATCCATGTTACAACACCAAACACATGTTATCCGATGACAGAATTCAAAGATACACAAAAGCGCGCACGCGGGCACATACACAAAACAGTATAAACAAAAAGCATTTCAGGTACTCCATGTTTCAGCATACTGCATAAAACATAAAATTACAAACCTGCAACTCGAAAAGTTTTTTAGGAAAAGAGTGATCCACGTTGTAGATTTTGCCTTTAAATTTGGGATCTTCCATTCGAACAGGGTGGATCACTCTTCGAATTGTACTTTGCTAATCCGAAAAAATTAAAAAATTAAAAACAAAAAATAAAAAGCATTGTACTTTGCCAATCCTAGGTGCCGGTGCCGGAGGAGAAACTCTTGCATAGGATTCCGACGGCCTTATTAGTTTACCGGTCACCGGAAACTCCTCAATTTGCCATTTTTCTTTCATAATCTCACATATGTAAAGCATTTAAACTATTATAATCACGTTGAAAAAGACATAATAGGAGACAAATTGTGTAAAATTTAAGGGACAAGACATCTAAATAATGAATTGAACCCAACAAATAACAATTAAAGTAAGAATCTTAAAAGCTAAAGTAAAAGGGGTTAGCTTAAATTTTAATGTAAAAAACAAATCAAGATGGAAATTAGAAACTTGGTTGACCAAACAAATTTGAGCAAGCCCCATGACCAACAACCACAACATAACAACAACCCCACTATGTGTGGCTTCCGTTAGCAACCAACCACCACAATACCATTGACAAAAACAAAGAAAGTTCTCATCTTTTTGCAATCTGAGCTAAATTAACCTTAAAATCACCCAAAAAAAGAACGAAAAAAACTCATTTCTGAGCAAAAAAAATAAAAAATAAAAAATTCAGTTTTTCAGCTAACAATGGCAAAAACAGAGAAGTACCCATGAAAGATGGAGCCTCAAAGCTCAAAAATTTGCAGAAAAAAGCACAAATCGAAAGACAAAACAAACACATTTGAGAAATCCCATGAAACACAAACACACGGGAAGACAAGCAATACCAAGAAAGAAAGAAGGTTGAGAGAGAGAGATTTCTCTTACAGTTTTTTTTTTTTTGGTCCCGATCTGGCAAGATCTCCGAACCCCTTCTTTCTCTGTCTCTCAAGAAAATGGATGTTTTCTTCTTTCTTTCCTTCTTATGATTTTCTCTTTCTTTCTCTCAGGCTGCTCGTACTATTATTGTGTTGCGCTGTTTGGCTCTATATATAGACAGGTCTTTTCCTTTCCTTCCAAATTTCCAAACGCCGTTATTTCTTGTTAATTTGTTCGTGTGAGAAGAAGGTCTAGAAGAAACACATCAACGATATCGGAATTCGATCCTATCCAGATCTAATTTGTGGGGATCTTAGAAATTCCCACGTCTTAACTATTTATTATGTATCGTGCGATCAGAAATTATTTGATTTTTTTTATTTAAAATTAAACACAAATAATATCTGACAAAAACTGATCGCACGATGTACGATGAACGGTTAGAATGTAGGGATTCTAGGGATCCCACAAAATGGATTCGAAGATGATCCTCTTTCATCTATTTATAATATGTAAAATGATAACAATACGTGACTGTATTACGAGAACTCACCAAAATTTCTTTGGTTTTTTGGTCTTTTTATTTTTAATTATAACTTTTGTATGCTTTTTTCGTTTTCACTACAACCTAGGATTGCAGCATATCAAATATGTCGTTCATTAATATGATAACATGTGGAATGATAACACAGTGATTGTGTTTTGAGAATGCAAAATTTTTTATTTCTTTAGGATTTTTAATTTTGACGGAGTTTGGAAAATCAGCAGAGACCCTTTGGTGTGATATTATTATTATTATTATTTATTTTTTTTAAGAGAAAGAGGGTCGGTGGGAACCAAATCTGCACAGGATACATAAACATAATTGTGTTCTGCCACTCGATAAAGCATCATGTACAACATAATGTGACATTTAAATGGGATGTTCTATTTTTGGTTCTGTTTGTTGGGAATTAAATTTCAAATCCATCCATCATTTTTTTATCACTATTTTAACTTGTGTTGAGAATGAAAGATCCAATCTTTAAGATGCTCAAAGAAGAAATTTCAAATAAGGTCAGAAATTTATGGGGGTTATAGATCTGGTAATTAATTTATTAACTTACCTACTTCATAATGCAGTCCAATTGGCAATTTACTCCAAATAAGGTCCAAAAAAGAAAAAGTTTACCTAAAAAAAATTGAAATTGCAAATTTACTCCAGTTACGATTCGAAAGCTTAACTAGTTTTTTTTTTTTCAAGAAAGATTTTTCAATGTGCTAGGAATACGGTCCAGTATATCAGCTGTCACAATTCAATTGGTTATAAACTTTAAAAAAATGCACCTCATTGTTGTATGTAGTATGATTCAAATTCGATTTTGGCGAGAATTGAATCTAAAACATCTCTCACTTACAAGTGAATAAGAATATCACTAAACTGTAGTACTAAGTGACTTGAATGCGAAGTTTAGAATGAAGTAGCTACTTGAACCACAAATTTATTTTTCTCGAAAGAGTTTATTTTATTGAGTAAGAAAAAATGATCTTCACTAATTTTCAATGCTTAATTTTTAACAGTTAATATGACACAAATAACAACGGAGAGAAACGTGGAGGCCGTAATGTGTGTGGCAAAGGAGCTTCCTTTTCCAAACGTTGAAGTTGAACGTTCCAAGGTTCAACGTTATATGCGGTTCAACGTGGAGTCTTGGTTGAAAGTGAAACAAATTCTATTTTATTTTTAATAATTTTTTTTTTTTGTGTTTTTGTAGTTATTTTTATTAGAAAGAGATCATTTCCGAATTTTTTACTCTAAAGTTCAGTGATCAAATTATCCAAATCTTTAAAATTTGATTCAGCGGTAAAAAATTATTATAATTTTTTAAAAGCTTTTATTAACTTCTCTATTTTTAACCGTTGAATCAAATTTTAAAAGCTTAGATCACTTGATCTCTGAACTTTGAAAGAAAAGATTTGAAAATAATCTCCTTTCGTTTTTATTTACTAAATTGTGTAGTGTTATTTCTCTCTAATCAGAGTCAAGACTCTCAGACGTGACCTCATCCTCTTTTTCTCATCCGCCAAGTTGTCGGGAGATTCATAAAAAGAACCATTTCTCCTACCTCACAGTAATTGTTTTATAAGTCGCATGCGGTGGTTAGACAGCAGCAAGGGGCTTAGGCAATTTTTTAAATATTAATTATATGTACTGTATTTATAAATAAACACTGAATGATACTTATGATAGTGTTTTTTAAACGGATAGTGTAATAGTTATACATAATTTGGGAGTTTTAGGTGAAATTTTTTGTAGGATATAATTGAGAAAGAGAGAGATTGTGGAGTCTTAAAAGAGAAAGATAAGGATATTAAAACAGTAAAAAAAGAGATAATTAAAACAAAACAAAAATCAGCAAAAGAGGAATTCTCCATGTAAGCCCGTGCGCCTAGTCCCGTTTAGTCCCGTCGAAACCTGCCTAGATCTTCCTAATTCCGTCTATGCGGCCGTCTAATAAGCATTTCAATTTTGTGACCGAGAGGGAGTAATCGCGTGGCGGTGACTAGTAGCTTAGTTCCTAGGCAGTTGCTTAGACTGCACTTTAAAACACTAGTCATAGGGGTGGTTTGGTAGTGAGATGCTTAAAAAAAAAACACCCATGAAAAAAAAGTTGTGAGGGTTTTAGGTGTTTGGTAAACTGAAAAAAAATGGCTTATTTTGGAAGCTGCTGTGAGAATAAGCTGAAATCAAAGGAAAAGCTGAAGCTGCTATTTGTAGCTTTGGAAAACTGGCTTTTTTTCAAAGCACACAGAGCTACAGTGCTCCTATAATAAAAAAACCCACTATCAGACTGTTTTTTTTTTTCAAAAGCACTTTTACAAAAAAGTTTACCAAACACTTTGCTGATTTATTTCACAGTCGCTTATTCTCACAGCAGTTTTTTTTCAAAGCACAACAATACCAAACCAGCCCTATGTATTGCCCTTATGAGCACCTTTTTTTATGTTATTTTATAATAATTGGTATTTTAATTCATACTTCCATTTTTTCATACAAATGATATTAAATGAAAAGGTAGATCAATGATGAGTTTCAGAGAGCATAGTTCATTCTATCCGTTTTATTAAGTAGTTTAAAGATAAAATAGGAAGATTTTGATTCTTTCTAACCGTTGTAGTGGGGAATGGTAAAACTATAAAAGTAGTTCAATGACCAAGCCTTTTATATGTAGTACACTAGTAAATCTAGATGGTCTCACTAAAATTTTGCATGGAATTGAATGTCAGTGAGGTTTAACTACTCGGTATTACTGCATACCAAGAAAGTATGATTTTTTTGGCAAGAGCTCATAAATATACAAATATAGGAACCCCGTGAAATATTAATTGCGAGAGCGTTATATATTTCACATGAATTTTCTGAAATCTTGGAGTTGTTTTGATGGCTTATGTACTAGCTAGTATTGTTAGACATTATGGTTCTCCGGTTTTCCCCCTTTCATAATACACTCTGCTTCGGTATATGACATGCACCGATGAATGAAACGTTGAATATACAATCAAAAGTTCAATATTCGATAATTCAATGGTCACAGATATGGGTGTATAAAATAGTTGTATGAAAAGCTGTGAACTACAGTTTCAACAAGCAACCGGTAATTTTGTTGGTGCCGTCGAGCAGAAGCCTTGGGTGATCGTGTCCACTTAAAGCAAAAAGAAAAGAGACGTGGAGTTGCTTTTTGTGCTTATGTTTAAGTTCATGTATTCATATTTCCCCACACTATGAGCTGTATGGAATTACGAATTTATCAACTTTCCTTTGTTTTTCCACCGCCCTTTTCATTTGAATTTCAAGTAAGGTTTGTTGGTCAAGGTGGTCCAAGGGTTTTTGAGGTCACAGTCTGGTTGGATAATTAACCAGATTTTGCAGATTTAAGAATAATAATATGAGTAGTCACTTACTATTACGGTTTAATTGTATTTTTTATATTTTTACGTGGGAGGTCTTATGTTTTTAATATATTGTTGTCTTAAAAAATTAAGAATTTGAGAAAAAAATTGAAAAATAATTCCATAAAATTAACTTGTTTAGTTAAAAAGACTTGGAAGAAACGTTAAATAATAAATTTCAGGAAATGCTTGCACATTGGAAGGCTTTTCACATTCTTGTTTTTTACGGTCAAGGCTTTTCAAAGAGTCAGCAGTGGCTTGGATTAGGGTTTTAGGATTCGACAGTGCATGCAGTTCCTATATAATTCAGCTATTAATTTTCATTATTTCTGATCATGGATAATTAATATGGAATTGTCTCCCCGAAACACTTTCCGACTTTGCTTTTCAATGCTTTTGGATGTATATTGTATCCACTAATCAGAAGCATAATATTTAGGGTTTATAGTACCAGAATCTACTAGTTAAATTTTAGGGTTTTTATATGTGTGGAAGTGTGCATGCCAGAATGACACCTCAAGAATTTCAAATTTTAACCCCCAATTATTTAGGCATGTATAATTTTTGTGATAAACGATAGCATTAGTGAATTAAATAGTTAGTTGTCAAGGGGGAGGAAAATTAGTGAAAATCGCACCCATACCATTATATGTAAACATGATTATTTTCGCCAGTGCTGTATAACGTCAAATGCATAATGTTTGCATGATTATTTTCGCCATTATATGTAAACATGATTATTTTCACAAGGTTATGTGGGATGAATTTAGGGTTTCTTTTGTGAGGGCCACCAGCTTTTAACCTAAGGGGATGGAACCTTTTCAATTTATTCAAATAAAAGTTGAAATAATATGACACTGCATGCTTACAGTGGGGTGAAAGCCGAAGGGGCAATTGTTTGCATGCTTCACAGTTGCAGTATGACAGCAACAACTTACCTTCTTAGCTTGGGTCGGTACGGTTTGATTAGATTTTAGGGAGGCAACAAGATTTAAAATATACAATACTATTGCGCTTTCCTTTCAATTACCCACTTTTCAACGGCTCGATAAAGTCAAAAAGCTCATTTGTTTGTATATTCCATTCGAACTTGTCTGCTTTCTATTTTAATTAAAAGCAGTTTTTGACCTACTAAACATCATTAAAACCCTAAATTTATCTAATACTGAAATCATCTTGTTCGTTTCTTTCTAAAACCGTATCTTTAGCATAATCATAATTAACGTCAGAATTTCTAAAAATATATATACAACTATTTAATATATGAATTAGGATTCTCACCTTGAATTGATAGAATTTTAACATGAAAAGAGATACTCGCTCAAATCTTGTTTTGTATGGTTAAAATTTGAAAGTTCGAACATGTACATAATAAAAAAGCAAGCTACAAGAGCACGATTTGTGTTCTTAGCAGCTAGTCATGCATGCTCTGCAATTTATACATTAAGTCATTCATCAGAGTTGAAGCCTAATATCTCACACTTTTATATGAAAAATGATACTATCAAATTGTAGTATTAGTAGCTTTATATTTTGCGGACATATGAAATTAATATAACAAATTCCAAATGTGTATTCCACATGACTCATCCTGAGTTCGATTCTGTTGGATATATGTCAACAATCTGTGATAATTTTATATATGCTAATAAATAATAAATACGAATAAATATTGACTAGAGTATGAACAACGAAATAATTTAAAACAGAAAGATTGAAGATTGAGGCTTGCGTACCGCAATGTCCTTGAAACAGAAATTCGTCCCTACTCAGTGCTTGTAGTTTTACGGACGTCTGCTTCACCAGGATTAAACGATCAAGTTAGAATTCCAGCACCGGAAAACTTAACTTCTGGCGAACTTCTGTGTGGTCCTCTCAGAAATGATGTTTGAGATTGTAGAAGAAGAATATTGATTTTCTGTATTCTAAATGCCATGCAGATGGATGTATATATAATAGAAGGATGCATGTTCGCAACATGTATGAGAATGAGATGTGTCTGTTGGGAGACATCTTCTCCAGAGGGGTGCTTTGCTCTGTGTTCTTTCTGAACTCTTCAGACTTCATCTGAAAAGATGAGTCTGTTGGTAAAAAATAATTAATTAATTAAATTCGAAATTAATTAAAAATAATTAATTAAATCATTAGAGCCCGAGCCCTAGCCCAAGAGCCCCAAGACCCATCTTTTGATAATTAATTACCAATTAATTAGTGCACCCCAAAGCCCAACCCCAAGGGTGAGCCAAATTTTATTCTCCAGACCTATTACTCCAATCACTTTTTATAAAGGACAAAGCCTTATAAAGTGATAAAATCTTTTAGGAATGGCCAATGTGGAACAAAGAAATTTCTACTCAAACTATTCAAATTTTCAACAATACCCCACATTTGAGTTGAAATTTCATTCAAACTCCAACAGATTCTTAGTGTACGATGATAGTCAGAAAGAAACTGAAATACCTCTATAAATCTTTCTGTTCACCCAAAGAATTAACTACCTTAATTTGGCCACCAACTGGTTCCTTTTTCTTTAAAAAAAAACTGGGTTTGAATGGGACATAGCTAACATCTGTATTTACGAAGAGAATTCACAGAATCTCAACAACCGACATCTTTATTTGGTCAGCTTAATACAGCTACTTTTTTTTTTTTGGTGAACTCTTAATACAGCTACTTAATTCTCAGCAAAACTACTAAAAAACGTAATCTTTGGTGGCTGAAATTACTACCCTTAAATCTACTGCTATTCTATGATCCATATCTATCAACCTCGCTGCCGTCTTCACTTTACCTTTTTTTACAGTAGTCCGAAGCCTTTTAGTTCATTTGGAACCAGCTAATTTAACTTTATTTTCGTCTGGAAAGGATGGGTTTTTTTGTTGTGGATGTATGATAATGCCTAGTGTCTCTCCCATTTCGCATGCTTGCACCTTAAGGAAAATGATCCTCGCCTGATCCTTTTCTTGGAGATCCGAAGGATCTCGTGATCGTGTTCGTTCATCATACATATGCAGTCAGAAATCATTTGAAATTTAAAATTTAAAATTAAATATAAATAGTACTTAATGAAAACTAACCACATGATATACGATGAATGGACACGATCACGGGATCCCCCGGATGCCCAGAAAAAGGATCCGCTGATGATCCTTTCGACACCTTAATTTCGTGTGGTTAACACCCCTAATTAAAAAAGGTCCCTAATTGCAGTATAATTAGTTTGCCTTTCCTACTTAAGGTGCTAATTGACTTTATTTAGTTGAAATGCAAAAAAGATTAGCTTTGAATAAACTAAGAAAAATTAATCACCAAACATCAAACATATATCTTGCAATGGCCCGATTCATCCTTCAACTTTTTAATATATTAACTTATGATGTGAACATCTTGTTTCATCTTTGAATAAAACTCTTCGACAGAAAAAATAAATAAAATAAATAATTCATCGAAAATATTGAGGCCATGCTGCAGCAGGCTTTGTCTATCTTATAATTAGAGTCTTAATTACCAAATAAGTGGAATAATTATGTTTAATTAATCTCTCTTACAAGTCTTCCTCAAGAATTTGTCAACATTGTCGGTCATTGACAATCTCTGTATATACAGAGACTGCTCATGGATGTGATTTACGTTTTGACGTTTTGATCTTTCATACATCGATAGGGGACCATAGTCGTACTCCTTGTAGTCCCTTTCCCTAGCAAGGAAAGCTTCATATATATATATCCCACTTAAAATTTTAGGCATGCATCAAAACTAGAGGTCTAGCTACAATATTGCTTTCATTTAATAGTACGAGTATTATGCAATATCCAACCGTTAATAGAGATTTATCAAATTTTTATACACAAAATTTAACCGTTGATTTTTTTGAACTATTTTGTGAAATGATAAAAGATTGGAAAAATAGTATATAAGTAATTTTTTTGTGTATCCCTCCCCTAGGCAACCCTACATCTTCTCCATGGATTGAGATTTGCTCCGGATTTCTGTGTTTGAAGTCAGTAAACTGAGAGATTTGGACCACTCGATTTCAGTTTTACGATCTTAATTAGTCTATCTCACTAGCCTACTTCACATAAATATGAAAACTTGAACGGCCTGAATCTCTCTCTCTTGAATGGTCTGAATATTTTATATATGGACTTCGGACACATAAATCTAAAGCGGATATCATTCACTTCTCCACGAAACCCACATCGAAATTGACCAATCACAAGAAATCGTTGTCACATTGTTGTTTGGTTTCATAACTTCATTATTATTGCACGTGTAAGTAACCCTAATAAAAATATTAAGATGTCCCACGGAAACGAAGCAAAAATAGGGACAACTTCTCTCTGTTGGATCATAGAAATGGATTGTGTTTGGAGTCTTTAATTTGGACCACGGCACTCCACCAACGTTGTGTCAATTATTCCTTTGCCAAGGCCACTCCACTTCCACCGTCGGTTTGAAAACTTTTCTTCATGAGTTTAAATTATTTTTCCCTTTAATTCATGGAAATAAAATTAGATCAAGTTTGTCCACGACAATTTGGTTTAGACTCAATTTCCAATCCTTTTTTTTTTTGGTGAATGAGAATTGTATTCCAAATTGGTTCTAAATTATCCCGGAATTTCAACATATAATACTTGGCTGCTGAAAGAAGAGCAACAAGTCTTGCTGGAAGAACCGATTGAAAATATACACGAGTCCATTTGTGTGGAATGATGTAGGTTTAAGTTTTCAATTCTTTAATTGTTTGACCATGTGTTCATTTGTAATTGAACATTTGTTTAATTCATCAGAACTTACTACTCTTCTTTCAACAGCCAATCATTATCCATTCCAATTTTGGAAAACTTTGAACTCATTGTTAAAACCTTGAATATGCCAACAATTTGAAAGGTCAAAACTGAAAACTCATACTGAAAGGGTAAGGGGTAGTCTGAAAATTAAAGTAATTACCAAACAATATTTCATTTTTCAAAGTTGTAAAAAATGCGAAGAAAAAAAATTGAAAATGAAATGGTTATCAAACGGCCCCTAAAAAAACTATCCTATACGTACTAACCTGTGAGCAATACAATCGATCGTTAGGGAAGAGTAAGTGGAGTTTCGCTTTTGAAAGAAATCTTTCAATGCGAAGTCAATCATTATAGTTAATTCACGCTTGAAAAGCTAATGTATTTTAAAATTTATGCACTTTAAAAATATTTTACACTATGTTTAGATAAGATAAATAAACTTGAAATTTGGACAAAAATCAGAATTTATAAATTGACATGCACCAATTCCCTTATTTGGATTTATAAACATAGAGTTTTAGAATTTCCGCGTGAAAAAAAAAACTTGAAATTTGGGACCTTCAATTCCAACGTTTAAATTTCATATAAATATGTGTCATTTCCCAATTTATATGAATAAGAGTTTAAAAATAACAAATTTCGTATTCAATTCAATTGTTATTTTAGGTTAACCAAACAAGAAAATTCACAAATTCTATAAAATAAAATCTCGTCATTTTAAAATTCCTTAGTAATCTTAAATTTCTTCATCCAAACATAGTATTAGTTACATTCCAATTTTGTTCCTTCAAATTTAGAAATTACTACATATGAATCAGTCAGAATCCGAAATCCAACTTGTATATTTAATGACACACAAAAATAGTGATTTTATGTATTCCGACGTAATAATAAAAAAGTACATGATGACCATTTTGAGTACTAACAACAATTCCCAACAAGCTTCTCTTTCTTTTTTTATTTATTTTTGGGCTAAACTTTCTCAGCTTGTCCATCGCAGGCCCATATCACAACAGCCCATTAGGCTAAAATGTTCTAAACCCAGGCCCGCTAGAACAGTGTAACGGCCTCCCGCTCCATGGGATCCTAACTGCCAAACAGGCTGACTCCGTCCGCCACCCAATCCCACAGCACCACGCGTTCCCTCCCGATTGGTTCCCTCACCAATACTCCCGCCATTATAAACGTCCACCCCTAACTGCTCTCCGATAACGTTTCGGAAATTCACGAGTCTTCTTCTTCCAGTTTCCGACCGAAAGCGAGATATCGAAAGTTGGAGAAAATTTCAGAGCAAAATGGCGGCAGCTCAAATGCAGAGAGTCGCAGCTCCACCGCAGCAACCGATTGAGGCGCCGAAGAAGAACAGAATTCAGGTCTCCAACACCAAGAAACCGCTCTTCTTCTACGTCAATCTCGCTAAGGTACATTTTTATACCTTTTTTGGCTAATTATTCTCGATTTTTCGGTTTTAATTTGGTGTATTTGTTTGATTAGCTTAGTTATTTGAGTATCGTGAGGAATGTATGATAAATTTTGTAGTAACACTAAGAGATTATTGAAATTTTACATCTTTTCCTCTCAGTTTCTATTTAATTGCTTCGGTTATTGATTGCGGTTTTGAGAAATTTTTGAGTGTGATGGTCATGGTGTTGCTATGTCATGCATTGACAATGTGTGTGGATTTGGTAATTGCATGGCTGCGTGACGATTACACCGAAAAACTTTTCATGTTCTATGAATATTTTCCGAAGTTATGGTAAGTCACGCGTTGATAGTATGAGTTGTTTTAGTAATACCACATGGATGTATGGCAATCGCACCAGAAAACTTCGTATTCTTTGCTTGTGGAGGAAGACATGAAATTTGACTTAATATATAGTTTTTCTGTGAGTTGTTATTTGATTGGATGAATGCTGGTATGATCTGTATTTCGTGTTTACGTTGTATTTTCTTTGATGCAGAGGTACATAGAGCAGCACAATGAGGTTGAGCTCTCTGCACTGGGAATGGGTAAATCTTTTAGGCATCATTTCTCAGTATCTTTTTCGTCTGTTCGGACAAATATCTATGTTCTTGCTTAGTTTCCCAGAAAGTAGTAGCATGAAAACACATTTTATAACTCAGCATGCTTATGTAAACCTTACTGCAATACATATGAGTATGACCGAAAATCAGCGATGGCGCTGTGACGCAAGTAGGGTGAAGATTTCATGGTTCGGTAGCAACTACAAAATAAATTTGTGTGTAACTTTGTGGTAATGTATCGACATGGTTTTTCTGCTTCTAATTCTATTTCTGAATCGATATAAAGTAAGTTTTCACATGTTGAGATTTCGTGATGAACTCCCTACTTATTGTCAATTGAAGAACTTACACTTACTCGAAGATTGAAAATTGTTTTACGATGAACTTTGAAGGTCCTTCCTTGCCTTTTTTTGTCCCGCTAATTTCCTGCACTTCTGTTATTACAGCAATCACTACGGTTGTCACTATTGCCGAGATTTTGAAGAATAATGGATTGGCTATTGAGAAGAGTAAGAAATCTGCGCTCGTAATTCCATAAAAAACTTGCAAAAAAAATTAAAGAGGTGATTGATTTGGTTATCTTTGTTTGTGGGATTGAACAGAGGTGTCTACATCTACCGTTGGAATGAAAGACGAGATTAAGGGTCGCCTCATGCAGAAGGCTAAGGTTTGGTTTCTTTAGTCGAGCGTTTTTAAGTTGATTAAACATTTTATACGAAGTTTCCACCAAGCTTCTGATATCGTTTCTATCGTTTCTCATTTTCATTTCAACTTTAGATCGAGATTGTGCTGGGGAAGTCTGAAAAATTTGACGCTATAATGCAAATGAATGCTGCTGTACTTGCACCAGAGTCAGTTGCGACCGAGGGAAAAAAATGACGGCGAAGGAGTAGAACTCATCACTCATCCAACGACGGTTCATTCTTCATTGTTGTAGTTTAACATTCACATTCTTCCTTTACTCTCTCTGCCTGAATTGAGATAAGTACGATGGTATATAGATGAATTTTATTATACTGTTTCCTTCTCGAATCTGTAACGTTTTCATCTGTTTTCGCACATAATGTCTATCGTTCAATGAAAAATTGGGAAGAAATTTTATCGACCTGACTTCTTATATATCCTGCACGATCTTATTCTTCGTGTGCATACATTATACATACACAGATGCATATTATATAGCAGCAGATGGTAGACATTCTGCGTATTTCGTTACATCGATAAGGTAATATTTGAAATGATATGTTCTTTACTCGCATATAGCAGATGGTAGACATTCTGCGTATTTCGTTATATAGCAGCAGATCATAGAATTTAGACAAAACTGCAGAAGAAACTTTTTAGGTATGTTCTTTACTCGCATAAGGCACGGTGAAGCTTCCAAAAACGGACTCAAAAATTTTGTTTGCCGTTTTGAATGGTCATATATGCAAATATTTGAAATGATAAAGCTCCAGATAACATTTTATATCTTGCATTCTCTGATTAGAAGAATTTAAATAGCGATTAGCTGATTTCTAAGATTTTATCGAAAGCTTTTTCTTGTATCACTATACATTCATCGGAAGTTTAAATCTTTGATTTTTGGCTCTTTGTAATATTTTACTTGAGATTTGGATCAATCTGTGTTGTTTCATGCTCGTCGCGTTAGACTTTTTTGTAATCTGCAGTTTTTGGTAGATCTGCATTTGTCGATAGATCTTCATTTGCCATTTCATTCTAACGAGCTTTATGCTTGAAGTTGGTAGTGTTGTTCATCTCTTTCTGAAATTTTACGATCACCAAAGATTTCGATGCTATCTCTAATTTGTTACGTGTTCATGCCTAAACACGCGCTAAAATGTAAGATCAATTTTAACATCCACATCAACTAATGGGGATGGGTGATCTGCCTTATATGTACATGCCCACTTTCATATAGCATGTGGTCTTTTGGGGACTCACTGACCTTGGATTCCATTGGAACTCCGAAATTAAGCGAGTTCGGACAAGAACATTCCCAGGATGGGTGACCCACTGAGAAATTCTCGTCTGAGTTCCCAGAAACAAAACCGTGAGGATGTGGCCGAAATCCAAAACGGACAATATCAAGCTACGGCAGAATTGAGACTGGGATGTGACATCAATTAAGTAAAATTTGATGTTATTTTTCACTTTTTTCTGCATTTGTTTTTCTTTGAAAATCCTAGAATGTACTTTTTTGACTTAAAATCATTTTTAAGTATTTCTGCCAAACAATGAGATTTTTTTAATTATCTAAAATTGCTTCTAGTGATTTTAAAAACACACAAAAAAAAAAAAAACCAAATAAATCATTAACTACATAGAGTAGGTATTCACCATATTTACTAAATGATATGACAATGCATGTATCAATATTTTACTAGTTAAAAAAAAAACACAAATTCATGTTAGGATATGAGGCAATGAATTTGGTAGAGTTATGGTTAAATGTGTAATAAAAATAATCAAATAATTATTTTGGTTTTTAGGCAATTTAAGATTGACATAATTTCTCACTTTGGTTAGATTTGAAATCGAAATAAGTGAGTTTTAATTTTGTCCTATGTCAATCATTTTGATCATTCTGTAAAAATATTTATTAAATAAGAACCAAAATAACAAAAATATTCTCTATTTAGACTATTTAGCATACAACGAGCCAAAATAATTTGACAAAAATTGAAAATATTTTTATCATTATGATGTTTGACAACAGACAAATTCAAAAACTAATTTTATTGATTTTAAATTTCGGAATAAAATTATGAGTTATACTAATATCAGATTTTATTAGTATTATAAAAAGATGAGAGTATACTTAGCAAATTGGTGGGTATAAATAAAACATAATTGAGAGCCACAGAAATCGAAATACCCCAAAAACCCCAACGCTGTCTATCTCGCTCAAATCAAGAAAAATCACTCTCCCTCTCTTTCTATTTTCTTCCACCCTGAATCTCTCTCTCTCTCTCTCTCTCTCTCTCTCGCTCTCTGTAAAACCCCTTCGAAACCCTAATCGTCCGCTCCGGCGATTCGCCCCTTTCAGTTTCAGATTACTCGGCTTCGCGCTGCCACTACCAGTTCTCCTCGCTACCCGTGTAATAATTTTTATTTTATTGTTTTTTGCGTATGCCTTTCTAATTTTTCTTGCAATTTTCTATGGTTTTGGTGCAGTATTTGCTTATATTTCTGTGTAAATTGCTGATATTGGCTCGTTATTGGGTTTTCTTTGTTTTGTGATTCTTTATTCTAGGGCTTTTTTTTTAAATTATTAAAATAAGGATTTTTGTTCTTCTAAATTAATGGGTTTCGATTCGGAGTATTTTCTTCATTTGGGTTTGTTCATGTTTTTGGGCGATTTTTTGTTTCTGTGATCTTAATTTTGTTGGTTTATGTTTGGTAATGCAGACAATTTATGGCTGAAGCTGATAAACTCTATGGGGAACTTGATGGAGGTGAAGTACCTGTGACCGTGGCTGAAATCAATGCCGAGATTGAGAATGCAGAGCCGCTGGTAGATGACCAGGTTACGGCACTAGACCCGGCTTCGGAGCTGACAGAGGCCGATGTACAGGGGTATGAACAAGAGCATGGAGTGACATTTGCACAAGAACAAGAAGATGCACTTGCCCAGTTCCGGGCACAGGAGCAGGAAGAGGCACTGGCCCAGTTCCAGGCACAGGAGCAGGAAGAGGCACTGGCCCAGTTCCAGGCACAGGAGCAAGAAGAGGCACTGGCCCAGTTCCAGGCGCAGGAACAAGTAGAGTTACCGGTAGAAGTGCAAGAGGAGGAGGCGCAGTTATCCGAACAGAACCCAGAGCGTCACGAAGATGCTGCTGCCTTTGGTGGAGGTGAGAAAAAGTGGCCTGGATGGCCCGGAGAGAGTGTTTTCCGGATGCTGGTTCCTGCGCAGAAGGTTGGCAGTATAATTGGACGGAAAGGGGAGTTCATTAAGAAAATAGTTGAGGAGACGAGAGCTCGCATTAAAATTCTTGATGGACCCCCAGGAACGACTGAAAGAGCCGTAAGTTTCTACTGACCTGTGTGAATGCGATTCAGTATTCTCTTTTAACCACTATTACGTATTTATCTGCTTTTGGTCACGTGGTTTATGTCATTCTCTATATTATGCTTTCACCTTGAAATATTTGGGCATTATAGTTCCTATAATCTAGAGGTCGCACTTGGTGCGATGGCAAGTGCCTTCGTCCATGAGCGGTAGGTCTTGGGTTCGAGACTTGGGAGCAGCCTCTCCATAAATGGGGGTAAGGCTAGCCAACATTCACCTCTCTCAGACCCTGCATAAAGCGGGAGCCTTGTGCACTGGGTATGACCTTTCTATAGTTCCTATAATCCTATGGTTTAGTTACTGGACTAAGTTTTACGTGAGAGTAAATATGCTATATCATAGTCGAGGAAAGCTTCCTTGGTGGCTAAGGCTATAAATATTTGATTGTTGGTGAGAGTGCTTAATGCTTATTGTTTTTTGGTTTTCCCTCTACGTGACTATTATAGAGTGTCGCTTGCACCAAGTATGCCAGTCATATGGGGATATACCATTGGTGAAATGACCTAGGGTAAGATGAATACGAAGTTCTTGACTTTTGCCTATAATTGTTACTATGAAGATCAATGACCAATATGATCAGTTGGTATGTATGGACTTCACCTTGTTGAGTTTAAAAGCTATAGGTTGATATTGACAATTGATTTAATAATTACAGGAAAAAGTATACAATAATTGTCATTGAAGATATGTAAAATAGGTATGAGGCATAATACATATGTTAGATCAACATACACATTAAACGAAATCTTGATTAGTCTGACACTCTGACAAGAAATATATTGTCTGTTTCATAAAAAAATTTAGGTTCTAGTTATCTATTCGTGTCCCAAAGTGGTGATCTTCTTAACTGTGTACTTTGGTATAGATCTTTTAGGAGAAGAAAAGTGCTATCCAAATGAAAAGATTACCATATAAGCTTTTAGAAATATCTACCCCTGTTATCTCGAAGAGTCTGAAAATCAATGAAATTATGAAAACAGTGTTGTGCAAATAATAACAAATGTGAGACACCACTCTTAAGTATTCAACTCTAGAAGTATTTTTCTAAAAAGGTTTAATCAAAGAAGACGTAAAAGAAGTGACATCACAAGAATCCACAAAATATGAATAAATCCATTTATTGTAATAACAACAATGAACGTGTGCAGGTTTTTCGTGCAAATTTTAAGGCAACGACTCAATCATCAATAAGGTCCCACCCTTGAAGAACCAAAGGTCCAGATGGAAGGGATCAGCATCGAGCATTACATTGTGCTGAAAAGTTGATCTGAATAAACACGTACACTATTTGAACATTTGTTCCACAAAGCTCTGCATTATCTCTGGTAACTTCAGAACCTGGATGATTGATGTCTTGCCGCAGATGGTGTACACCATAAACAAAATAATTAATACTCAAAAACGTGATTCTGAAGACTAATGATAAATTTTAACTAATGATAAATTTTAAGTGGCTTATAAACTGTCCTATGTATGTTTGAAGCAAAAAAGCAGTATAACTAACTACCGTCAATTGTCAGTATCAATCAATTAGTTGCACGTATAAGTGCTAAGCTGTTGTTTACCCCTAACAACTTATCAAAACTGTAGGCCATGATACTTTGGTGTGTAAAGATTATTAACATATTTGGTTGGAAGATCCTACATAGATATGTGCAATGCATAGATATTTGGTTGGAAGATCCTACATAGATATGTTCAATGCATACCTATTGGTTTATAAAATGGTTTGATGTATCTGAAAGCTGTGTACAATTTTGCCCTTCCTTGTTACCATTTCACGCGGTCCTTTTTTTCAAGTTTTAGTTTTTACCTGTGTGACAAAGAATTGTTGATTTGGCAAGGGCCAGTGTTTGTTATACGCTAATGGTGCTTTTTTTGCATTGAATAGGTAATGGTTTCTGGTAAGGAGGAGCCTGATTCTTCTCTTCCCCCTGCAATGGATGGCCTTTTGAGGGTTCACACGCGTATTATTGATGGTTTGGATGGTGATTCATCTCATGCTCCACCGGGCATGGGTGGCAAAGTCTCTACAAAGCTGCTGGTTGCAGCTTCACAGGCAGGAAGCTTGATTGGGAAACAGGGAGGAACTGTTAAATCCATTCAAGAAGCATCTAACTGCATAGTTAGAGTTCTTGGATCAGGTGAGCTTCATTGCATTTTGAATCTCTTGTGCTTTACAGTTTGCCTAAGTACTTTGAAACATACACAAATATTTGAGCATCTTAGTGTGAGTTCTAAAGAAGTCAGTATGAGACTACGTAGCTGTGTGTCGTGTTAGATATAATTTTCTTCAGTATAACAAAATAAGTAAAGCTTAAAAGTTCGTCTAGTGGTTATAAGAGAGATATTTAGTGGCAGTATTTACTGAGGTCTGAGGGCAGCATTCATTGTTGCATTTATAGGATACAACCTATTGTATGATACATAGTTCACAAACACCAAAAACTTAAGTTTTTTTAGTTTTGCATTCCTATCTTCACCTGTGTGTTTGTTTAGTTCCTCTCCTCGATTGTGTGTTTGTTTAGTTATCTGCTCAATTGCCTGACTTTTTGTTGAATGATTTGGTGCAGAAGACCTACCGATTTTTGCTCTTCAAGATGACAGAGTGGTTGAAGTAGTGGGTGAAGCTGTTGGTGTGCACAAAGCAATTGAACTAATTGCATCTCATCTTAGGAAGTTTTTAGTTGACCGCAGTATAATTCCAATATTTGAAATGCATGTAAGTCTGCCTTGCCCTCTCAATTGCAATCAGTCAACCCATCTCTCAACATTTGTGTTTGATGAAACACGTGATGATCAATACTTTGTATCAGATGCAAATGGCAAATCCTCAGATGGAACATGGGCCACCTCATCAAAATTGGGGTCCACCTCAAGGTCATCCCCACAATGCTGGTCATGGGGGTCCTGGATTTGGGCCGCCTAATCCCCAATACATGCCACCTCCTCGGCAACATGACAATTACTATCCACCAGCTGACATGCCTCCACCAATGGAGAAACAGCCTCACCATGGTATATCGGCTTATGGAAGAGAAGCTCCAATGGGTGTCCACCAGTCATCAAATACTCAGTCCGCACCAGGAATGGTAACACAGGTTATACTCATGTTCTTTAATCCATTTATAATTAAATTGGTGATCAAGTTCTTTCTCATAGTCCAAATATGTACATGATGATGATTTTTCTTATTTTTGCAGATCACCAAGCAATTGCAAATTCCGCTGTCATATGCTGATGCTGTTATTGGCACAGCTGGTGCAAGTATAAGCTATATTCGACGAGCTAGTGGGGCAACTGTTACGATACAAGAGACTAGGGGTGTTCCTGGGGAGATGACTGTTGAAATCAGTGGAAGTGCTCCCGAAGTTCAAGCAGCTCAACAACTGATACAGGTAATGCTCCTTGTCCTTGCATTTGATTCTTCTATCTTGATCATGCTTTCTAGCTTGTTAGATTTTTTGGGAGGTTGTAATAGTACGGGCAAACTTAAACATGTTTTATTGGGTGTTCTGCTATATAATGATTTAGTGCATTAGTGCTGTTAGAAAGCTTCTGCTGTCGGTAGTAGTTGATATAAGAGAACATTTCTTTTATACATGCATTATAAATTTATGTTAGCTTGAAAGCCTTTGTTTGGTTTGATAGTACAGCGACCTTGACAGTGCCTTGTTGGTCGGTTTGCAGAATTTCATGGCAGATGCTGGGGCACCGCAGCCGACACCAACTCCTGGCTCTGTGGACCAAGGTTATAACAACTATGCCACTCACGGTTCAGTTTATGCATCTCCCCCATCTAATCAAGGACACGCAGGACAACACGGCGGCTATGGCTCAGTCTATGGCTCGCATTATGGGTACTAGACGGGAACCTCTACTAGGGTTTTGTGTCAGAGTGAGACTAAAATTGTTTATCGGTGTGAATTGGTCAATGACAAAATAGTTTCTTTAGGGCAGTTGTATCGTTGTACTGTGGGTTCACTTTTGAATCTTTGGTTTTGAACTAGTTAATGTCAGATTTCCGGTGTTGATTAGGCTGGCTAACCGTAGGGTTGAACCGATTTACTCTGAATTTGCCTTGTTCTTAATTAATGGACATGTTCTTGTTAGTAGCTTGGCACATTGTTTTCCTGTTGATGCATTCAGGAGGACCCGATACAGTCTTAGCATGTAGCAACCAGCATGGAAGGAAAAGTATCTGGGAAATGGCATAAAAATATGTTGGGTTTTTATCACATGGTTCATGAGATTGATTAAACTCATCATTTTGATTTCTTACTTTCAAAATCAATCAATGTCATCTTTAACATTCACTATCCCATATTAATTTGATCATTCCATTAAGATTTCGTTAATTATTCTGTTAGTTTGTATGTGGGATCTACAAATTCAATGAAATGGTGACACGTGAATTACACAAATTATTGCAAATGGTCCCTGACATTGATCTAATTTCTTAGTTTGGTCCATGAGTTTCAAAAATTGATAAATTTGGACCTTGACTTTCAATACCGCACGTCAATTTAATCCTTTGGTTAAAGTTTCGTCAATATTTTTTTGTCCCACTAATCCAATCATATGGCGTCACATGGATTAACTATAAGAAACTATTTTTTTTAAGATTTAAACCTAAAAATAAAATAAGAAACGAAAAACCAAAACTAAAAGAAAAATAATTCATCGTCGTCTTCACGAGGGTATGCTAAAAAAGAAAAGAAAGGCATCATGACACCACTAAAATACTTGACCTCCTGAACTTGTTCCTCATTCTCTCTAGTTGGTTATAAATAATCCTATCAAATTTGAATTCAATTTGGAGTTGATTTTATTGAATTTAGATTAATTTTTTTTCTTTTCCATTTGGGGTTGTGGGATGCTAGAAAAATGTTAATGCGGAATACTCGTCTGTTGGTTCACTCTTAAAAAACAAAGTTCTTACAATTAATCCATGTGGAGCCATATGATTAGATTAGTTGGACCACATCAGCACACAAACGAAAAATATTGATGAAATTTTAACGGAATGACTAAATTTATGTGCGGTAGTGAGAGTCAGGGACCAAATTTATCGATTTTTGAAACTTAGGGACCAAAATGAGGAGTTGGATCAATGTTAGGGACCATTTGCAATAAAAAAACCTTATTTTGTGTGATCCATGTGTCACCATTATTTGTGGGCCCCACATACAAACTAACATAATAGTTGACGGAATTTTAAGGGAAATACCAAATTGATGTGGGATAGTGAATGTCAGAGACGACATTGATTGATTTTGAAAGTGAGGGACCAAAATGATGAGTTTGATCAATCTCAAGGACCATTTGTGATAAAAACCTAAATTTTTTTTATGTTGAAATACAATGTTTAGTTTATGCAAAATTTTGTTAAAATACTGACTTTTTATCGTTGTAGCAATGGTCCCTCAATTAAAATTCATGACCATTTGTCTCTTAATTCATCAAAATGTGCAATTATGGCCTTTTTTGTCAACTCCGTTAGAACTTCCGTCAAAATAAGTCATGTGTTACGCAGGTGCTGAATCAATGGGCAAACATGGAAAACCAAATGTGAAAAATTGTAGCAATGATCTCTCAATGTTAACCAATTTAAGAATTGTTCCCTCAACTTTTACCAAATTGAAGCGATTGTCTTAATTTTAACTTAATTATAGCAATGGTCTTTCGAACACGGTTTTGATGAAATTCTTATGGAGCTAACAAAAATAACCATAGCTACATGTTTTGATGAGTTAAGAGATCAAAGTCATGGATTTTTTGTTAAGGAACCATTGGTTCAATTGGGTTAAAGTTGAGAAACTATTGCTACAATTTTCTCAATAAAATATTAAGTTAGAAATGGAATTTCGTCAACCTTGGCATCTTTGTAATGTTGGGGAATGCTAGCTACTTTAACCCTGTTGGGGAGTATTTTTGTTTACCGTAATCTATAGTATATGCTCACTATCAACTTCAAGACTTGACATTTGTCCACTAACGTTACATAACTATAGTTAAACCATTTATTTTTATTTGATAAAAAAATCATTTATATTTAATTTTGTGGCAACTTTCCACATATTGTTTCTTACATTGACCTATCTTCCAAGACAGTGTACCATTTATGTCTCGAACACAATGAAAAACTTATTCACGATCTGAGTAAATTTTTCCTCTTATGCCTCTTTGTCTTCCCATCTCCTCCAACATATTGGCGCCGCAGATTGGAAGCCAATCCACAACTAAGCAACCACAACCCACAACAACCCATTTATGTCTATTGGGAACGCAGTAGGCACGTATGAATGTGAAGTTGATTGATGTTGAATTGAGTTGCAATTGAAATTTAAACTTGGCTAACTCTTAGTTTATTTTTGTTTTTTTGGGTAAGCAACTATGAATTTGAAAATAAGAAGCAAGCAAGGTATATAATAACAAAACAAAAAATTAGGTGCAATTTGACTGCAACAAAACTCAACGTGTAATTTAATCTGCAACAAATAACAAGATATTTGTTATTGGTTCTTGATTTTGGTAATCAAAAGAATATGGTAGTTGTGGGTTGTGATTTGGATTCGTGGGGTGATACCTTGGGAAGAAGACGGAAAGGATTGTCCATAATTTTTGAAGGTGCAGCTAGCAAAAGCGGGGTACATATGGAAAGTGGTTGCCAAATTGTGTTTCTCTCCTTCGTAATGATAAAGAGAATTAAAATTAAATTATTTAACCATATATATATTAGTGGATATATGTCAAGCTCGAAAAGATATGGTTAGCATAAATTGTAGTTTATAGTGGTGAACAAATGAGTAATGCTATGGAGATTAAATGTTTAAATCAAGTGACATGATTGATTATTGGATTATTACTTAAGTGTTGATAACGTGCTTATTTTCTATTGATGACACATTATTTT
Source organism: Malus sylvestris (assembly GCF_916048215.2). Lineage (NCBI taxonomy): Eukaryota > Viridiplantae > Streptophyta > Magnoliopsida > Rosales > Rosaceae > Malus > Malus sylvestris. The sequence continues at coordinate 30,850,128 of NC_062271.1, forward strand.
GTTTGCAAATTTGATATGCCAAACATTATCCTTTTTGAAAATGCAACTAGCAAAAGTGGTTGCGTACGTATGGAAAGTGATTGTCAAATTGTGTTTCTCTCTGTCGTATTGATTAAAAAAGAATTAAAAATAAATTATTTAACCATGATTATGTTAGTGGATTTATGTCAAGCTGTAAAAGCAACGGTGAGCAAACACCGAAATTTATAGTGAGTGACGAACAAAATTGCTCCCTTCCCTCTTACCTTTCTCCTTGGAATGCTTATATTCCTTTCATAATTTTCCTTGTGTTATTTGGTAGATTAACACATTGAATAGGTTGGTTGTTTCCAACCGCAGATCCATGGTGCTTGTTTTAGACTTTGGACTATAAAAACAATGGATTATTATATTAGTATATCATCATTATTTTTTAAGGTTGCCAATTTGGAAGAGCTAGGGTTTCTGTACGTGCAAAAGTTTCGTTCTTCAAGTTACCATCCTAGATTTTCTGTGCTTTTTGCCTAAACTTTTCATTGCTTTTGGAAGCTAACTAATTAGTTAGGCTTTGATATAATGTTGATAAATAGCTGGCCAACATATTACATTATCCCTTCAAATGCTATCTGCTTAGTGCTGTATATATTAGTTGTGTTTGAAGCAGGATTTTAATTTCAAACCCAAGGACAATTGGAGCTGATATAACGTGGGAATATTTTCCAAACATCACATC